>NC_071289.1:68116873-68426488 GCF_943734705.1 Anopheles coustani | reverse complement strand
CGCCAATTGCACGTAGCGTGGAGGAGGAAAAATTTCACTCGTCGAGTGCTGCGAAAGGAACGTTTCGGTGTGCTTTGTGATGGCGGAAATAGTGAAAAATTTGCTGAACGGATGAACAAAACTTCCCCGGTCGTAATTTCAATAGTGCAATAGCGGAAAAGTGGTGAAAAAAACAGATATAAGAAAACTGCAATGTTGACAAACTATTTTTTAACTAAACTTTTACTAACACCGTCGGCATTAAGGTTCTTAAAAACAACAATTGAAGCAGCTCTTATATTATTTTCTTATGAAAGCAACTGTATTTGGGATCAGGAACATAAGCCGTAGTATCAACTTTTTACAAATATGACTCAATTCAGGTAATTTAAAAGATGTTTCTAGAGGTTTAGCTGGCTCAAAAGTTTTCATTATTTTGTAATAGCTGCTTTAACTTAAATAAGTTTTCTATTGTTGAGCAATATTTCATAACAAGTATGAGTTAAAACTAAATTAATCAATTGTTCATTTTAAGTTCATAATAAAATTTTATAAAACCCTAACTCAAATAACTCTTGATAATGATCAAAACACAGCTAGAAAGAAAAACACTTGCTTCGTAACGCGAGAAGACTTCAAGTTCAATGTGTACGAATTGAATTTCGTTTTGTTCAACACAACCAGCACCTTTTTCTTCTCGATCTGTCGCGAACCCGAAAGCGAACAAACATGCACCGAAACCCCAAAACCCGCCAAAAAAAAAAGTAAGCCAACACGCTGAGGGAACATCGTTTACGGTAGCAAAAACCTTAAATGTCTCATTTAATTGCGAAACTTTCAACAAAACCGTCGGATACAGGGTGTCACATTCTTCTAAGCTCTCCGCTGCACAACATGCTCATCCCTCTCGCGTCCCACCGTCACCTTCCAAGCCACATTTGTGGTTGTGGTCTTGCATCATTATGCCCTACCCCGCCCCCGTGCCTTCGGCCCGTCCGTGGCCATCAGCTCCATAATGGCCCTCATCAATGACCCCGCCGCGGTCCCCCGGCTTCGTTGCCAACAGTCGGCAACACCGGACCTTAAAGTCGTCCCCAAGCGCCCAAAAAAGCACATGGAATTAGACTTCTGTGTCGGTTGTCCTTGTTTTCGTTCTTTTTTTTTCGTTTTGCTCATCTACCGGTTGATGCAGTGGTGGTTCAATCGCGTCTGCACTGAAAATTTTGCGTGGGCCATCGCAGGGGACTTGTCAAGGGCCTGGTGGATGGGGGACGATAAAATTATCTTAAACTTTGTGCATAAATCTTGCACCCCCGAAGGTGGCCGGAAAAAGCCAGGACAGGGCGGAGGACCGCTTCCTCCGGTCGGCGGCTGATGAGGAGGTCCAGTTCGGGGTGTGTGTCTGACACCCACAGACTGGTAGCTGGGGTAAACGAGGGAGAAGTCGCTATAAAATCCCTTGCCCTTGATCTGTCACCGGGTGCTGGAAACCCGGGGTACGGAAGCGGGAAGCGAAGAGAGCGAGAGAGGGAGAGTCACAACTAAATTAAACAACCATTTTTCACCTAATTCGCGCCAACAACCTGAAAACCCGGCCCAGGAAATGCTGCTGCCATCGTTTTGTGTTTTGCCACAGTAGAGATAAACGCTTTAAGGAAAACACACTGAAAACAAAGACGAGACCGAACCCTGCTTTGGTGGTTTTAGATGCCAGACAGGACGCGTCTCGTTGACAGGATGCGCGGTTGATAGGAACGGTTTTGCATGGCTTCCGGATGGGCCGGGCATACTCCCGGCAAGGGAGCGAAGAGAGCCGTCGACCTAAAACACACTTCACCGGTGGAGGCAAACATCGAAAATCGATTTATTCCCTACGCTATTCAGTATCCTTTCTTTGTTCCGATGCCAGCAGAATCCTGTGGCCAAAAAGTGTGCGTCCAAACAAACTACCGATTGCAAACGTATCGCAAACGTTTCGAAATCGTTTGACAGAAGGAGTAAAATATTAGAGATTTATGGTCGAAACATATCTCGAACCGCAAGGGGTACTTTAAAGTAAACGAAATTAACGAATAAACACAAACAAACGAAACTAATTCAGTGACAACCTATCGGCTAATGAGTTACGGCCAGGGTTTTAAGCCCCCGAGTCGTTTTGGTTCAGTCAATTTCCCAAATGGAGAAGACAGTCTCCTAAACCCACTCGGACCGGGACCAGGGTTGGTGGCTGTGTTTTATTTTATTTCCTTTTATTATGGTGTCTCCTGCTTCGTCCCGTCTAAATTAATCTACCCCATGCTCATCTGCATACGGCTTAGCTACTGCTACTGCAAATTATTTCGTCAACCGTCGTCCGGGCAGGTCGTTCTCTCTTCGGTTGCCGGGGTTTTTCGCTCGGTAAGGTGTCACCGATGTGTAAGAAATCGCAAAGCATCGTTTTCTTTAGTTGTGTTTTTTTCTTTTTTAACTTTGAGCACCCAAACAAGACCAAATCGCGAAAGGACTCGTGCAGAACCCGCACGCACGCAGACAAATGCGGATCAGTAGAAGCAGCGCTGGAAATAATGTTCCCGAGAGATAAATGGCCAATCATTACCGACGTCATTAAATAAACGGCTACCAAAGGCATTAAAATAATAAAGTGACTCCCGCGCTACCGAAACGGGTTGGTCGGGGACTGTGGGAGGGGGATTTTCTGAAGCCTTTTCTAAACCTTTTTTTTTTTTTGACACTTTTTGACCAAGAGAAAACGGTTCTTTTTAGTGTTTTGTTCGTTTCCCGCAGCCACAACTATTGCATATGCAGTTTGTATAAAAAAAAATCACTCCAACTACAAATCTTCCTTGTTGACTCTAGCGCAGTTCCTACTTCTTTCTGTTCTTTCTGGCCAAAGAAAAGTTTTCCCAACTTTCTTCAGGAACCTTTCTCGAAGACGGTGGGAGCAACAGAACTTATTCGTAGCCCGGTAGCTTCATCGACTCCCGGCACGGCATCGGAAAGCGTGTCAAAAAGATAAACACCCGAATAGGCCCTAGCAAATGGCGTTTCATTTGTTGGGGCCATGTTTTCGTCCGAGGGTTTCATTACCGAGGGCGATTTATTACAGTTTCAAGTGAAGCTAAATATGCTCTTAAAAGAATGGTCTCTTTTATGTAGTACAAATTTACCGAATTAGTTTAATATACCTTTCCCGAGCTGCGGAACGAACGGGAAACTCTGTTTTGTTTACCACATTCCCTATTTATCCCGGCTGTATTTCATTCACAAACACAAACCCCTTCAACGAGGTGCAACAACTTCTACCCAGAATTTCCTTAAATTTGCCTCCTTCTATGCGTAACCTATCGGCCCATTTCCGGGGTTTTCCGTCGTCCGCGAAGAAATAAATCCACTCCTTCCCAACCCCCGCTTAAACGCACACACTGCGAAAGATATTGCCCCGGCTCGAAACCAGTCTGAAAAGTCATAAAATGTCGTCAATCCGCCATCATTCGTCCGTGCGCGGTGCGCCAAAATAGTGCGGGCCACCCATCCCCACTCCCCGGGGGGGGGGGAACGGTGGAGAAATAGTTTGTTTGTTCGGTTGTTTGTTTGTTTGTATTTATTACTGTTGGCAGCCCGCGCCAGTTCCACCCCCCTCCGTACCAGCGCAGGTTGATGGGACGCGCGAATCGCCGACGACACTGACACAACCCGTGTCCCCGGGAAAGGCACTATTATCCGAAACACAAAAAAGCGCGCACTATCCTTCCCGTTTGACAGACGATAAACCCGTCGTCCGATGCGGGAGGAAGCTGAAGCTGGCGGGTAAAATAGCACCATGTAAAAAAAAAACCACACAAGCCACGAGAAAACCCCGTCAATTCCCCCGGTGGTAAGTAGCGTGATGGGAACACTATTGTTTTTTCCACCTTTCCATTTCGTTTTCGGTTTCATAGCACACAGCAAACGCATTGCCCACATTTGGAGGGACAACAAAAAAAAAAAAGCCAGCACCCAACGACGCTTCATGCAATCGGATGTGGGATGCCCTCGCAACACAGGTGGATTTTCTGTTGGTTGCAGCCTTAGGAGCGAAAAAAAAACGATCCACGCACCTGGCGAGACCCTGGCGGGCGGGAGGGAAAAACACACACAAATACTCATTTCACACCGAATATGAATTAGCATAAATTTGGAATAAACAGTAGCGAACAAAGTGTTGCCCTACCAGCGCCCTGCCAGCAGAAAGACGGCTGAAGCTGCAACTCTGGGCCATGGATTGTGTTTGCAACTATTTTGTTTTGCCCGCACACCCTAATTTGTTACTTTTAGTGATTTTTTCTTTTTAAAACAATTATATTGACAAACATTAACACACCAAAAGCTGTTGCATTTTTTTTTGTTAATTTTAACTCTTCGCAGGATTGCAAAATACTTCCAGATCCAGATACGAATTACCACCAAATCAATCAACCCACCAAACCTTTCATGGCTTAGCCTCACGGTACCCCATTCCCAGCTCTCCTACCGGCACTTATTAGGCAGCTCGTAAACATATGACACCGCAGACCCGGAAGCCCCGAAAAAAAACCCGCGAAACGCAACACGCTGTTGCACCGGAACGGCGGGTTGGAAAACCTTACGCCACCGCCCCGCTCCGACAGCCCGATTTTCCCATAAGCATAAGGGGTGCATAATTATGCATAAATTAGGGCTGCATTTCGACCTGCCACCCTGTGTCTGGCTCGGTAGTGGTGCTTTTTTGACTTCTGGCTCTCACATACATTCGACTTTTTGACTCATGCCCCGCTCGGAGCGGTCCCGAGGGGAGGGCGAAGAGTGAGTGAACAGCCAAATAAAAAAAATAACTTTCCACCAACCAACCAAGTGCATAGTGTGTGCGTCGCATGGAGAATGGTGTTGTTTTGTGGGTTTGTGGCCATTGGCAAGAACCTTAGACAAGCCCGAGGAGGAAAAGGACAAAGCAGATGGTAGCCATTTGAAATGCATTCGCTACGGTGCTTCAAATTTGGTCGGAAACGGTAGGGAGTGTTGATAAATTGGTGTTTATTTAAGGGAATTTATTTCCCAATTAATTTGCATGTAGAGAGAAAAAATTAAATCCAATTTGTTGGGATTGTAAAGTATCGAAGTGCGAACGGTTACACTTTCCAACAAGTTAGGATCGTTTATCGATACCGATTTTTACGCAATTTCTAATGAGTTTAAGATGATTATTCTTAAAACTTCTCCTCATTAAACTTCACACCTTTGCTTGCTAACTTAATATATTATTTGACAAAAATATATCAAACCTGTGCCATATTTTTCATCCACATTTTGACGTCCTCCTCGTACGCCCAATTATTTGATTTATTTCTCTTCATACTACGCTTGTCTCCTCACCTTGTGTCACTTCTATTTTCAACCCTTTTTTGGCCCGACACGTACCTCCCTGCGGTCCACCCTTTTCGGTTCCACCCGGGCTGTCTCTAGTTTGGTAACCCACCCACCACCACCGCCGCCCCGGAGCGTCACTGTCTCGCTTCGCTTTCGGCTATAAATCCACCTTCTTCCGGTAATTAATTTTATTTTCTTTCGCTCTGCTCCACTCGGCGTTACTCATATGTTTGTCAAAATGCGATCCGCAGCATTCCGCTGGGGTTTAGCATTTTTCAGTCCCACTCCTTCTCTATCGCTCTCCCTTGTTCTCCTCATCCCGGATGGTTCTCCATGTTTTTTGGCATCGATTTTTTTTTCATCCCTCCCCCAAGTGGTGGTGGTTGACCGAACACCAAAAACTATGCCCCAAACCTTACGAGCACCATCTCGGAAGGGAAAGGGAAAATGAATCAACCACCAGAGTGTGGTTTGTAAAAAAAACTTAGCAATTTTCCAACCAACCCTGGCCGAACAACTCCCGTAGGGTTTTCCTTCCATCTCAATTTTCCATATCACATGGTCACAATTGCTGAACTCGTGGGATGCTTTCCACTGAAGGAGAGGAAAACACACACACACACACATGGCGAGGGTCCCATTTCTCCCTGTCCAGTCAAGCTGTTTCCAAGTGGGATTTTAGTTTTTTTTTTTTTTTTGAAAAGTATTACCTTGTTTTTATTTTCTTTCGTTTTCCAAACCTCCGACGTCCGGCCAACGCGCCATACCAAAATGTATGCTTTATGATGCATGACACTTTTTTTCTTCGCTCCCTGCTGGCGATAGTTTTCTCTCCCACCCCGCCCTCCGAGGGTCAAGCGTAGCGAGGGGAAAAGAAAAACCAAAACCCACCCAACCCGAAGACGAAACACCGTACACTTTCTTTCCTAGCGCTGCCGAGAGCCCGCAACACTCGATTGAACCCGAAAAAGAGATCCCGCGGGCGTCCCGGAATCGGAACCGATGCCGAACCCATCGAGCCGTGGCCCGTGCTCGTAAATAACGGACCGAACCGGGTGCAACACAAACGATGTGCTAATGTGGCCCATGGGCCGGTAGCCGGACGGAAGAGCGTGTGGAAAGTGGCTTTTCAGCCCGTTCCGGTGTAAAGTGCAGCCCCGCGCGCGCACTGACTTTCTGACCCCTTCGGAGTGTTTTGTTGATTTTTTTTTCCTTTTTTGAGTGTCTCCCGGAGGGTGGCAGATGCATTCGGAGGGGGCGCAACGAAAGGGATCACTTTACAGTTCCGCAGTCCTATCTTGATCTCGACCTTTTTCTCTTATAAATAACCTTAGGAATCGCTTTCCGCTTGGCCGACGATCGCGAGTGGGGCTGAGGTCCTTCCGGTGCGAAAGCGAAAGATCCTTAATTCCCCGTTTCGCTTTATCTTCACTCTGGGTGAAGCATCCGGAAAACCAACACTTTTCCCCTCGTCAGTTCTTACAAGAACGTGCGGTCTCAAACATCCTTTCCCGATTTCTGCACCGTAACGCATCCTTTCAAACTGCTCGAATTGCTCGAATTAGGTGGCGAAAGCCGAATCCTGGAGGTGTGTCCTGGCTAAGCGGTGTTACCGAATTCGCCCGGTCGAAAATCAATACATTTTCTTACTTGGGGAATTATGAAATGCTTTCGAACCGTTCGTTAGCCGTTTGATGCGTTAAGGATTATTATGCTGTATGTTTTTGAAGTTGTGTTTTTTTTCCTCGTTTAAAAAAGTTTCTGTCCAGTTTATTTACGAGTATTTGAATTAAATGAGTTTTCTTAATTCTTTTATAGTAAAAAAGCTTTGTCAGTAATTGTATATAAGATTTTCCCAAAGTATCTATAAAACAAAGGTTATTCGTAGGACAATCATTCCAAACCAGTTGTACAACGCACTTTCTTACAAAGCTTTCTCTTTGAAGAACCACCGCTACTGCGAGAAAATCAAACAAATGTAACACACAACTAATAAACTCCCGAAGTTGCCAGTGTGAACCGCCAAAGTCGGTTCGGGCGTACAAAGGCAAACCCATAAAATTACCAACACGTTAAAACCACTGCCCAGCCCAACCCCGGTCCGGTTCGGCCCAGCGCTAGTGTAAATACTAACCAAATTAACGCCCGCAGTTTATTCCGAGCAACATTCGACAACCGACGCTGCACCATCGTAGTCGGTAGTTTTCGTAGTTCGAGGTTTAGCTCTCCGGCCGGGGTCCTGCGTGTCCTCAGCTAACGCTTGCCCGGAAACATTAAACAAGCCACCGGGTAGCATGTTTTCTTCCATCTTCCTCGGGAGAAAGCGCAAACTGGGAAAGTCGCAATGTCGAGGGAAGCAAATTAAAATATACGGACTGTGTGTGGATGTGTCGCTGTTGCTGGTGTTTTCGCTAAAACGTTTGGCAAGACTGGCGTAAGGGTGAGAAATACACACACACACGCACACATGCACACCATGAAACACCGGGCGACCCCAAATTACACTACGGCACGTTTATCCTAATGGGTAAAATATTAAGGCTGTCCATGCAGAGACCGCTCCGAAAGATACAAAGGGGGGCCGTAAAGTTGACACCAGAATGGTCGAACGAACTCCTTAGAAGCACCCCGAGTCGCTGGCTGCCGGATCTTTTCGTTGTGTTGCAAACCCGGCACTTGCTGCGGACCTTTCGCTTCAGCTTGTTTCGCTTCTTCAACGCCGTCCTTGGCCGCCAACCAGGACGAAGTAGTTGCCCAGTTTAACTCATTAGCTGGCCAGGCACTGAGTCGCTCGTAACCAAGCCCGTCAAGTCAAGTCGGGCTGTGGCGAGGCCTCATTCGACGATGGAAACATCAGAGAACGCCCGCAAAACACGCCCTTAACGCGCGGTCCTCTACCAAACTCTCCCCTGACTGTTGTGGCTTCAAATGGACATTTTATGAATGTAAACTTTCCCGACTCACACATCGTTGGCACGCCGCGGAAGTGTTCCAGTACGGCCTGCAGTTTCGAAGGATAAACTTCAGCGGTGCTAATCAAAAGTCCCACAACCCCGAGACAAGTTTCGAGTTGCGTACACGTCCGTTTCCGTTTGGCATGTGGGTTTGCCAGTGGCGCCCCGGAAATGTGACAAAGTTTTCTCCCGTTCACTCGAGTTTCCCAAAGGAAAGCGGCAATGTCTACCGAGGGTCGTTTCTTTCTGGTGTCAATTATTCTTCGAAAACGGAAATGTACGCAATGGAGAAAATAACGCACACGCACAAGTGTTTCACCTTCTAGTTTTCATTTGCGAAATGCTAAAGGAAACGAGTTACTGGAGTAGTTTTGAAAATAGACACATTATATGATATTTGGCAGCAAAACTGGCAGAACATTTAAACAGATAAGTATTAAATTGATTTTGAAATGAATAAAGTGACTCTCACAAGAAGTCACACGGTAAGAATTCTGCGACTTTTACAAATCTTCATCGCTTTAGTTTACTTTACTGGCTTGAAATAAAGTCTGTCTTCCAAACATTGCATATTATTCTACAAACAAAAATCGTTTAATAGGTAAATAAATGCAGAATATGCTCCAATTAGCCCAACCATATGCTTACGACATGCGTATTTCTGTACCGGCCTCCCCTTCGCAGCCCGGTCAAGAAAGTTTCCTCCGGAAGCACGTTCCATGTAATAATTTCATTTCCAAACGCACCTCACAAATATCCTTCCATATCCTAGCGGCGTTTATGTTGCTTCTCGTCCTTGCCAAACGCCTTGAAATCCACCGAAAGTACTTGCTGCCAGGGGTTTTTCCTAATTAGCATCATATTAAATACGCAAAACCTCTTCCTCCTGTGTTTCCTACCCGCTGCCCATTACAACAACCGGCCGGAATGTTGTAAACGGAATGGAAAACTTGTAACAATAAATATGTTTTTACCTCTGTGTAATCGCGTCCACCCTCTCCCTTTCCTCACAGACTAAACGGATGGTCGCGATGGACCGGCTGGAAATAGTAAATATGCGAAATTTACGCCAGAACTGTCGGCCGCAATTGGCACGGGATCCGGCAAGCAACATTGTGCAGCCGTATTTAACGGACACAGACGCGGTACGATATGGAATGGTGCAGTTGTGTCGAGTCTTTTCATATTACATTCCTCCTCCACTACATCCCGGGTTTTCTAACCGGCTTGTTTTCCGGTGTTTTCCTGTAAAGTGTAATCCAATCGAAAGGGAAAGAATCTCCTTCATATGATGGGAGTGGAAACACCAAAACGGAACGCTTCGTGAAACATGTTCGACAACATAAATGTTTATATAGAAATTGTTCCATACTATATTTTCAAACACTGTTCCTCCACTGTACAAAACCATAACCGTGCAACTTTACTTGATTTCTATTTCTTTTTCGTAAAATTCCTTCTCCAAAGCCAATAAGAAATGGTTTTCTCCATTTGTACCGTTTTGCTCGGTATTTCTCCTGCTTGCTCGGCCGAACCCTTTTCAATTAACGATGCACAAGCACGTGTTTACCATCATTAAACTGTGTTACTAACATGATTCTTTTCGCGTCACGTTTTTTTTACATTCTTCTCGTTCCACACAATTCTACGCTATTACAATTGTTACCTTCTTTTAATGCCGAACTTTTGCAGTATCGAGATTTCACACCCATTTCCCCTCCTCCCCAGTGGAGGTACTAAATTGTAGCACCAAAACCGGTGCGATACTTTCAATTTGCATCGCAAAACCATTTGCACGTTTGGTGTACATTTTAGCCAACCCTCGGGAATGTCGTTTGCTTTTCTTCCGCACAACTTCAAGTGAGAAACGAGGATTCGTTGCTTTCTGGAGTTGTTTTTTGTTTTAATTCTAATGTCAAGATAACTTTCCCCATGGTGCTCGAATGGTACGGAATGTACGGGCTCTTGGTGTTACCTGGGATTCGGGCTTGGGTCGAGTTGCATCGGCAGCTGTTGCGCGCACCCTGAAGGGTAATCTAAGGCTCAACCAGATCCGAAACGCCGCAGAACGAATCTTATCGTAAATCCAAATCGGAAAACCGCCCGACCGCGATCGGCCGGACCGGGCACTCGATCACACTCGGAACCACACGGATAGGCCACACCGCTGCTCCCTCCTCCCCCTGGGCCTTAAGATTTTATGATCGCCAGCCAACGCCCATCGGAGCGAATCCCACGAGCTACGGTTGCGAGGAGCTCCGGGGTCCGCAATAAAACGTCGGCCGCGATGCCATAAAAAAACCCGACGAGAAACATACACACAAGCACACACACACACACACACACCCAGCATCGAAGGCCTTACAGTAATTCCAAGTTCACGGTGTGCTTACGGCCGAATCCGTGGTGGATTTTGATGCGTGCCACGGATCGATAAATATTTATTTCCTCTCTTGGGGCGCACCGCGGCCGCACTCTTACTCCAAATAACTTAATTAATTTCTCGCAGCCCCGCGGTTTCGCTGCCTCGCGCCTTGCCACCCATCCCGGCCCCTTTCCCCCAAAGTCTCCGAAATCACCGGGGGCTTCCCGGCCGATGGTGGCTACGGTTGTCCACATGGATTTCTTCCTTCGCTCGTCGTTCGTCCCCGGTACGCGCGAAGGAGGTCCCAAAAATGCGTGCAATAAACATCGAACCTGACGGCTTTTCGTGGTGCCGCCTAACCGCCGGTCTGCGGGACCACGATCAGCTGGTGGATCACGGAGAAACCCGGGCTGGTGCACGTATGGGTCAATAAAAATGACAAAATAATGATGACACGTTTTCGGCGGGAAAGGTGATCTACTTTCACGCACTTTTGTGCGACATGACAGACGAGCTTTTCGTGTTTCACGATCAGAAAGGTAAGAGACTAAACACCGAACGGTCCACCAGGAAATTTGTTCAAAATAAACAAGTTTCAAATGTTTACTAAATCCAATGTTTTCACGTTTCACGTGAATTCAAAATGGTCAATCTTTCGGCCCTTCCGATGGATTTTGTTCCTCTTGCCCACTTCATTTCATCAATGCCTTAATTTTCTACTTTAGCGTACTAAACCACCAAATTAGGGACACTAAATCACATTCCACCAGGAAAGTTTAGGATCAATCACTCCCTGCTGCCCCGGGCACTTGCGAGAGCAGATCCTCGATCGAGACGATTTCATCGTCGGTTACCGAAAATCATCGCCGCCATAAAACGGACTTGATTTATTGTTGGGAAAAGCTTTCATCCAAGCGGGAGCAAGCAAGTAAAGATAACCCCATCGAAACCTACCGTGTCCGTCGGGCGATGGACATTTTATTTTTTATTATTAATCGATCCAGATGAAATCGAAACACACTGCACGCACCGAAAGGACCGAACGCTTCTTTTATCGCTTAATTCGATCCCTGTTTTGGTTGGAGGGAGGGACGGGGTGGAAAAGGCCATCAAAGGGGGTCTGGGTGCTCGCACCCTTAAACCCGCGCGCGCCCGGCGGTGCAATAAAATCATTCCACCCCGGACAGAATTGTGACAGCCCGCGAAACGTCAACTGTCAATTAGTGTGAAAGAGAAACTGTGCAACGATCATCGGTTCGATCGTTATAAGCTTGGATGTTGTTGGTGCTGTTTTGGAGCCCTCGAGTCCCACCACAGACGTTTAGGATTAGCCGAACGTTTGAGCTTAGATAGAAAAACGAGATGCTGACCCTCAAAGAAGCGGAAAATCCGTGGTTGTTGCTAGCGGCTAGACTCGAGACGCTCCGACCAACCGGCCCGACTGACGGTGGAACGCGAAACAATCGAACAATCTCACAGTTTTGGGAAAATTATAAACGCACCTTTTTATAGCCCTCCCCGAAACTGCGGACGGACGGTTTTACGATCAATAAAACTTCATAAAACACTTAGTATTTTATGTAAAGTTTCGACTTTTACTGCGCCCGATCGATTTCAATCTTCACGACCGATCGGTCGAGACAGTGTCCAACAAAACGAGTTGTTGTCGATACGATCATTACGACAGAGGAAAACGTAAGGGTAGGAGTGGAGGGTGTTTTGGAAACCATCGATCAGAGACGGAGAGAAACGAGGAAAAGATTCGCTTGAGCATCCGACATGTTTCCCTACAATATTTGTCGCTTTCTTTTATGTCAAATTTGAGTTACGATCACTGTAACCTTTTCTTCGGCTAGCATTAGGTTATTTAAGAATAAAAACATAGCTCTGGTAGTATAAAAAATAAACTCCATGGGCATTCACCCTTGATCGTCGATAACGTGTTGAGCTGACCAGTAGCTGGCAAATTTTTCAACCATTGAAAACTGGAGGCGTGATCCATCGAGGTGTGAAGTGGCCTGATTTCGCCGATCACTTTGCATTGCGCCCGCCCTCGCCCATCCGAAGGCAGATAAATTATTCCTAATAAACTGCTTCCGAGCGCCCACCGGAAAGGAAAACGGGCGGGCAAAAACCGATCGCCGTCGGCCTTGCCCCCCCAGTCACTTCAACCCTGTCTTGGCGGGCCCTCGTCTTGGCGCGTCGTATTCTAATTGTCTTTTAATTAAGACGATTCCAATATGAATAAATTAATAAAATTACAATAATCATCATCTTTTCTCGCTGCGTTTAACCCCGCACCCGCGTGTCGTTTTGGGGCCAAAGCTGTTTTCTTCAGAGGCTGCCCCGTCGGAGATCGCTTCCGTGCGGTGCGACGGGGGTACCGCGTGGCTTGATTGCTCGGGTGCATTTACGCGATCAAATTGCAGTGTGGCACGCGCGCAAGCCAATACGCATCCCCTCCTCGTTTGCCGCATCCTTGCGTGGAAGACATTTTTTTTATGCAACCGCCCTCCGAGACCCGAACTAATAAAGTAACGAACGGAGGGAATAAAACACCGCCCGGCCAGAATGTGCTCACCAATGTGTACACTCCTTCTTGATTTTATGATCATTTCGCACATCATGATGATCCGTGAGGCTGCAACCGGGACGTTAGCGGGTCGCGCGCCTCACCCAACGATCGAGCGGTAAAATGGTTATGATTATGAAAGAATTGGAGGTACGCAATGATGCTTTTTGTTTTCGCATTGCTTGGCGCAATTAAACCAGGTGCAGGTGTGCGTGAGCGTTGAGAAATGTGCAAAGAATGCTGGATTTAAACGAGGCGAGGGTTCTTGTTGAAAAGCATTTCTGTTGCTTTTGGTGGGTTTGAAGAAAAAGGGCAAAATACTTACAACATTAAACTTGAATGTCACCAGAAAGATACTTGCAGATAAATTAAAATTGAAGCTTACTAATCTTTTACAAATTGGTATTAGCACTAATTTTATGAGTAGATATAATGTAAATACAGAGAATCCTAAACTCAAATTAGAGCCAAACAAACCCTCACCCAAACCATTTTCCGCCAACAGTAATGCAACTATTAAACATTCGCACACGAACCCACATCATTTACCGATTTATCTCGTTCCTTCCTTCAGCTTATCCCGCGAAAAACATGCTGTTCGCTACGCACTTCACCTTTCCAACATAGCGCTCCAAACGGTTCTCCTCCAAACCGGTGGCGTGAATTAGAAATTCAAATCAGATCACATCTCCTTTCGCGGGGCCGAACTATGTTTTCCGGCATGTGAACGTGTGTGTGTGTGCGTTCGTTTAATGGCAAAAATTTGCAGTATGCTGCACTACGAAGCGTGGCGCGTTTGCAGCACTGCGGGCACAAACAGACGGAGGAAAAAATAGTTTACTATAAACCCTACAACGCATCAACACCGGTGGTCATTAAAGCCCGATGTCTCTATTAAAAAGACACGGGAATGATTAATACGCGTCTGGAAGGAGTTTGAGGTGCGTCGGAGGCGATGGAAACGTTGGTCGCTTTTGCATGTTGGTTGCACCCTGCAGATCAAAGATGGTGTCCGAGTGGCCGGGTGAAGATGGCCAATGATCCATGTATTCATTTTTGTTGTGATTGGTCTCCCCCTCTCTCTCTCACTATCTCTTTCTCTCTCCCTTCAACAAACGCACTAGTCGACACGGGGTGCAGTTTTCAACCCCATGTGAGACGGAAAAATGGCCAGCCTCAGCCATCTTAGCTCCCTTAGACAACTTTGCAAAAACGGACAAGCGGTGGACCCAAGAATGGAGTCCTCGTTGAGCTCGCTAGCCCACTGAGGGCCCACCCATCCGTCGCCCCCCTCTCTGTGTCCTTTTCCACGAGGCCTGCCCTTTAGGAGCGTTCGGTATCATGACAAAATGTCACCGGTTTCCATGGGAAACGGTCAATTAAAATTATTTGTACAATTTAATCGCTGGTGCATACATTACCATCCCCACGCCACACTGCTCCCTCGTCGGACGCCATTTGTAGGTCCCATCGCTCCACTCCCCTCCCCCCCCTCCCCTCCCCTCACAGGGACTCCCTTATCTCGTAATGAGTCCAAATGAGATTTGACCTTCTACGGTTGCACCGCACGGCTAATTGGTCCCTTCTGAGCGAGCGTGCCCCAAAGTGGTTGGTATCTTCGGCGATCGCTTTTTGGGATGGATTTTCAATCCAAAAAAAAAACGCTCGTGGCCGACGGTGGCGGATATTGTCCGCAACCAAAAAAGGGGGGAGCTACCAGAAGGAATTTCCCGGGGGTTGTGCTTTTTGGGCAGTAACTCGACACGAACAAACCGGATGGAGCGAGCGGTAGAGGACGCAAGGATAGGAATTCACCACCGATCCCCGTTAACTGAAGGGCGGGTTCGCTTCTAGTCGGCACAGATTTTCCACCACTCGATTTCCATTTGCAGCCAGGACCAGCTCAACAACACGGCCTCATCGTATCCTCTGCGTGGGAAAATTAACTTTTTGGTCCGAACCCATCCGAACCGGTTGGGAGCTAGCTGACGACAGTTTTATTTGCTTTTTCATTCTTTTCCCTATTTGCCCCGTGGTGGCGTCTAGCATGGGCCTCGGCCGAGTGGCTCCTGTTTTTCACGGCCCACGGGCAAGAGCCACTTAATTATGGGCACCCAGAAGTGGCAACCCGTTGACTAATGGGCCGGTGCATGTAAATGTGCCAGTGCTTCTTACTAATTACCGATGGTGTAGCTGTCAGTTTAATGAATTAATAGAAATGGAACTTACTCAATCATTGGCACCGGCTTTAGTGGTAGGCGACGAAACTTGCCTTCGGTGGAATGATACATTTAGCAGATTTAACGTAGGCATTTCCGACGATTCAAACACTTATTGACAATTTAATTTTAATTAATTTTTCGTTTCAACATATACGTGGTATGATCAAACGGTAGTTGTTTTCTTTTACAGAAGAACTCGTAACAAATCGATGGTCAATTATGTTGTCTTTCCCGGGCAATCTTCGTTTCATAAAATGGTAGAACAAACTTTTTTTGTTAAACCATAAAAGTCAGTTTCACAATCAAACCGTCGTTTGCGCAAAAATCATTAGCCGATCCATCAATGAGGCCCTTAAAATGAAGCCGAAAAAAATAATTCAACTTCTATCAGATTGACGTTTGCTGGCATCAAAATTTTGACGACTAATTTATGGCCCCCCCGAAACGGCGGTAGCGCAACCGATTGCCCACAAAACGCTCGAGGGAATCGATCGAACGGTGGAATGCAAAACCCGTACGCAGTGGTTTTTTCCTTCCTCTTGACATCCATCGTCCCGCGGTTTGGCTTCCGTTTTTCCGATCGTTTATTATTACTTTTTGCTAGCCCCCGTCCATCTCTAACAAGTCCGATACCAGCGGCCTCAAATCATAATTTATGTTGTATGCTCTAATGCTTAGAACCGAGAGGCCGACATTGGTGCGGCTGCAGCGATCGACCGATTGATCGATGGGGAGAGCGTTTTCTTGTTTGTTTGTCGGTACGACCGTTTCCTTGCGAAGGTTGTTTGGGGAATTTTAGGATCACCGCTTTTTGAAAGTTTCCTTGTTCGGACGTTCCAATCTTTGATCCGTTTATGATTCTACGATCGCGGCATGCGTTCCTGGAAGCTTTGTTCAGTGCACTATGTTTGATATTTTTGGGATTTTATTTTAGTTTAATGTTTTTCAGGTTGTGTTCTGTTCTATACTCAATGCGGCTTTTAAAATTTAAATGTCTTTAAAATATATTTTACACGTTTTAAATTAGGAAATTAAAACATATTTGTTATCCTCCTTTTAACTTTCATCTTTCAGGAGGTATCGCTAAAAACTCCACATTTCTTCATTTGTAGAATAACCCAGAATCTGCACCACCTCTCGACAGACGATCCTCGACTGTTTCTCGGCTGTTTGGCCACGCAAAAACACTATAATTCAAATCCCTACAACTCATTGATCAATGTACGCGGGCGAAGCGGGATAATGACAATATTCAAATATCCCGTGGCAATCGGGCGAAATTATACGGTTCATTTATTAATTAAAAGTTGTTGCTGCAAACGCACCGAGGCGTTCCCGAAGTGCGAGGCGTCACCGCATCGCCGGCATGTTGTATTCCGCTCGTTGTTTTTTCGGCTCGTTCTTGATTTTGTCTACCAATCCCACCCTGAATCCCTGCGGCGTTTTGCCGCAGCTGTCCATACCGTACACTTACTTTCTGGCGGCCCTTTGCGAAGGAAAGCAAATTTCAGAAGAAACATACCTCCTTGCACGCGCGAACGCGGGTTCGGGAAATCGCGATACTTCGGAGCGTAATTAATTTCGCTGCTTCGCGGGCACGGGTTCATGCAAGAAAGGGCATGGCACAATGCGGTTAAATTTATTGTAAATAGCTGCAAGGAATTTGTGTGTTCTGCTGCATGCAACACAGAGTTCCAACGCAGAAAATCGATAAGCCAGCGCGACCGATCGAAAAAATGCTCTACCTGGTTAAACTAATAGCTGGTCGATAAAAAACGATTCATTTGTTGGCCTCTACACATTCATTAGAACTGCGCGCGGGGTGGAGTTTTGGTCTAGAATGATAGATCATGCAAGACCATGAGTTATGCTTGTGAGCGATACCGGAAAGAACAGAAAACTACTACAGAACTCGAATGCTTTAGTACGACCAGTTAGTCCAGAACAAATAATTTTATTACCCTATCTACAAGCTAGTAAATAGGCCATTTTAATACATTACAGAGAGCTTTGGAATTTATATAAATCCATCGAGAAATTCGGAGGACAATACACGTCGCTAAAAAACAACGCTTTAACCAATCCAACACCATAAACGCACAGCAAGGGGTTCCAAACCGAATGCCGATCGATTGTCTGTCACAAGGGCGGCCATCTTGTTGTCTGATGTCAAGCAGGTCGCATCACGCCGACAGATCCTCCCCGGGGCTGGGCAGCTCCTTTGCAAACTGTCACTCAATCCGGGAGCTGATTAGGGATCTCGTTCTCAACCGTTGGCGGTCGCCTTCCAGGGGTGAAGTGCAGCATCCGCACCGATGTGGCCAGCCTTCAATCTACCTCGTTTCGATTGGATGCAAAACGGAGAGGGATTGATAGTAAGGAAAAAACAGCCCACGACATCGTTTCGTTGGTTTCGCTTTTCGCGTCCCCCGGAAGGGATATTCCGATGGAGGCGAAGTAAAAGAACGACTCGGCAACGGACCAATCGGCTCAGCGGCTCCGAAACCATCCTGCTCCAACCGTTGAGTGATACGATGTCAATTCAAATAAGCATATGAAAATTTAAATAAAATGGTATTCATCGTCCGAACGGAGTCGAAAGCCATACGAGGGCAGAGAAGAAAAGCACCGAACGCTTTGCCGACGATGGATCAAAATCGGCGAACAATCGGCGAACCGTTCTTGATAGATCGAGTGACCAGCAGGCAGTAGCAGCCCTCGAGAGAAGATCAATCAAAGCAGGGCCCGGGGCTCCCTAAAGCTCCCGAACGGAGCACGGAGTTCTTATGGAGCTTCTTCTTTACCATAAATGCAGGCTCGGGCAGTGTACCTAACGAGCACCGCCTAAAGAATCGGAAGCCACCGGCGGGCAATTGCGTCTCGCGTATACTTTCTCTGCTCAATGGCGGCCTGCTGAAGCACAGAGCAAGGCTATGGCGCAATGGCGGCTCGAGAATCCGAATCAAACGTGGAGGAAGAAATAAAACACCTCACATCCGGCCGGAGGGCGAGCTGACCAAAAGGTGTCACAATTAAAATAACACTCGGGGCTCACTAGCCATCGTGGTGGATCGTTTTTAACTTAAAACAAGAAAGATCCCCTTTGGGACCGAGAATTTATTTTAATTCCTTTCCAAATGATGAGAACTAGCACCTCGGCGGACCTCCCAAAGCTAAACTTTTTCCCATCGGACCACTTTTTCTTTCTTCTCCCGATGCAATGCGTTAGCCATTTTAATGTTCCATTGTTGGGAGCCAGATGCCAGATGCATTTCAGGGGCCCCAAAGGCAGCCCGCGCTGGGAATATCCGTCCTAAATCCAATGTCGGCGTCATTTTTAATCCCTCGGACATTGTAGAACCGATGCACGTTCACATCGATCTTCAACCAAGTGTCGGAACTTTTTGGCTGGAAAATGGAAAACGACCGACCCTTCGATGTGTGGGAGAGAAGACTTGTTTGCATGCTTGATGAGTTTAGCTTCGAGAAGAAAATTAAATCTAAAGTCCTATGTTCGATAGGAGTAAAGTATGTTCGATATTTATTATTAAGGAAAAAATGTGTTGGTGTAAATTTCTGTTTAAATGTAATTTTCCATCAAATAATCCTGTTGATAGTCTTTTCAGAGATGAAAAACAAACTTGCTAGCACATTCTCAACCAGCAGCAAATGATTGCCAGAAAGGAAGGTGTGCAAAATGAATCAAATTTTTGCCTGCATGATGCTTATTATATTTCTCTTTATTAAATTCTTCTCACCTAATATGATTCCTCCGCTGGGGCCAGAAAAAAATGGCAGCTCATCATCTCATCATAACACGTACAGCATTCCACCGGTGACGAGGAAGAAAAAGGCGAAATAAATCAATCCAGCTCCATCGGTGCAATCTGAACCATCTTCGCCAGCGCAATCCTCCATGCTCCGTGCACCATAAAAGGATTCGCTCCGACCCGAACCCGGCCACCCGGCACAATGGTCCACAGGAGTCAATCATAAAAAAGGAATACCCGTATCGGCCGCCCTCCGTTGCCTCTCGCCGATGGACACGCACGCACGGCGAGGGCAACTGCATCGATTACGATCGCCACCGAACCCTGCCATCCCGGGTCCGCTTCCGCCATCCGCCATCCCTCCCGGTCCACGGGAGGAGAGGGACCCTTGAATGGTCGTCGCGATCGGCAGGGGCAGATAAGCGCAATTTCAATAGGAAATATTTAGAATGCCTCTTTCACACCTCTCCGGACAGGACGGAAAAGGAAACGTCAACGCGGTCGCTCTTATCGCGATGTAGCAACAGAAGAAGAAGAAGAAGAAGAGAAGGCCGGTATCGATAGGAAAACCCGGTCAGAACCCGGGACCGAAAATGGGCACCAACGCGCAGCAAAAGGATGCGAGGCGAAGGGCGGCCCGGCGATCGAACGCAGGAAACCTGAATCACGAGGGCACGACCACTTGAACTCCGCTTCCCGACGCGGGCGGCAGGAAATGCAGACCGTGGCTTTTCTCGTCACGGCGATGAAATTATAATAAAGAAAAGCAAAGAAAAGATCCTACCGAATCGGCTGAAGATACGGCTTTCATATCCCTTTCCTAGGGAGGTCACAGATCACACGGGAGATCCATTTCGGGAGATTTCGTGCGGTGACTTCCTTTTTCAGACTCCTGGAACAAACAAAGTAAGGCTCTTTCCGGATGTTTTACGTTGGTACGGCTTGTGCCAATCCGGCAGCAGAAAAATCATTTTCTTTAAAATAAGAAAATGTGTATGTTCTTCAAAGTTTTACAAATAAAGGAATAAACAATTTAAATAGAAGAGGAAACAGCATTTTAACTTTGCTGATTACTTAAAACTTGCCCCATTTTTAGTTTGAATTTGAAATGCTGCCCAAATAAAACCAGATATATCACATTTTTGCAGGAAATTTTCTGCTGAAATCCAGTTGATTTTGATAATTTGACTGTAAAGGTAAAACTTAAACCAAATTCAACTTGTAATTTTTTGCCATTTTATAGCATCTCAGGACAAGAAACTTTTTTCTCGCATTGGATCATATAAAAACTGAATAACTCACCAAAAATATTAATTTTATCAAATACAAGATCAAAACAATCTAGTACGACAACTATTATTCAAATCGATCAGGAAACGGTGCCAACGTTGCTTAATATTAGAACTAAACCTAATTAGAATTTAACTAAAGTATTACTTCTAGCAACCCTATAAAGATTTCAGAATCAAAACAGAATAACCCCAAGGCTGACCCAATCGCTCGATCGCTTTTCCGCCAGGCCGCTTCTTTCGCCTGGACGAAAATTCTTGCCCGCCAGTGCGGCGCATTGTTTCCTAATAAACTGCCTAACCGCCCCAAAAAAGGTGGCTCGAGCCATTGTTGCGGACCTCCCGAAGGATTTCGCCTTCTATGTTCCCCTTTTGATTGACAGGCCAACATCCAGGCCAACGGAATCGGCCCGGGCGTGTCATTTCGGCGACGAGAATGATAGTGGTGGTGATGATGATGATGATGATGATGATAATGATGATGATCATGTGTGGAAGAAGCTGCAACGTATCCGCATACGAAACAATACAAAATTACAGACCAAAAAACCAAAATACTTCTTCTAAAGAACAAACGTTTGGAATTTCAATTTACATCCAGCGAACACGCGATCACTTCTGCAAAGAGGAAAAGGTCTCCTCCACCCCAACTCCCCCTCCTCTCCTACCCCACGAAAGGAACGAAAATTGATTTTCAGTTTCCAACAAGTTCATTCAGCGTTCGGCACACAATTACCGGAGCAATTGAAATGGTTTCACTTTTCTGCTTCCATTCGCCAAGAGTTCCGTTTCGTTCAGGTCGTGGTTTTTTGTTTTTCTGCTGCAACATAACTTCGGCTGCAGTTCCTTCTTTGGCCGAAAAATCACATTCGGCGAAAGAGTTAATTAGTGATTACGGCAGACACACTTTTAGCATTCACCTTCCCGACGCGACGATGCTTCTGCTCTCCAGTTCTGTTGTGGTTCTTTCGTACAGGTTCATACTTTCTTCCGCAAGCCTGGCAACGGCAGTCCTCGGGTGTAGCAGGAACTAACACAGATTGGAAGCGAATACAAAACACTCCAAACAATCCAAGAACTTTGGGAACCCTCGGATGCCTCAGACGATGCGACAATCGCGGGGACGACATCACGACTTTTTGAAGGGCTTGACACGATCTTCTTTCGCCGGGCTTTTGGAGACGTAAGATCTTTCTCCAAGGCGACGTCGACGACGACGTTAGCCAGCCCGGGTACTTTCCCACTTTGCCACTCCAAAGGCACACACACACACATGACAGCCCTAGTCCACTGGTTTCGGAACGGGTCCATTTCAAAAAAACGTCGAAGGCCGGATCGTGTGGACGCAAGTTGCTCTACCGCACGCAGGAATCCTTCGCATCGCATAACAAAAGAATTTTTTATCGAAAATCTTCAATTGTTTCGATATTTCCTAGGCTCCCTCCCCGATCCGCTGAAGTTCCGGAGACGGATTTCTTTTTGCGCGATTTGCTTTGCCTTATTTTCACCTCGCTCTTGGGCGAAGTGGACCAACCAATACCTCTGCTCGGTTTACGGAGCACTTGCGCGCTGGAGACAGGATGTAACGATCAGCGATCGGAAGAGGATCCTTGACGACCCATCGGCGGTTTCATTTCGACCGTGGATTTTCGCGCATTCGTATACTTCCCGTTCTTTTACGGCCTTTTTTTTCTCTCCCCCTGCCCCCTTGTTTCAACGCTGACTCGGATCCGGAATTCATCAATGTCTCGTCAAACGACGCTCGACGCTCGCGATGTGCAGCACATCAATCTTAGTTTTGATTTTTGCCAACTTTGCTTTAGCGTTCCGTCGTGCGCTGCGGAAGGAAAGCCGAAACGAGAAGACCAAACGGGAGAACTGGCCGCTACGATCGTATGGCCAGGAAAATGCACCAGGAAGATTTCTCGTCCGATCTTGTGTGTGCAAGAACTGGTACGGGCGACAACGGCTAAGACGAGCGAAAAGATCTAAAAACGCACCTCGAAAATGTCACCAGCACGCAAACGGACAGCACATTTTCCATGTCACCGTGCGCGAGTGCGGAATTGTGTCTGGCCCGAAATGTTAGGACCTCCAAACATTCGCACGAGTCGGGGAAAACGGGCAAAAGAAATGCGCCTGCTTTGTCAGCGCAGCGATAACGAATAAACATGTTACGAAAGCGAACGGGCCCCAAAACTCCCGTTAAAATCGGCCCTCCCTGCCTCTCTTCCCAAACGGAGGCGCGCCTTGCAGACGGATTTTTGACCATTGTTAACCGAAATCCGCACAGGGTTGGAAGGCTGAACTGCGGAAACTGTCAATCAAACTGACCGATGCCGAGTGACGCGACGTGACGCACTGACCGTGGAGGTGGAAGAGAGTAGGGGCAGAAAGGGGAAGGGGAAGTGAGATGCATCCTGTTCTACACCCCCTTACCTTTGTGACAAGGGTTTTTCCAACACTGGAAGATACACATCGGAGCGATAAAATAAATTGGATTAGCTGATGTTTTTCACCGACTAACGGAAAATAACGAAATAAACTAATAAAAAGAACAAACTAAACAAATTAATATTTAAAAGCATAAAGTGTTATACTATGTAAGAACCTATGGATAAAAAGTACGTAACATGCTACATCCTATCTGACTCAACTAGCAGATTGCATTATTTCGCGTTACATGCTTCCAACTAAATCCCTTATGAATAAATAAACTACTTGTTTGGCTACACAGAACCTTTGCCCAGAAGCTCCCTTCTATCCGTAAGACAAATCCGGGAGTTAAGAATCGAGTTGGTTTAGGATACGTTACGAAACATGAAATATGAGCCCGCATGGTTCAACGAAGACGTTCCCGGGACCAAGAAAGCAAAAGCGGGCACAAAATCATCCGGCTCAACGCAAAACCCGCAAACTGTCTTGCATTGTGACAAACTCATTGGCTCGGATTAATTGCTTCCATTCTTGTTGCGGTACGGAGAAGTCTTCGTCGGCTCCTTTTGGCTTTTGCGTACAGTTCCCGCTTCCTGTCGGGGAGGGCAGAGAGTTAGAAGATCATCTATTCAATTGCAACCAAGCCGACGGAGCCGGAGGTTATGCAAACTAATCGGAATCGGAAAATCTTCACCACAGCGTCCTGAACCGCACACCTGAACTTGGCATTCGCCCCGGAGAAGAGCGCCGCAAGATGGATTCTTCTTCGGGCGGAAGGCGTGCACGGCAAAGTTTGCATAAGCTGAAGAAATCCGAAAACTTACCCTTTCGCCCCCTTTTGCGCAAGTCTCAGTTCGTCCTAGCACTTCGCCCGTAAGACACAACAAGCAACCCAACGAACCGTCACCAGAACTCGTTCCGACTTCCTACGCAAACAAAGTTGGAGCGGCCCTTCCTAGGCCCTTCGACCCCAGGATTGAACGAGTCGACACGCATTTCTGGGCCGCATTCGTGTTCTACACGCCACCACCGAACCGAGGAGTCACTGTGCGAATCGTATTATGTCATAATTTTATTAATTAATTCCTCCGGTCGAGTTCAGGCGAACGTACCTTTTCTTGAACGATAGCTCGAGAGGAATACGAACGGGAAACTTTCGCAATGGAAGCGCTGTGGTACGCGTATGTCGCCATCATAGTTCTAAATACGTCAACGGAGGTCTCCTGGCTACAATCAATTTTTTAAATTTAAAATCCCATCGTTAAGAATAACTCAAAATAAGAGCAATATTCCACAAACCAATAATTTCTCTAAACACACCTTGTATACAATGTTCTTCAACCATGTGCGATACGGAATCGCAAAACATTTGTCCTGTACTGTTTTCCTTGCCTTTCCGACAAGCAGCGCCAAGTAAGACGTCGACTGAGAACATTTGCATGCTAGTGTCAGGATGTGCCAGTTCCGGGAAAATGCCTGAATCAATCGCACCAGCCTCCGGGATGCGCCTGAGGATGTAATCTGCGGAAATGCGTCAGGCCGTTGTGCATTGTTTGCCAGCTTTCGAACTTCAACGTGTATCCAAAGACAAAGATGATCCGAGCCGGGCGAAGATCTCTGCTTGTCTGCTGCACATTTGATGCACTCCAGTTGCGCTGCTCCGTCGGAGGACAATGTTTCCTGGCTCTGAACCACCCGGCGACGGTACGGGAGGTTAAGATTGTTCTGCTTGCCTTCGTTCCAGGAAGGGGACTTACAAAGGAATGTGGCATTTGTTGGGAAGCAACACTTACAACATTCCTAGGCATTCCTTTTCGAAACGAGGTCCACGGAAGTGCAGGGATGAACAATTTCTAATCCTTTCAACAGAAAGACGGATGTTGATTGATTTTTGAAGAACCCGTAGTATGAAACATGACTTCCTTCTTGGAAGTAAGCCGCCACTTGATTTATAGACGCTATGATAAACCACCAACCAAAAGGACACTCTGTTGTAAGTGATTACCATGTTCGAACATTTGTACCAATATCTCTAGGTTGTTTATTTGGACCTTCCCCTTCAACGCAACTCCCAATAAATGACAAATGAGACACGTGTCCGTCCAGGATAGGATTCGGATGCGTTCGAATCTTATCAGCATCCTCTCAAACAGCTCCCAAGTATTAATGTTCAATCAGTTGCTTAATGACCACCCGTCACTCCGTAGTCATCGTCGTTTCCGTCGTTCGGGACGCAAAGGAGAAGCTGTTTACCTCCATCCGTCAGCTCCGGGAAGGTGTTACTTCCTGGCGCTTCCGAGAAGTACGCTCATCCGCAATTAACATTCGGCCATAAAACCCTGAGGTCGTTAAAAGAAACCGTCTTACCGCACAATAAACACAAGGTTATGCTTGGCGTCCGCGGGAAGAAGCATGGAATTGAACAAAAACATCACACATACATTTACCACCGATAGGATCTTCACGGTGCAGATACACGTTTGTCAAGATGTCCCGTTGAGTTCGGTCGATTGAACATAACGCACGGCTGGCATGAATGAATCCCTTCTCTATTTCCCTTTATAACACAAAAAAAGAAATGTTTAAAACTTTAGTTGACCAAAGGAAAGGAAACACTTCACGTAACGCTAGGCAGGGAGAATACAACATCCAATGAAATGCAGATGAACGTATGTTGCCTGATGGTGGAACTATGTTGTCTTATGACGCCAGCCCAACGGAAGCATATTGGGTTGTCCAGAGAATTTATGGTTTGTTGACGTGTCGTACGTGGGCGGAAACTGCATTTGATTAAGATAAGCCATGATACCTTTTTTCCCGGAAAAATGGTCTCAGGTATTCAAATTGCTACTGCATACGATGCACTGTGACTGCTCCAAGTTGTGAATGAATACGAAATATTAAAATGTTTCTAAACAACAAAATAGCTTGCTTGAGATAAACAATTTTCGTCTCTTACTTTTGTTGAATGAATGAAAAAGAATGTTGTTTTGACTCGGAGTGACTGAAATTTAATTCTTTATTGCAAAAACCAAGCTGTGTATCCAATCATGAAATTGTCCTCCGACTGCTTCACAGCTTCCTAACTTCCCGTGTGTGCCGCGGAATCAAAAGGATAACCGGCACATCGGAACGAAAGCACAACCCCAACCTTGAACCCAACCTTCGACCAATCACGCCCAATGCATTCCACATCCCGAGCGCCGACCGTCTGTGTTCCGGGCGTAATCATCTTCATAAGCATCGCGTTTATCAACATTTATCATCTGCCCGACTCGCTTTCGTCTTCAACCGCTCGATCGATTTCTTTCTGATGGATTTTCACCTTCCCGTTCGCCACCGGGCGCACCGGGTCTGCAACAGCGGCTCCCAGAACCGAGACCGGCATGGGGAGGATCGAAATCGGCGACCGTTTTTTCGTCGTCGATCATGTTTTGCGTATCGCCAGAAGCCAGAACATAATTATCGACCGATCATTTCGAGCCATCGGTCAACGGTTGGCGCGGAATCGAAGCCCGCGCACGCAAGGGGGCCGTAGGGGGGGATGGAAGGGATTTTTGCGCTTTCGGCCCGTACCCGGGACGGACCCGTTGGAAGGATCGATCGTAAAGTATCCTGGCCGTTTCCGATCGATCGATTTTAATTAAAACATGTCTCACGGTGATTGAAGGTAGGTGTAGGTAAATGTTCTTCGGTTGGACTTGGCAGACGGTGGTAGTGGTAAGGTATGGCCTACGTTTTGGTTTTTGTCTTTTTATATTGTTGCGCCGTCCAATCGAGCGTCATTATGTTACACCTATGCACGTTTGATGATAGCAATAATTTGTCCCACAATAACAATGTTCATAAAATAAAGCGAATGAGTCGTTTAGCGCATTTCAACGGTGTTAAAGGTAGAAAATGGGGACAAAATAAAAGCAGTTTGCAAAAATTATATGAATTCCTGCGCAGAAATATCACTCAATATAGGGGAGGGCATTTTAGATACGTGCAAAAGAAAACCACTTCAAATCAATGTATGTTTCAAATTATCGAGAACTTATTATTTCCCAAATGAGTCATTTTCAAAAAGAAATAAAAATTTTTTGTTCTCTACCACTGAATATATTACTGATTCATATTCAATTTAATTGAAAATATATCAGTAGAAAAAGAATTTTTTAAATATTTGAAAATAAGCGGAGCAGCATACGCAACCAGAAAATACTATTTTGACTTATTTTTAATACACATTGAACGAGCTATTATAAACGGCTACCTGTTCGTATAAACCAAAATAAAAGGAAACTCTAAATTATTTACACTAAAATTATCAATTTAAAAGGTGGGTTAAGATTTCTTCACTTTGACTCAACCAGAAAATAGTATTTTGACTTATTTTTAATGCTCATTGAACGAGGTATTAAAAAGGCTATCAGTTCGTATAAACCAAAATAAAAAGGAAACTCCAAATTATTTACTCTCAAATTATCAATTTGAAAGGTGGGTTGAGATTTCTTCGGATGGATTGAATTCCTAAGAAGCTCATGAAATAATGGTTCAATATCGATATTTTTGTGCTTTATCGTTTCATGGACTTTAAAGTGTTATTTAATTACGTTTGTAAAACGCGATTCCGACTTGATGAAGGCCGCGTTTATAACATAGGGCTCTGTATGTTTTTCATGCAATTAGGCCCTCTTGTCCAAGACGATCGCTAGGCAGTTATACAACCATTCCGTATGTCATACCAACGAATTGTAAAACAGTTCTTCGATCAACCGGACGATCATCGGCACCGCGTCATGACCAAACACCGATCGTATCATACCCTCGGAACGGTCAATTTGTAGCATATGCAATGTACCATTATCATAAACACCATGTTCTCGACGGCCCGGCAGAGGGACACATCTGTTCGACACGGCGCGATTCGTCCCGATGCTGACCTCTTTTGAATTTCATCACCCGTCCAAGTGCGGGGGGAGCGCAAGAGGAGCAACAATCAATCAACCCCGCCCTCGGTAGATCAATATGCAAATCGAAGCTGCTCCAGTAGCGCACGGTGGGATTAAGGATTCGTCGGCTCGCTGCGAGGATCTGCCATCTCGCCCGGTTTCCGACCCGATCGCGCGTTTATTCATTTGCCTGCAACGATTCCAGGGGATGAATATTTAACGCCTCCGGGCACGGCCGAGGTCTCGCTCCAGCATCTCACATGCAGGAGTCAGCACTGGAGAGTGTCACCTTATCTTTTCACCTTCCCTTCCCATCACCTCCACGCCCGACAGTCGCGTACGGTTTTGTTTTATTGCTGCCACTCGAAGTTAAACAAATTTATTGATTAACCCCTTGGCGCTGCTCAATTATTCCGATCAAAACGATCCGACGATCAACTGGGGTGGGGTGGGGGGTGCAACCTGGAGCCTGAGGATTCCTTCGGTTCGGTTCTGATCCGATCTCGGGACAGGACGCAACCGACGAATAATCGAATCATATAAAAGTATGTTAATCACTTATGCATAATGTATTGAGAGGAGGAAGATAAAAAAACATAACCCACGGTGGTTGGATAGAACGGAAAGATCGGTGGGGGGGAGTGAGGGGATAAAATTGGGACATGGGAGTGAGAATAAAAAAATACAGTAGCAAATATTTTAAACGGTTTATTTTTTTGTTTTTCCTTTCTTTACCAGCTGTTTTTGTGTGTGTTCTTTATTTTTCATTTCCCCAAAACTGCCACAGGATCATTCATCGGTCGTACCCCAAAATCTTCTCGGAATGCCTACATATTTTTTCCTACGATCTTTTTTTTATCAACTCCCTGACTCCCTGATACTCTCTCTTCTACGCGTCGTTCCATATTTATGCTGCCGATCCGGCGGAAACGTATTATTTAAAAGTTTTATTAGGACCAATTGGATCGGCTGCAAATAACCACCACCGTAGCCTTCAACCGAGCCGACCCGTTTCGTTGTTTTCGTTTCTCCGGAAAGGCAGTATTTGGGCAGCATTTGAATTCTCCGCTGTATCGCTGCTTCTAGCTCTTTCTTGTTTTGTGCGATCCCAAACTTCAATTCCAATTCTAATTCGATTCCGAAGCTCATTCGCCTTATCTGTTTAGCCTAGTCCTGGCGCATCGCTAATGGGAAGAGGATCGATTTGATTGGGTATGGTTAATGTTATGTCAACACATCATCGGATAAACATGTTTATGCATGGTTCCACTCTCACTGGCATCCGCTGGAGCACCGTGCGTTTTCTTATGTTCTTGCGTTTTATCTTCGATCGATGGATTCGATGGATACATCCCAATAGGAATACGTTTTCACACATTTTTGCCGTAGATTAAAATAATGCACTATTTAACACTTTTTTGACAAAATATTTGAAGCTGTTCGATTAGGATGAGTTGAACATTTCTTCAAACAAGAAAAATTTCTTGTTTACCCGAAAAATAAAGGACTAATATTTTTACATTTAAAACATTTAACCATCACTCCTAAAGACCACAGGAAAAGACACGTGGCTTACATTAGCTCCCTTTTTTGTGCTATTGTTTCAAACCATCACCTTCCAAGAAGGAAACACGTGTTCGAAAGATCCCGCACGTTTTTTTTCTGTTTTTCGGTCCACCAAACTCCGTTTACCAACGGCTTGTTCACGGATCATCGAATGAAAACCATTCCCGTGCGTAAGTGAAACATTAATCAGCATTCATTTTCGGAATTTGAATTACCGATTTCACCACCGGAGATCGAGGACCTCCTTTCATTTGTCCTTTGCATTTGAAATGGGTTTGGAAAAAAACAACCAGGCACACAAGGGAAAGGTAAACACAAACATATAGCATCAAATGTCACTGGCGGGCGGAAAGATGTTCCAACATTCGGAGAACCATGGTAAAAAAAGGGTCAATTTATGCGTGTGTACGCAACAATTCTTCTATTTTGTTTTTCATCTCTTGAAAGAAAATGTTTTGGGAAAATTTTCTAAACAATTTACTGTTTAAAAACATTACAGGTAGAGAAATTATTTAGCTGAGAACCTCATACGGTAAGGTAGCACTAAGAGAATCCTCAAATGAACCTATCCTGCATTACCTTTCTATTGATATCGCCATCTAGACACCATAGTTCATATGCGTGCTACACTCTGCGTTCAATTAAGGGCCTCAAGAAGTGCCCCGTTAACGAATATAGGTTCCCTTACGTTGCCCACCGAGAGGATTTACACCGATCCGACGAGAACAAGGTCTTAGTAGCTCAAGTACACTCTTCATCACAAGGCAACCCAAGTCGACGATCCTGGGCAATGTCAAGAATGTAGCTAAATATGTAGATAAATGTCACTAGAAGAAAAGAAGCGTTTAATCAAAATTCATCATCTCCCACGGGCACGACACTGTCGGTGCGGACCCGGCCAACCCGCTACGACTGCGTGGTACACCGGTTATTTTGCTTTATCCATGGTTTGCATCATTATTGCACGAACAATGATGGCCAACGGGGACCACAGCACGGCGACAACGACATCCCGGGTGCCCCCGTAAGGATATTGCCAGCGGGCCGTACCAGAGTACCTCCCCACCCTGGGTGTGGACACCTTGAACCTCCCATGCTGTCCCGTTCTATCTTTTCTCCACCAGGCGAACTACTTCGCGAGCGATGATAGGCCGAACGCGATATGCTAATGCCGTTGCTACCGTTTTTGAGTTACAATCTGCCGGCGCAATCCGCCATCAAAGCGTTTGCCAGTCGCGTTCTCGCCGTTTGCGCTTGGCCTTCGAAGAAAACCAGAACCTTTCCAACCTGCCCAGGGCTCCCTACGCACCTTCCCTCCCGCAGGGGGGGAGAGGGGGAAGTTCCTGCCAGCGTAATTTATCATCCGGTTTACCCGGGGTGCCCGGTTTTGCAGATTCTCGTCCGGATAGGTCGGCGTGGCTGCGGTTTGTGAGTCGCATCCGAGATTGATGCGTAAAGCCAGTGCCAATGTGCCGATGGAATCGGGTTTAACAGGACACCTAGTAAACACCAACCGACATACAGCTGTTGAGGAGGGCCTGAAACATTTTATGTTCAGTGATTATTTCGAAAACAGCCTCACTAACGCTTCTTGCACCAATAAACATTAAGTAGATCGTATAATAAAATCCTCATCCTAAAACGCGTACTTCAAAGAACTCGGAGAAAACTTGAAGGAAGAAATGTAATACAGTGCCAGCGCTATTTTATTCCTAACCTTTCGTAGCCTACATCTTTCAGTAACGGCGTTTATGTGACAGTACAACATAATTAAAAGTAAGAAAAAACGTGTTAATTACCCACTATCGCACGGTAGCGATCCAACAACCCGAGTCCAATCGGTCCTTCGCGACTCGTACAACCATGAACCTGATGGCCGCGCCCGGATATACCAGTGGCCTTTTCGAAATCCTTCGCGAGGATCAGCGAAGTGCAAAAAAAAACACAAAAATCAACAGCAACCGCAGGCAGGGAAAATAAAACATCCATCCACGATCGACCAGGCCTGGCGTCACGAGGAAAAGCCCATGCCTCCCCGCCGAAGCTGGTGGCAGAAGCGATGCGGCAATCGAGATATCACAATCTTTCAGCCTTAACGTTAGCCCGAGCGCCGAAGTCCTTAGAACACGCGGCGCGCTAATGGCAACGACAACCGAAATCACGCTTCCCGGCACGACCTTCCGGGTCCCGCTGTTCGCTGGGAGAAAATCTGATAAATTACCCCCTCCGCCCCTGAGCTCGCTGGAACAACGAAAAAGCAAAACAAATCCAGAGCCCGGTCCAGATGGGGACGAGCTATGCGGATTCACGAAATGCACAGCAAATCATCGGGAAACATCTTAATTTCTGACCGCGACCAAACGGGCCCTACAGGCAGAAGCTGGACGAGAGCTTTCGTGTGTCGTTTCGGTCGTCGTGTTCCGTCCCCCGTTTCAGCGGCCATCATCCCCATCCCGATCCGCCCGAGATGATGATGATGATGATGAGGATCAGTGCGCCAAAGCGCACAAGCGCACGCGCGTACGCGATCGCGCTTTAGCTTAAAACCCGGCGAAGATCATCGAAGGGCCGGTAATTCCCTTTCCTTCGTGCAGTCCGCACTCCGGGATTTTTGCTTTCCCATTTGCTTCACCCCACGGGGGCCCCACGGAAAAGTCGGTAATGAGCCGGGGCAGTTTCGTGTAATTAGTACTACTTACGGTGGCCGCATGCCTTGTGGCATGGTTTTCACCTTCACGAACATGCCGCGCAGCGCGACAGTGTGGACATTCTTCGCAGTCGCAACGGTGGATTCCTGCTGCTAACGGGGGCTGCCGACATGCCGGTCCCGACCCCGACAGACTTGGACGAAATGTTTGCGAAAAAAAGGCTCCCAAACCGAAACATAATATCCTGCTGTTTTGGGGAGTGTGAATTTTCCTTTTTAGCTGGACGTGCTAGAAGCAAGTTTGTAACAGCTTGTTCGTGGGTTGTGATTAAACATGTTTTACTTTTCCTTTCTTTTTCCTATTCGGGGCATTGCGTGGCCAATTTTTTGAATTATTGAAGTGTTACGGGAATTTTTTCTTTTTTTTACATATTTTATTTACCAAGTCCATTCTTTTAACGAACGAAACAACAGTTGCACAGATTATTCAATTTCCAAAACAGTTTGATTTGTGTTTATTCGTTACGTTCTACCGCTGTAAAAACAGTTCTCATTGTCTACATTTTCCTTTTTATTTCAATCTTCCATCTATTAGAATTCGTTTAGTAAAACCTAGCCTTCACTTAACAATGGTCTTAACTTAATTGTTTAATAAAGTTGGCAAGAAAAAAACATAATTTTCATGCTCACAGTAGGAGACAAATTTCTTGACGGTTTATAACTCCAAAGTTATATCTTGCTGTTAAATTATCATTATCTATCATACCATTTTTATTTCTTTTTTGATTAATGAACTCTGTCATTTTCATACATTTCACAACATTTTGGTTATTAGCCACTTAGAAAATTTTTTTAATGCAGATGGCAGGTTACAAATACCTTAAATAAAGTTTAAAATTGTCTTCAAGTTTAAAACATTAAACAAATTTTGCAAGATTTGAATATTTCTTACAAGGCATTCTCTTCTCTTTATTATCTTCCCATGGCTTTAAATAATACGTGAAGTAAGCAGGTAAAATTAAAATAGTTATATTTGTTGTAATAGTGTCACTCCTTGTAAGTGAAATACTAGCAGCTTTGTGTGTATTCTGTAAACTTTCTTCCATCATTAAAATCCACCGTCATTTACATTCCATGCACAACTTTTGCTCAGAATTGGATCTGCTCTAATCCAGGTGGACATTCTTCTTGTCTACGTATAGCCGTCCGCCGTAAGAAAGTCGTGACTGTATTCCAAGCGATCCGAATGGGCTTTTCCACTTGAAAGATTTCTCCTTGACGCTTGGAAAAAGCACACATCTAGAAGGCCGTTTCTGATGCAAGAACGCATTGAACACTGTGGCTTCTTTAAGCCACAAACCGATCGCGATTTCATTGCTTTCATTGGGCATCATCTGGACGAAGAACGCACACCGAGTCGACTGCTGCCTAACCCATCACACCTTCCCCCACAACCGGGGACCTCCCGACGAAAAGGGGATGATATTCCTCCCCCTTCCCTTCCGGGGCGGTAAAACGGATCGACGACAATCGTATTCATATTTGGATTCGACTTGTCGACTATTATAAATGTGCTACTGGTATTTCTGCGCTCCGCGATAATGTTCACGAAATCGCACTGCGTGACCTGCATACCCCGCCGCTGCCCGCACAGCTTCCCCCACCTTCAGGGCCAGGGTCGTGTACACACTTGGGGCACACTTTATTGTACTGCCCCGGCGCGCCGACGAACGGGAATGGCACTGACCACCGGCGAGAGGATGTCGCGAGTCGCCACCGCTACCGTTTTCCGCGAGCCAAATGAAAGAAAACTGCCCGGTGTTCTTGTTCGGTCACTTACTGCATTTACGAGTTTTATTTGGTTTTATTTTTTTGTTTGCCTGCCTACGAGTTTCCTTGTGTCCTATTGATAATGAAAGACATCGGGAGGCATGAACAGTGAGGTACACGCCAAAAACGATATTTATGTTCAGTTTTCACAATTTTTTTAAATTTTTTTTTAAAAGGAACTGAATTTTAAAACTGCCTGAAAGTTTAATTGTATCTAAAAAGCTGCAAAAACTTGAGACAAATCAATTTGACCACAAAAAGCAATAGGAATAATTGTCTATACGTAAATTGTTCATGACTATACCCCACCGGGAGATTGGACCATTCTATGTGAAATATCATCCGTGATGAATTTTTTGTCTGCTACCAACTGTACTTATTCCATCCATATGTGCGATTTTCAATGAAACAATTCAAAGCCAAAGAACAGTTGGGAGGAAAATAATCGTAGCAATTGTTTCGCTGCTACCGAATTACAATATCATGTGTTTTATGTGGTCGCTGTCTCCGTCTCCGTACGTTCCCTGGTCCGATCGTGTCCCTCGCGTCCCGAGCTTTGGCTCCCGTTTTTTCCCGGAGGTTCGTCGCTTGTGCACCAGTTCTGCTTTTTTTTTGTGCTTGTGTTGTGTTGTGCTTGTGCAGTTGGCCGGAAAGCATAATGCTCCTAATATTCGATCGGTCGCCTCTCGTGCCAAGCTCGAATGGCGCACCACGAGAGGTACCGGGAATTCGAGCACCACGATCAACCGCATCGAGGACGAACCCCCGTTTCACCAAGGGAAAACACCCCTACACCTACTTCCCTTTTTCCGACGAAGAATCGCTGGCACGCAGGCGACGGACGGACAATGTTTAATTCTTATTTGGATTTCGTGCTCGTGTTCATGTTTCTGCGCCCCAAAACGAACCCACAAACAGCTCGGCCACACGAAACAGTGCTCTCCACTGCCCCCGTGCGGCTGCCGGTTGGTGGGCGAAGGGCACGTTGAATATGATTTTGCGAGAGCGGAAAGCAGCCTTACTAGTTCAGCTCCTTTCCTCCTCCTACCCGAAGCGACGACATATCGACGTGCAGATGAAAGTCATGATTTCTTACTACTTATTCCCAATGCAATACCTTACCCCTACTGCAGCAAACCCCCTGTCCATCAACTGCGAGGAAGGAGTTCACGATTGATTCCAAAAAGTCACACGTCGTTAAGAGGAACAACCGAAAAAAAACTAGTAGATCCCTTTTCTGTGCAGTCACCAACACCCGAAGTGCCCAAAGTGCGGAGGTTAATGGGAAAAAGGTCAACCAAACGGCGCAAGTGATTTCCGAGGGGACTGTTGCGGGCAGAAACTGCACGATATATGTATTGAGAGTAAGTGAACATGAACATTGAGTGTTTGCTCGGGGTGCGTGAAAGGTTGCCGAATTTAAATCAAATTCAACTAGACTAGCGCAACCCTGTGTTGAAACATTCCAACGTTGGACCGAGAGACGTTAGTTTTTTTTTATTTAATATTAAGACAAAGGAATGTTTTTGCTGGCCGTTCGATTCATTGAAACATCCAAACGTTCATTTTTACCATTGTTCCGCTTAAAGATATTTTAATGAAACTTATTTCTTGAGAAACGAAAGACTTGTTATTCCTTTTCTTATTGTTTTTACATATTTTTATAGTGCATGAGTTTTTGTATCATTAAAATTGTTTACATAATTTTACATTTTTTCAACATTCCGGCTCCTAAACACTAAAAATCAAACCAGTTTTAATAATATTGCACGGAGTGTAATCGATTTCGAACAACGCCGGTAGATGGCAGCACTAGAATTTACGCGGCCAAGATAACTACATTTGCGATGACTGCAACTAAGGTATAGAAAACAGTTGGGAGACCTTTCAACCCTTAATGGTTCAAGTACTTTAATCGAAATAAAATTATTGATTTAGCAACCATCATCCATATGAATTTGGGTGTCTAATAAGTTCTCAAAGATTGGGATCATTTCTATGTAGTTCTCAAGCAACCGCAACATAGCAAAAAACATTAAATTAAAAATGTTGCGTAAACCATGCCTCTACAATCCATACACAACCACGGCAAACTATAGGGTTAAAGCGTGGCGTAAACGTTTTGGAACCAAAATGTCTACGTTGGACTTTGTATCATAACACACAATAAACACGGATTCGTTCCTCATCGCGCTGCCGATGATAGGTAAAAATGGCGCGCGAATTGTTGCTATGGCGTTTTTCCCTAGCAGGCGTAAACAGTTTACAAACAAAGCGGTGAAAAAAGCAACTCTGCTCAGTAAACTATCCACGGCGGAAGGATACGGTTAGCTGTCGGTTATTTTGCCAGGAGTAAAAAAATTCAACTGCTCTGATTCTGTGTATTTAATTGAAAAGAGAAACTGTCAACGTGAAGGTATCGTTAATGAAGATAGTAAACTAGCTTTAAACGTAAAACGATATATGAATTCACCAAAGCCATTGTAAAAACATCTCTTACAAGTTACTAAAGCTAAGGTTGGGAAAACGCTGTGCCCACAGGGCAGTGGGAAAACATTCAGTAAATTATCCCAAGAATTGCAACATTCGCCTTCGCTGTAATGCATAGTTGTGTAGAAAAGGAAGAAAACGAAAAAAAGTTATGGTCCCAATTTTTCCTTCATTTTCAATCCTCGCAGGGTGTTTTCCGTAAACTTTTCCATATAGCACCAACGGTGGTACGATGATTTGCATGTTGCACCAGCGACATTCAGCATAGTTTTCAAGTGTAACAATTATTTATTGCGTTGCCCCGTTCTTTCTGGGCAACTTTAAGAAAGCGGCCCCCTTCCGAAGGAGCCAAAGAAAATCGGTGCATTCGTTCGTAAAAACCATCGCAGCGAGCCTACTTCGTTCGGCGACAATTGACTCGTCCTTCTGCAATGTTGGTTTTACTTCCCCTTTTCGGTTCTAAATGTTCCATCCATTAGAATGGCATGACCCTGGCAGCCAAAACGGGAGGAAAACTGGAAGCCAGGAACATTTTCGCATTGCTTAGCCATTCCGGGAGCCCACGGTGTGAAGTGAAACGTTTGTGAAAAATTCTTCAGCGAGTGAGTGAGAAGGGGTGGAAAACTCCAGGACTGCCGGTGTGCGTGTGGCTGTGTATGTGTGTGAAGCGTGACCATGCCAACGTGCCCCGCACCGCTGGTGGCGCAGAAAAAATGTGGTCCTCCGAGCGGAATCGGTAGGCAAGAAGTGACGCAGCTCTTGGAGCCAAACTTCCCCGAGCATCACCACCACCAACGCCACGGTCACGGCCCTCACGGGGCACAGAATAATGCACAGAAACAGGATGCCAAATGTAGCCAACATTCCCGCGCGCAACAGCAGCAATCGCGCAACGTTTACACGTGGATCAGCGCACCACGTGCCATCTACAACAACAAGAGACTGATGCGAATGAGCAACGACCGGAGAGGGTAAGTGTTTTTGTTCAATTAAATGGGGAATTATTTTAGAATACCGAAATTATTTTGATTCATTTGGTTCGTATGAGACCAAGAGTTGACGAATAGCTTAAAACATAAAATTCTAAAATGGGATTTCCTATAGTGTTTGGTCTAAAACTTTTGTCTACGCTGTATCTTGAAAACTTTCCTTCATGTAAAAGCGTAAAATTGCCTATGACGACATCGAAAGATATCCTGCGCATTAACTATAATCGAACAATGGTTCATCGCAGTCAATAATTCATCGGGCAAGAAAAAATCAACCAACCTAATTGCGGCATACCATAAAATGGAGCATAAATTAAGGGTACAACGACCGGACTTGGGTAAGGAAAATGAGCCTCACCACATCACCATATCGAACGCACAAACCTTCTCTGCGTTCTCAGCGATATCTTCTTTACTTCTTCATCGTATCCCTTCCGGTCGATAGGCCGCAAGACAAACCCAACGATGGAAAAACACACGACAAAAGAAAACGCTCTTTTTTTCTTTGGATCGCTTTCTTACAATTTGTGCCGTCCTTTAGGCATTATGGAAAGTAATTTTCAACAGCTTGCGTCCAAAGTACGACCATTTTCCCGCCAAGAGAATGTCCATATGGATTGCGGCAAAGAGTTTCCTGTGGTATCTCACAATACAAAAACAAGCCCATGCCATCCCGGCCCTGAAAATGTTGCTACACCTTCCGGAATGCATGGTCATTACGGTTTAACCTTTCACGGTGGAAACCGCGAGCGCCGGAAGACAATTTTAACCCGACCCGAGCCGTTGCAATTTACGTTGTGCCTATTTCTGTTGGGAAAAATGTCAACGGCGCATTCGAAAAGGATTGGATCACGATTCCGGTTCCGGGCGAAAACAACATTTCCCTTGGAGGTCGGCGTTTTGGTTCCGTTCTGACCCGCCAGCGGGTAAGAGCCTACATTTTTGCAGCAGAACACACAAATTGACCGCGAATCACCTTCGCTAGGTCGGGTGTGTCGCGGAATGGGCTCGTTCCGGTTGCAGTCAATCACTAGCGAGGGCGGATTTTCACCACCCGCGGTCTAACCTGCATCGACCGTACCTCCATGACGGATACAACTATGGCCAACACTTAAAAATTAAACTCCATTTACGTTGACCTTTTGATTTGGTATCTTGCAAGAAATTCTGTGTGAAATTAAATTAACTTCAACAAAGTAAACCCATGATAATGATAATATTTTGCTCTCTTGTGTAATGAATCAAGTATTTACCTCTAAAAAGGTGCAATCCAATTTGAAGCTCTTACTAAAATCATTCTACGGAAAGTCATACCTTCCTAACGTGGAACAACTCTTTCGCTGACAATGGCGGCGTTAGAATGGATGAGTGTTATAAATAGCCACACCATCACGCAGCGGTACATGACACAACATTCCATGTTTCTTCACCGGCCAGGAAGCCGACCGGATGGGACGGTGAGCGGTTCAGGCGGTTGGCAAACCAGTGGTTGATTACTAGGCAGGACATTTCACAGTTTGTCCTTTGAAGGTCAAGGGTTTATTCCACCAACTATTACTTTAGGCACCCGCGCACCGACCCGAGCGATTTGAATTCGTTTGTCCTCTCTCTTTCCTGGGAGTTTCTGCTTTCACTTCGGCGACTCGAAGTTCAAAGGACCTTACCGAATCGCTCGGTTTTCTTTTCGTTTGCACCGAAATGTTTCCATCTTCCGAGTCCACGCAGGAACAAATGGAAGCACTTCAACACCTTCGCCCCGGTTCGGTTGCTTTTACCGTCGGATGAATCATTGGCACTCATCGCGCGCCACACGCAGCGGTCACTTGCGGTCACGTCTAGGGCGAAATCCTCAGACGGTCCCCGGTTAAATGACCTCACGAACCTGCCGGAGTCACGGCTAACCTTGAAATTAATGATATCCTGTCGTGAGATAAACTTCCCCCAGGGGTGGGCGAACTATCGGTTTCGCCGAATCTCGTTCCCCAAGGGTCCCTCGGGGAACGCCACCCCCTTGGGCGATGGCGTGGAGAATTATCCTTTTTTGGTCGTGAACTTGAATTGGACTCCACTCTGCCAGCTTAGGCCAACACACAATCGTTAGGAACTGTCGTCTCACGCATGGAAGTGACATGAATTCCGGGCATTAAAAAGTCTCGCTACTGAACGGAAGGAGTCCCACGCAAGGACTACAACACCTTCAAGAAAGAACCATCGTGTCATTCGCAAATGGTGACCACTGGAGCCCGCAACGTATAATCACATCCGCGAGGTGGAGCTTTCGTGTATTTGTTTATCATTTCCGTTTCGCTCCGAAACCCCTCGACGGGGGATACCGTCCAGACGTCGAGCCACTCCAGACGGCGGACATTTGGAAAATTGATGAGCTTTTCAAGTGGGATTTTCCAACCGAATGGCGTGATCAGGTAGGAAGACTGTTTAACCGGTCACCCCCGAGACACCCATTAGCTTCAGTGTGTGGATTATATATTTTGTTTCTACCTGGTTACTTACTCCTAATAAGCATTATGAGGAATGTAGAAAATCTAACGAGCGAAGTGAATAAGCATGTTTTTTTGGTGTGTTTCCTTGTTTGGTAGAATTTGGTTTCATTTTATAGCATTTTTCACTATTTTTTAATAACGCTCAGCATTTCGTGATTACTTTTAAAATGTTGTTCTAATAAATCTCTGCCACCTTTTCGAGCAGCAAAAGCTTTTGCAACGAACAAAAATACAACTTAGATCTTTGTTTTCGATCATTTTTGCCCGCTGGTAGCTGGTAATTAAAATATTAACTTTTATGTACCATCTATTCCGGCGTGCTACCTCCGCACGCAGAATGTTACCGAGGATGTCAAAATATATATAAAAAACGAACCAAGCGGTTTTAGTTCGGTAGGGACCCCCTTGGGGAGAAGGGAAATCCCATCCGTTGACCGCCAGCCAGAAAAGCCGGTAACGAAACGATCCCGGTAGTGACCACACACACACACACTCACACATAAGCCCCAAGTGTGATGTGGCGTTGCGGTACATAAGAGTTGGAGTCCGAAACGTGCTGGACACGCGAACTTGCCATCGAGGGCTCGTAATTTCCACGACAAACACACACACACACTTAGAGTGCGGTGGCAGAATTCACACCACCTCGTCGGGACCCCCACCACAAACACTAGTTCTGACCGCAACATAAAAAAACAACACCCTTTTTAGGAACGATGGCATTCCCACATGCTGGCTTGGGGATTTCCGCGGCTTTTCCGATGGCCTGCGCCCCCGAACCGGGAGACACCCTGTCGGTATGGAAAGCGAAAGCGTGGCATGAAACAAGAAATACCTTCTCGTCCTCGGGAAAGTTTCACTCTCTTTCTCACTCTCACCCGAGGACCCCCTCCGGTTGGCCAGTTTTCCAGAAGGTTATATGTGTCCTGACCACATAGCTCACGGTTGAAACGTTCATACGCTGGCCATTCGTACTTGAAACGTTGGCCAGTGCGGTTGGAATTTTATTTTCCCTTCGGACGATGAAGGAAGAACCCTTTAGTGTTTAGTTTTTTTTACCCTTCTACCAGCTTAAGGACCTTCCTGTCAGTGCAGTGTGTTCTTGGACGGCACACAAGTGAGTGAGCGATGGAAAGTGCAGTGGCGTGAAGTTTTACAACCGCCAGCAACTCGGTTTCCCTTGGCCTATTGACGACGGACCGAAACCGCGAACCGCGCAGAATATTACCTTGAGTCACTTGAGTTTGTCTTTTCAATTCGGTTCGGAAAGTGATACATTATTTAAGAGTACAATGCGTAGACCCACGAGCGGGTGGTAGTGAGTTTTCTCGGACGAACTGGAAATAGGTCACCCCATCTTGCGGTCTGGCGATTTAGTGAAGTGTAACGGGGGTTGGGATTATTTGCGTCGAATTAACCTACCCGCCTTATAGGTGGAGCGATGGAGTGTGGTCTAATTATGGCGAAAGTGGGCCTGGAATTGGGTGACCCTTCGCTCCTTAGCTAAATAATGAAACAGGTCAAGCACTACCGGTGGGTCCAGAGTGGGTACATTAAATTATTCACCCAATTCCCGGTCGAAAAAGGAGCACCAAGTCCTGGAGCCTTACTTTGGAAGGTAATGAGAGTGGCTATGAACTACAACCTCTCTAGAAAGCCGCTTCCGAGATAAAAGACCTAGCAGTGTCCACTAAGGAGCACCTGACCCGACCTGACCTGCGTTAAGATGCCCACACTTTCCGCGCACCAGCAGCAGAATCAGCAGCAGGAACTGTTGGAGCTGGAGAGTCCCGCGTTCTCGATCGTACCGAGCGACCTCTACCGGGCGGGCAGTATCGGCAAGCCGAACGCCATCGTGCGCCCGCTCCGTCACGGACCACACCGGGAGGTGATCGAGGGTCAGCACATCGTCGATCTGCACCCCGACTATAAGCTGCTGCACGAGCTCGAGGAGCAGCTCATCCGCAACAACCGGGGCCGGGACGGAAATAACAACAACAACAGCAGCGCCACCGGCATCGGTCAGGAGTCCGGCACCAACTACGGAGGGCAGGAGGCGGTCACGGGGGAGAAAACGGAGCGGAGAAAGCCACAGCAGCATGAGTTCAGCCGGGAGCTGGACGCGAAGCTGAGGAAGCTTCAGAGTGACTCGTCGAAGCGATCGTCCAAAAATGTAAGGTTATGTTGTCCCCATGGTTGGCGTTGGATATCGGTTTCCACCCGTCCGCTAGTTCTTTTAATGCATGATGTTTAATGCCATTCCATTGTCACTCAAGTCTTTGTTGACTGCTTGTTCCCGTTTGCAGGGACCTCTGACATTTTCCCTCAAGCCCTATGGTAGTCGCCTTGGGATATAGGTTAGGTTTATAGGGCCAGTAACTTCGTCCTCACCGGGGAAAACCCTGTTCCCTGTTCTATTAATCATTAAACACGTCGACACACAGTGTTCAAGGGCTCCTCCTTGAAGGGTTTGAAGTCCTTGGACGAGCGGCGGTGGCAAACAAAATGTAACACTATCGCGTCTCTTCAATCGCACTAATGGCACGTTATTATTACGGAAACAGGAAGTCAATATTTTGCTGTCGTTTTTGTTTTCGCGTGACGTGCAATGTTAGTTCTTCCCTATGTTTATGAAGGTGAACGATTTGAAACATATTTTCTGGCTCAGATTTATCTGATTAATTTGAAATAATTTTATTACAACCTAACCTAACCTAATCTTCTAATAGATTAAATAGACGTTGAGCCTTCGTGGTTTGTATCGTCTCTTCGAAAAAGATGTTATTCGAGGAACACTTTTTTCGATAAGTATAGTTGAAAAGGTCTACAGTATGTCACAGTTTGACTCACCGTTCAGTTTGACCCACTGACCGAAAGGAATTTGTTTAGAGAACGTACGTGCATGTCACTAATTGCATGTACCCGGTTTTAAATTATTGAACGATGGCGAATAACGGCTAAGTGAACCCTTTGGAAGGACATCGTGTATTAAAGGAATGTTTTAAAAGTCGTCCGGATGAAGAAACAGTACTCTACTAAGAAGAACTGACCAGAAGGACCCACAACAGTTGTGACAACGATCGGCTTTCGTTCACCTTCACAGGGCAGCACGCAGGAAGTGAACGTTCGGAAGCGTCCCCTGTTCATCACGACCGTCCCGAAGGGCATCTTCCTGCAGCCGACCCGCGAGCCGCCAGTTCCGCTGCCCGCCTCGAGCCAGCGCCGTCTGTACGCCTTCGAGAGCCGGCCAAGAATCCTGACGGCGCCCAGCCTCAGCAACGGCCAGCAACAACAGCAACACCACCAACACCACAATAACAACAACGACATCAATCATCCGAACCACAACCATCCGGGCGAGTACGTCTGCAAGCATGGCAGCCACCATTACAACAAGCCCGCGGCAACAAGGCCGGCGAACGCGGACGACGGCCGAGCGGAAGCGGTGGTGGCCCGCAAGGTGGCAGAACTGCAATCGATCGACGGCCAGCCACCCACCACCACCAACACCCACCGGACGGTGTCCCGCGTGGCAAGGTAATTGCCGTGCCAGTGTGCTGAGTGGTTTCACTCGTTCATTTCCGTCCAAGGCGGGATCCCCTTGGAACACCCCCACCTCGCCCAACCCTGGCGCTATTTCGGGCCGGTCGGTGGGAACCAAGGTTAGAGGCCCATCCACCATCCGCCGAACCGTTGGGGAATCGTTAATGATTTTTAAAACTTTTCGTTTCCGAGACCGCCCAAACGAAGCTTTTTACTGTTCTTCAACTTAACCACTCTAGTACCAACTTTGTATCGCTGTGTGACCGCTAACTCGCCGGCGATGAAGGACTCTTGCACACACGCACACAATGTGCCTTACTTACTCTTTTTATTCGTGATACCATTGGAAAATTTGCATAACATTTTACTTTAACACGTTCGCCTCTGTAAAGTTGACCATCTCGGAACCTCAGCCGAACGTGTTGGGTTTTGGTCGCGGGCTTTCTACCCTCGGTATGGCGTGACATTCCTGACAGATGAATTATACCCAAGTGGCTAAGTAAATACAGAAGGAACGAACAGGTTCAGTTTTTTTAAGCCTCAACATTTTCGTTGATGAAGAATTTATTTAAAAAACTTTTAGTTCGGATATTTAGAGCTTTTTTATGATTTTTAGAGATTTTTGAAAGCTAACTGCGTTATCACGATGGCATGGCAAAGTCACTGGATTGTCAAACGAGAAATACGTTAGAGTAGCTGGGGGTTCGTTGGTGAAATGGGCTTGCTCATATCACTGAGCAGTCATTGTGTGGAACTTGCTGTATCTGGAATGTTAAGCTAGATTTGGAATTGATTCATGTATCTTGATTTTAGTAAATGCAATCACATGCCTATTTAATTTATAATATTTTGGTATTTCAATCTTGAACTGCCGAAAACCACATGAACCGAATGTGAATGACATAAAATTTCACTCCCAGATGGCCTACCTTATCACACTACCAAGTGACACCATAATGTCAAACTGACTTGGCCATGCCAACATTGGTGACCAGTGTGATAAGGCCATAAGGGGTAAAAATCTTAACAAACCATTTACCCTCCCTAGACCCTCCCTCCAAATCATTTACCCTAGAACTACCGAGATTTTGACGCTTAAAACTTTACCGCGAATTATGTTCAAAATTAAAAAGAATTTTATTTTCGAACACATAAAAATTAGCAATTTTTAATTAAAAAAAAATACCGGAACCATCAAAATTACTGGTCCGGTAGTTCTAGTGTTAAACCAATTGTTATGAGCAAAACAAATCTTGGCGGTCAATCGTCCACAATAACAATATTCAAATATTATCGATCATAAAAAATCCCGAAAACATGCGACCTTCATCCTTACCATTTCTTACCACCTCTCGAGCGCTAGAATTAAATAAGGATTATCGACAACCTTCACTTGCATCGTGCTGCGGGTCGCAGGAGGAATTTTTCCGCACCAGACCAGTGTCTGAACATAAAACACAGAAATAGGTCAAATGAGACGAAAGTGAACACAACAAACGGCGCAGGAACGCACTTTGTAGGACAAATGGCGCAGAACAAATGGCGATAGTTGTTGATTAGATTTCAATAATTAATCTTTCGCCTGCGGTATAAAGAGAAAACGGTACGAGCGCTAACTATAGCGGCCGGAATCCCCGGGACCTAGGGGAATATTATCGGATTGGCCTGGTTGTGCACCGGTATTGATTCACTTTGCCACACATTTCCCACAGGCGCACAAAATAATTCAAAACAAAATGTGAAGCGGGAAATTTGAAACCAAATGGGGTGGGGCACCTCGATGGAGGCGCCTGGTTGCGCGTTCGGAGTTCGTGCAAAACATTTCTCAAATGATACCCCACTGAAGATACAATAATGACAACGGTAAACCATTTGAAAAAAGAAGTTCATTTCTCATATCCCCTCCCAAAAACTGGCACGCCTGTTAGGCTCGTCGTGACTTTAATTCCGTGAGGCTCAAAATGGAAACTCATTTTGCTACATTTTCTGGTGCCACTATCTAGTCCCGCTCTCGTTGATTCTCGTGCAATCAGCTAAAGCGAAAGCAGTAATGGGTGCTGCTACGCTGCTTCACGCAAACATACTGCCACGAGCCACGTGATCCCGTGTCTATGTTGGCTCGATGGTGGAAACTCTGCACCAGAACTCCACCGATACTGCTGGACCTACTGCCGGGTCATTGCATTGTCTAGCGTGGAGAACCCTTCCACGGCAGCGGGAAAAGATAAATCGTCGACGATGGCACCCAGTTGCCTATCTTTTGTAGGTCAGTTGGCCGGCAGACAACCTCGGGCAGGAGAATGGGAAACCCCGGAACTGGTGCCTCAGCCGTCATGTAGTCGATTTCCGCCTAATGACCGGTGTTAAAAAAAAAACCACTGGACTTGCCCTAATACTTAGCACACATTTTTTTTTCAAACAGATTGCGTCAAAATGAGTGACATATTTGGACCTCCTTCTCACAAACGCATACCCGGTACCGGTGTTCGGTCCTTTGATTGTAAGAGTTATTTAGGACAACCAGTTAAATACCCCTCTCCCTAATAACCCTCACGACAATTGCCGGTCGTTGTGGCCATAGTGGAACATCGTTCGAGAACCGTGCCTTTTTCCGGCCCTTCACACACTTTGCTTACGCACCGCAACCGAATCATTAAAAAATGATTTACAACCCTGTGCGATGTACAAAAATCATCAAGCACTCTTCAAAATAAGCGAACACTCCATTAATCGATACGCAGTTAAACATTACCAACCGATCGGGGAAGGTAACGGCGTATATTAAGTTCGCTTTGTTCATCGGTAATCATAAGGTAGCGTGGCGGCAATGAGCCTGGTGTGCAAATTAACTTCTTGCAGACGAAGCGGGTTGGGATTTCGACTAATTGTTGGTTTGCGAACATTGTTATTAGCATGGTGATTTTTTACCATTTTTTTCGTACGGGTTTTTCTTCGATAATAAATTTTGTTTATTCCTATCTGGCTTTTAGGGTAATATGAAACGTCTCAGAAATGTATATCAATGGATCCGCTTTACAGGAATATATGACAAAAAAAATACAGATTTTCAATCCTTAATATTTTCCTTAAGGGCACGGTAAACGAAGCGTTATCACTGGCCTCTCTGGGGGTGTATCGTCGATATTCGGGTCAAGCCTCATCTGTGCTTTATTTATGTTTTGCAATTTGCTAAAAGTTGCAACATTTCTTGAAGCTACAGCTATTATTTTGTTGTGTACTGTTGAAAATACAAAAACTAAACTAAATAAACACAGAATTTCGATTAATATTCGCGATCGAATGAACTATTGATTCGTTTGTTTACGTTCTGACAAGATTACGCATGCGATTATAGGGTAGGTTAGCCTAGTCCTATCAAGTAATTTTATACTTTTCAAACGTGTCTTCATTGAAGTAAAGATATAGAACACAGATGAACAAAATGGAATAAAATTGTTAGTTAAACCGTTCTAATTGAAAACAAATAATTTTCATACTTTTGATGTAATTCAATTAGCTAAATGAAAATTATCGATTGACTTATACTACTTTTAATGATTTAATTTCCCTGAAAGCACTGTTAGAAAAATGCTCCCTCAATATTTGCGCCACTATGGTTCGCGCAATTCTAAATCACATCCACTCCTCGGACCTTCAGCTATAACCGAAAAGGGCAGACCTCGAGCTCCACTCGGGGGCGTTGTATGCAAATAAACACGTACACGGACGGGGTTCGACAACTTCTTACCTGAAGCCGCCCAATGGCCAATGGCCCAAGGAGCAAACACTCTTCTTTCGAGCGTGCGCTTCTTCCATTCCGACCATTCGGTGCTGTTGACCATTTGCCCACTAATTACCTACACATAGACATAAGGGGGGGAGGAAGGAAGAGAGCGTGGGGAAAGCGAAGGAAGATAGAGAATCACACAACCTGGCTAGTACATAGTAAGGGTTCGCGCCAGGGATCGTTCACCTTTTCGTAATGGGAGTTTGCGTAGGTGGTGTGTCCTAATGTTTCGAACGATGCGTGAACGCGTGTTTTCTTTACTATTTGCCCTTTTTCCCTTTTCATTTTCCACATCGATGCCGATGCCATCCTTTCCGCCCGGGGCCGCCGTCGTTTCGCAGAGACACACAACAACAGCAACCGAACCAGCAGGGTGTAGCCTACCAGAATGTTATGCACGATCGGCGAGTCGTCCGGGGTAGCAACTATACCTCAAGCACCAATCTCCAAGTGGTAAGTGGAAGCCATCCAAGATATACGGTTGAGGAAATTATCTTTCGATCCCAAACCCCTGTTTTCTATTATAAAATTCAGTTTTTAATGAGTAGATTTCAAATTAAGCCAAAAAAATTAATTTTCTTTTACCAAATTTTTCTCAATTCCTCCTTTTTCCCCTTCGCGTACGCTATTTGATCATAATTTCTAAAACCATCCCCAAACACCCGCAAACCCCTTCCAAACAGGGACATGTTAACAACTGCCGTAACATGCCCCAGTGGAATCCATATTTCGGTTACGCTGGTCTTCTATCAGGAAAGGTGAGTTTTTCAGTGCGAAAAACCCCCCGCACGGCTCCATCCGGGTGGGTTTTTCGTGGGCGATCGCGACACAATATGGCGCTCGGTGTTGTTTTCCATTCCATTTTTCCTGGTTTTTTTTGGGGCAACAACTACCCCTGCACACTCTGCAGTGCATGCGATAAGCTTCAAAACACATTTTCTTCTCCGTTTCCCTTTTCTCTCTTGTTTGCTCCCTTTCGCCATCCATCTATTAATCCAATTCATTGCAATGTATGTTTTGTCTCGAACCGTTTCAAAGTGCAACCAATATCGCCTGATACGCTGTATACAAACCGCCTGATACAAGAGTTAGCCGCTTCTTATATCGCTTTCTTTTTCGATTCCAAACCGCGTCCCTTTCCCTCTTGTGTAAAATATTGTTGATCATATTTACATATTTTATAATTACCGATTTCAAACCATGAAAAAATATAACTGTAAACTCTTGAGGAACAGCACATTTATATTTACCTACTGCTGAGATACTTTATACACATGGTTTTCGTTTTATTATATTTTTCATAATAATTAAGTCTTTTCACTGTTAACTATTTTTTTCTTTTCACTCCTTTCAAACAAAAATTCTTCATCCATGTCAAGCTTTTAGGCTTTTATGGTATCGATCTACAAACGAGTTTTATTTCACATCCGGCTTCAACATGGCACGCTTTATCATGATAGAAAGTTCCATGAATTTATTTTGAAAAAGGCTCCCATGAATAATAAATACAGCGTTTTACATCTCAACTAGCAAACCCTGCAGTGTACGCAGAACATCAAACAATACTAGCCTACTGTAAAGTATTTGATGTTGAATTGTCAAACCTCCAAATTGCAACACAAACGGGTCAAGTAGACAATTCTTCGCTTTCTAGGATCTACCAAAATGATAGTTGTCGTATGGATGTTTGTAGTAGACACGACCAGTCGATGGGTGCAGGTAAAAGTAGGGGAAAATCACTTTCCGGTTGAAAAAAAAAACTTTTGCGAGGTTTATTGTGATTCGCGCTCGTTTTCTGATGCGAAAAAGCGATCATAGCCTACTTTATCCTGTACCTCTAGTCCATTATAAACATTCAACGCCTGCTATCATTCTGGTAGATCCTAGAAAGCGATGAATTGTCTACTTGACCCGTTTGTGTTGCAATTTGGAGGTTTGACGAGTCAACATCAATTACTTTACAGTAGGCGACCATTGTTTGATGTTATACGTACACTACCGGGTTTGCTAGCTGAGATGTAAAACGCTGTAATACAACGCAGGAAGAAACTACTAGATTTTAGTCTGAAATTTTTTTAAAAATATTTGTGTATAAAATATAATGAACAATACAAAGGAGGAAGAAACATCAAACCACTTGATTTCAATTTATAATTTTTGATAAATATTCAGGAAAATCAAGAAACATCAAATCTAGATTCAACATGCAAATTTAGTTCAATATGGTAAATTTGTGTATAAAATTTAGGTAATAATACAAATGAGGAAGAAACATCAAACCACTAGATTTCAGTCTGGAAATTTAGAAAAATATTGTTAGCAACCGTGAGAGAGATTCTTTTCGTTGAATGAGGTTAAAATTTAATAAAGTTTGCCTAAATTTAATAAATTTGTGTATAAAATTTACGTAATAATACAAATGAGGAAGAAACATCAAACCACTAGATTTCAGTCTGGAAATTTAGATAAATATTGTTAGCAAACGTGAGAGAGAATTCTTTTCGTTGAATGAGGTTAAAATTTAATAAAGTTTGCCGATTGTTAATCGACGATAGATTGAACTACCAATCCTATTAGCCCTGTTTACAATCGCAAGCAAATTTTAACTCTACATAATACCCTGTTTCATTCTATACTGCTTCTATATACTGTTCAAAAATAAAAATAGAGAAAATCTTAATTCACTCATCTTGTTACCATTATTAATGATTGTTTGGACCTTCCTTTGTACGCAGGGAGGTGGTGATGGTGATAGTACCCAGAAGGAAGCTGAAGCGCGGCGGCGTCAGATGTTGCGCAAGAAGTACGTTTCGCGTAATCAGCGGGGCATCATTGGCACACCGCCACCAGTTCGAGGACGTCGGCACGAGACGGTACAGACGGAGAAGTACCTCGAGGAGGTAAGTAACCGTCGAACGAAATATTGCCTTCAGCTGTACTAACGTTGCTGACTCCTTTTGTGCCCCATGGGGGTTCTGCTAGCTCTTCCTACACCCCCCGGAGCTGGATGCCGGATGTCAGACGGACCTGTTCCTGCATCGGCCACCTTCGCCCCCGTTCGTTCCCGCTAAGACCGGCTGCGATGCATCGACCGAGATACTGGACGGTGAGCTCTTCGACTTCGACACCGAGGTGCAGCCGATCATCGAGGTTTTGGTGAGCCGAACGCTCGAACAGGCCCTGGTGGAGGTGCTCCACGAGGAGGAAATCGCTGAAATGAAGGAGCAGCAGGAGAAGATCCTCGCGTTGCGTGACGCCGAACTGGCCGAATTGCGCCGGCTCGAGCTGGAAGAGCGCAAGCGCCATAAGGAGCGCGAAAGTCGCTTCCTGCAGGACAAGATAGCGCACGATCTCGATCGTGAGATGCAGGAGCGTATAACGGCGGCAAAGCTGCTCCAGGGTCGTTTGGATGAGCTCGTGCCGGAGGTTGTCGCGGCGGTCGATAAGCTCGAGACGGAGAAGGATCGAGCGGAATTCGAGCGACAAATAACACCCTGGCTGGCGAAGGAAGTCGCCCACGAGATAGGCCAGTGGATCGATTCGACTGAATTGCTCGAAGGTAGAAACGTCGTCACGATGGAGTTCTGTTCCAAAATTTCAAAGTCACTTCTTCTGATGATTTCATTTGCATTTGCAGACATAATAAGAGAAATACTGCTCCAGAAGAAGAAGGCTCTTTTGGGAGAAGACAACGCGGATGACACTGCCAAGGGACAGTACGATGAGGTGGATCCTGACGAGTTAAATCCTGACGAGGTAAATCCTGACGAGGCGGAAACGGAGTCGGTTGGTGGACAGACGGCGCCTCCGCAGGGTACCGAAGCAGCGGAAGACACCCCCGCAGAGGAAGGCAACGCAGACCTGTGACGCGCTGGAAGAAAGCAATTGATGTGGGATTTCGATGTGGGAATGAATATATATTTTTGGTCATCCTTTTGAACCACGTTGCGATGCGAAATTTCAAGTGTGGGCACACCAAGGACGGGAAACGAATGGACAGTGCCTTGAAACCCGAACTGCCGCCTTTGAACGTTTCTCTTACTCTCTCTCTCTGACCAAATCTCTGTTAGTTGTTTGTTAGCTGATCCAGCTCCGAGTACATGGAATTTGAAATAAAATTTTCATTGAATTCACTTACCCTTACTGCAAATTGTGTATGTCCGAGAGGTCGTTGATCACAGTGTGATATGATCATTTTCAACTGAAAAATATATACTTCCACAAAAATATATAATATTAATTAAATGGAAAAAAAACCAAACAATCTATCGTTTTACAAGTTGCTTGAACATTTGAATCGAGAAACCCTGCAAAACAACGGCAAGAACGCAGAACTCTCTATTCCACCCCATTCCGGCCACGAAACGACCAACCAGTCAAGTTTTTAATCAAAGTAAACAAGGTTAAAATAGACGTCGGTCATTCGCTCTCGCTCTTTCTCACTACCTCTCCCTCTCTGCCACACACATTACCCCCTCTCCAAGGAGGCCTATTTTCGTGATCCGTGACGTCACAAATGGCTTACACGCCATGTATAGCAACCGAACGGACTGTTGCCAGTGCAAAGTAAGGTTAGCGTACAAGCTGGGAGTAAATTCCATGTAAGATTGTTACCATGTATGAAACCTCTTCGGATCAAAAGTATCCAGAAGCACAAAAAATTGATTATTCTTGGCAATCAAGATATTCATTATTCTTGGCAATCAAATGAGATTTGTTCAATGAATACACGGAAAACAGGTTAACTTCCAAGTAAAGACATCAATTTCGATCTTAAATGATTTATTCCGAATGGATAAGTCTATCGCTTATGCACAAAGTAAGCAAAATAAAATCCAACAGATGTTGTCTGAATTGTATTAGCATACCCCAACTCCCTTCCATGGTTTGATTTATTGACCCTTCACCGCTTAACCATACCCTACTGCTGACGTTGCCATAGTTACTGTTTAAAACCAACACAACGAATCGCAGCACCCTGTGCACACTACCACCACGCTACAGTGACAGCGTGCAACGATTATCAGGAAAAGAGGGGGAAACTGATAATTATTACATGGATCGAGAGGGTAGAACAGATTTTCCGTGACGTCACGACGGCAGTACATGCCATGTATAGAATCTGACCGGATCAGACCACGGTAGGCCTATAGGTAGAGCCACTTTGTCATCATACATGGACTGTTTGGTATGTGCGAAGGTAATTAAGAGGTGTGAGAAAAATAAACAATCTCATATTCCAAGGAAACATAAATATCGACACATACGAATACGTATACCTATGGTTTTGTGGGCTTAAACAGGTATATCTAGTGTGTATTTTTCGAAATGTTTGTATTAGTGTTATATTAGAGGAAAATGAAACTGTATTACATAGCCCTTAATTTTGCCATGTATAGAGCGCTTTCGGATGAAGAATTATAACCTCCTTTTGTTTTTTAATTTGCAGGTTGTTTATTATGAACTACATATTCATTTTACATCAATTGAATCGTGACACGACATTCGAAGAAGTAACTAAAACCAATTTATGTATTCTAACTAACGATGTGGATAACGTTTCAAAATGAGAGCATAATTAATGATGAAAAGAATTAGGAACAGAATGTAAAATATGGTGTAACAACAACCGTTGCCATGTATTGAGCGACGGTAGATCGCATCTTCTAGGTGGTTGTGTTGCTAGCGTAACCCCCACAGCCCTAACCTCAATCCACCAGCTCACCTGACATCTAACAGAAACTAACGCTACTAAAGGTCCCTGAATCCAAACGAATAGAGTGATCACAACAAAATCCGAAATAACTTCATACATGAGCTTTCGGTAGGGGGGAGGGGGATCGGGGTGCTATTACGGGCGTTCCGTAAACAATGTCAACGATAACACGTACAGTGTTATATAAGAAAGTTATACAAAGTATAGGGCAAATCTAGCCAACTCCGACGGGAAAACAAATGGGGTCCTACTAATAGAAATCATGTCCACCCTAAAACAGTTTAGACTCACGCAAAAGAAGGCCTCCTCTCCCACAGTTACATTGATATAAGAGAAACTACACACCTCGACAGAGTGGTACAGCCGGCCGATGATGTGTGCAGGAGTTTAGTTTTATTAGAACGATTAACTTCACCGTTGACGTGGTTGATTAAGTTTGCGTAGTAACTACCTTATTCGGACTATCACTGATTCGCGGTGCCTTGGGCCGCCCACAATCCTGCTGGTTCAGTTTGTTCGCACTACCGGAACTGGTCTCCAGCGGTCGCTTGTTTGTGCTAGTACTTTCTGCCACCACTAGCGCCGTTTCGTCCAGCAGGCTGTTCCCACTGTTCGAGCGATTAGCGAGAGATTGGCTGCCTGTCATGCGTTTTATCTTGAACGTTCGCTTCGAGCCGACCGGTTGGAGTAGACTTTTGCTAGCGGGCTCGGGCGCGGGTGTCGGCGTCTCGGGGGTAGGAGGTTCCTGGTCCTCGCTGTCCGGCGTTACGTTGAGCGCACTCACAAACTCCTCCTCTTCCATGTCCTCCTCTTCGAACTCGGGATCATTGAGGCTTTCGTCCGGATCGATTATTAGTTTACCTGCAAAAAAGAAGGTAGACATTTGTTTAGTTACAGTACAAAGTACCACAAGAAAATCGCACCATCTTACCTTGGAGCGTTGGTAGTTCGATGGGCGGCAGCGGCAGTTCGTCAGGATTGTGCTTTTGAAGCAGTTCTTTCAGCAGGTTGGAAATGTCTTCCCGCTTCTTGGTCACCGTTATTGTATCGAACCAGTTTTGCAGCTGCTTTATTGGCAGGTGGTAATCTGTTATTGGATCCTAGAATGACCAAGAGTTGCGATTAAGGCAATGAACAAGGCCGGAAACGCTATTAGAAACTTACCAAGAAAAAGTGCTCCACGTACTGCAGCAGATAGAGCCCACAGTCGGTGTAGTTGTTCTGCTGCGGAACCTTCACGCAGTGGCCGGGCATGTTGTGCTTGTTGAACACTTTTGCCGGCTTTCCCGGCATTTTTGCCTTATACTCGCAGGTTAGATAGTCGCGCAGTGTGGCGACAACGCGACTTCTCGAAGCTCCCGTTAAAGAATCGAAAATCAGTATACATGGTCTGTAACGAAACGTGCGAAGAAGGGAACAATTGAATGATGTCCGCTAGAGAACCGACTCCAAACGTCCTACTCACTGTTTTATCGGTGCCCGTTCGTCGGTGGGCTCCTCATCCGTTTCCTCCGTTTCGCTGGCCAGCTCACTCTCGTCGCCCTCCGCTTCGTCCCTCTCGCACAGCTCGTCGTCACCGAGTGCGATCGTCTCGAGGCCACGCTTCGATACCGGCGTTATGGTTGTGTTTCCAATCTGCAGCGTTACGCTATGCTTCGATTTGGCGGTCGACCTTTTCGACTTCGTGACGGCCGGCGAAGGGGCATCGCTGATCAACGACATGGGAACATCGAGCCCGGGGAAGCATATGATAGCCAGGAACCAGTGCGACTGCTCGTTGATCGGAATGACGATGTATTTCTTTTCGAAAATGTTTTCCTTCTTCGTCCAGCTAGCAACGCGTGCGTGCCGCTTCTGGGCCGCCGTCTGTTTCACATCCCTGTCCCCACCACCGTGGGTCCGCTGCCGGGTCGACATCGTCGTGAGCCGATTATAGAAGAATGAGCTGAAAATGTGCACACTGTTCCGTTCGTCCTCGTTGAGCATCTCCAGCTTCAGATAGTTCAGATAGAAGTCGATGATCACATCGTTCAAGTACTGATCCTTCGCCAAACACATGTAGTCCTCCGTGTTGATTGATATGCCACCCTTGCCGGGTGGATAGATGAGAATCTTTCGGATCTCGGTCGCATCGAGATCGTCGGAGCTGCGACGTCCGCCGTTTGTGGTGGCGGCCACGGTAGAGGCAGAGGACGTATCGACCGAACGCCGGGGAGCCGACCGGATCAGCAGGGCATTCGCATCGCGTGCACTTACTTCTTCCATCTGCTGGCCAACAAATATATTTTTTACAATTGATTTCGATTCCTCGCTGACACGATCCATCATCAGAATGATTCTCCGGTGCGCTTCATTCTCACGGCTCACGGGACTAAAGTAGGGACCTAGGAATAGCGCAGAAAAAGAAGATCGATAAAGCACAACATCTCTTTGTCGTCTCCCTTATGGAAATGCGGTTTGATCGCTTACGTTTATCATCATTAAGCTCCATTTCCAGATGTTTCCTCACGTACGCACCACACGATGGCAGCGTGAACACGATCATCACGTTCAGTGCTTTCGAGAAATGTATCAGCACCTTCGCTATCTCCGACATTTGCAGATCCAAACTAACGTAATCCGTTGGACGCTTCACATTCGGTGCGTAAATGCGAATGCCCTTTGACGAGAGCGTAACCTAACAAAAAAAAAACACGAGAACCATTCGATTGGGGAACATTCGACGACGGAAGTGCGCACTCCGAGTTGGCTTACCTTTTCGTTCGCGTCATACTTCAGCGTGCCTATCCGGATGATCGAGCAATCGAGCTGAGTGATTTGGCCGTCCGGAAGATTTTTCACGTCCGTAATGTCCAGCCGGGGTTTGTCTGTGGAGCGAGAAAAAACCGAAATGCCGGGGGTAAAGCCTATTCAACCCATTCAACACCGACCCAGCGATAGAACACACACGCGTGTTTTCGATTGCTAAAACATGACTTAAACAGTGCCTCCAGAGCCATATTGCAATTACCTCGATCCATCCTACCACCGGGGGCTCGGTTTGGGTGAGAAGCTCCAATAGTGAGACTTGAAAATACACTTTTCCACACTATTGACAACAAATTAAACTCTCAAGCGTCCTGGTGTGTATCACGATGTCTGCCGGAATCGCTATATAACCGATTATAACCGTTTGAACCGATTCCGTCGCTGTCATCGACGACAAATCTCGTGTATTCACGCTCGATAATGTAATGGTGTGTGTGACGAATCACTTGAGCATACCAACACACTTACAATCCGGTTGGTAACCGGTTCGCAATTTCACGAACACACATTCTGATATACGAACCGGTTCTACAAAAATCAACCATAGCGGACCCACTAGATCTTTTCATTGCAATGACCGAACCTAGAGAATTTTCAAGTTGTTTTAAAATTATTATTTATTCGCGATTTTAAGGAACACTTTACTAATTCTTTAAATTTACTACACCATCTAGAGCGCAAGCAATATCGATTGCAAATGCCCAATAAGTTGAACGTGTGCAAGGTAAATCTCGCGTTTACACCAATATCCACTAGAGGGACACGAAAAGTTGGGTCAAGTGGGACGCCATTTAAACTCATGGTACAGGGTACTTTAAAAATTAAAGTAACGTGTACCACGTTTTCTTTTTATGCAAACAATGTTTCAATGCAAACTGTTTTCATAACTCACATCCCATATAGAATATGGTTGTTGGGAAGTTGGATATGACTGAACGGATTTGCTATCAGTTGTAAATATCATCAGTAAACATTCGTTCAATTTAAACAGCGAATAACAAATTCAGATTCATAGGGTGGTGCGTGTTTTGCCAGGAAATTAATTGCAGTGCTTGCAATATAGATTTGATATTTTCTCTACTTACCGGCAGGCAGCCCAACTTCAGAGTCGCTGATAGTCGGTTCACATGGCAAAGGATCCCGTTTGTCTAGAAGCTGGGAGGTGTGGCTCTGTAAAGAAAATATGTTTAAATTATTAAAATCATAAAAACAAAAAAATATAAAGATTTTTTTGATGAGAGAAACACACAGTGTGCAGGTAGAAAGAATAGCTGGGTGCTACATTTTCTTTATAACATCTTCGTGCGTCAACAAAAAAGGGAAAATAATAACGCCGAGCGACCATGAATAATCGACAGTGAAATTTTCCCACATGAAAAGTCAATCGAAAAGTTGACCTACCTTGGAGGGCGAATTGGAAGCCTTTTTGCTCGTATGCTTTGTACGATCAGCGGACGAAGAATCCTCCTCGTCGCTGCTGAGCGTGAACACAACGGGTTCGATGTCGTGGGCCTTGGTCATGCCACCGCGTCCCCTTCCACGACCAGAGCGAGTGCTTCCTCCACGGCCCCGCCCGACAGACAGTAGGCTGTTCATGGCTTGCTTTTTGTTGAAGATTTCGTTCTTACGAGAAATCGTCAGCGGCGTCGAGGTAGCGGACGGGGTTAGCGGAGCCAGATGCGGCGATGCCGACGGTTCGGGGACGCGCCGCGGTGGTTCGGTAAATACCCGCCGACAGCGTTGACATTTGGCATGGTCCACGCTGGTATAGCCACAGCCGACGCATACGGCATAGTAACCTTTAACCAGCTTCATCGGTGGTTCCCGCTTTGCAACGTCCGAACCATCCAGGGCGGTCGCGGAGACGGGCGTCATCACCTGCTGAGGATTGCTACTCACGGTCGAGGTAGCAATCGTTATCGGAGTGAGGGTCTGCCGGAAGGAGTCATTGAAGCGCGCCAGCTGGTTTGACTGACTTTGGTGAGGCTGCTGCTGCAACGTTATTGTCATGGTAGGCTGTTGCATTACGCTCGTCTGGTGTATCATTGCGTGTTGTTGTTGTTGCTGCTGCTGCTGCTGTTGCTGCTGTTGTTGCTGCTGTAAAATCTGTTGCTGAAGTTGTTGCTGCTGTAGCTGCAATTGCTGCTGCTGCTGCTGCTGTTGTTGTAGCTGGAGCGCTTGATTCCGGATCGTTATTTCGGCCTGCTTGATAACGTCGGCCGTCTCGGACACATGAATGCCAACCGTAACGATGTAGTCGACATCTCCGCCCGGATTCGAAATGCACTGGATGTTACTATCGCGTGAGTATCGCACACCGACCTGCTCGAGTAGCTCCTGTACGGTGCAGCTTTCCTTCGGCAATGTAAACGTGATCAGCCGTTGTTCGCCATTTTGCAAGATAACCAGCATACGGGCGCTTTCACGGTACTCTCCTTCCGGTAAACCGGCGTGCACCTGCTGGAGGGTGGTCGACGACGTGATTTGCCTCAGCTGGCCCTGCACCTGCAGATGCTGGATCGGTTGAATGACCTGCGATTGCTGGATGATCTGTTGTGTGGGCGGAAGCTGAATCTGCTGCTGTTGCTGCGGTTGGGCAAGGGTGATCTGTGGCTGCATTGGTACGAGTTGGTTCGGTTGCTGTACGTGCAATCCCCCGACCACTTGCCGACAGGCTGCTGGGGCACGATGCCGTATGACCATTCCACGCATCGGACTTCTTCCGCGTGTTACCTGACTGAAGCCACCGCGTATGGCTTCTTGCTGGCGGGATTGTTGCTTTTCCTGGAACATGCGAAACTGGGCCGGCGTGACGGTTTGACCGTTGGCCAGCTGTATCAAACTGGTGCTACCACCAGTCTCACCAAACGTCGTCTGATCGACCATTGTTCCTTGCTGCTGAGGCATCTGCTGCGATTGCTGAACGGCGAAAATGGCCCCAGTAACGTTCGGTGCACCGGCATTATTGCTGCTTAACGTCGTTGTCGCGCCGGGTGTTTCATCGACCGTCCGTTGGGGTAAAACCGACGCCGGAATGCTATCCTCTAGATCTTCGAGTCGGTTCACGATCGTTACATTTCCTGCCGCACCGCTCACAGAGGTGTTGGGTGTGGGTAGTACTTTGGCCGTTGGCTTTCCCACACCACCGATCGTTGTTGTCGTAGTTGTACTACCCAGCGGCGATGACGACTGGGAAAGTACCGGATTTACTTGCACCATTTGCTGGACCGTTCCACCGACCACTTGTTGCCCGAGGGAAACTTGTTGTTGCTGCAACTGTTGTTGTTGTTGTTGTTGTTGTTGTCCTAGTTGTATCTGTCCCTGCCCTTGCTGTTGCTGTTGTTGCTGTTGTACCTGATTGACGGTTGTTGGTCCGGTAGTTAAAATATTTCCCCGATGCATAACCGCCAGCCTTGGCGGTTGCCCACCGGTTCCGGCCACAGTATAGAACTTTGCCCGTGGATTGTTGGCTAACACAATATTTGACCTGCTTATGATTTGTAGCGTCTGTTGTGAGGATGTGCCCGGCACCGTGCCTATGGCCGTTGTTACCGGTACAACGGTGCCGGTTGGGCGTACGGGAGCACTAACCAATATTTTAGACCCGGGCGGCCGTATACCACGCAATTGTACCGTTCCGATGCCTCCCACCGCCGACCGGGGTTGTCTGGGGCTAGCCGCTTTGCTCACGCGAGATCGCGCCGGCCGAGCGGCCCGTGGTGATGGTGTAGAAATCCGGGGACCTACGGGGGGTTTCGGAGATTGAGGAGATTGAATCACCTGCTGCTGCGCCAAAGGTTGTTGCTGTTCTTGTGGCGGTTGCTGCTGCTGTTGCTGTTGGAAGACGAGTGAAGGAGCCTGCTGTACAATCGAGGCTTGATTTGATTGCATCTGCATTGGCTGCTGCTGGCTTACAACGATTTGCGCGGATCCGATCTGTTGCTGCTGTGGAGATTTTGTTATAATCAAACATTGCCGCGTACCACCGGAATGTATCACATGAGTACCAGCCATCCCCTGTTGTTGCAGGTGCATAGTGGTTGCCTGCTGGCCTTGGTTTTGATGCTGCTGCTGCTGCTGTTGAAGTAACTGCTGTTGCTGTGGCATCAACGAGACAGCTTTACCGATGTGAATGCGATTTTGTTGCTGCTGCAGTTGCAACTGCTGGTGTGAAGTCATTTGTTGTTGCTGTTTAACTCCCTGGATCTGAGGAACACCCGTCTGTTGCACTTCCGTTTGTGTCATGGTCATATTTTGCTGCTGCTGTTGTTGCGGCAGCTGTTCGCTGTAAACGATTTGCGACTGGTGCTGCTGTACCGTTTGTAATTGTTGAGATTGCTGCGCTTGGGCCTGAGATTGTCGCTGCTGAAGCATCTGCTGATGCATCACTAGCTGTGCCGGTTGCGTCGGGTTGTTAAAAACATGATTCTGTGCCTGCTGAATCGTGAGTTGGTGCTTGCTTTGATCCGTTGAGCGCAAAATTATGTGCTGCCCGTGCCGCGGAATCCCCTGTACAATCTGCACTACCTGCTGGTTTGGGGCGCCGGCTAGCGTAGCCTGCTGCGGTGACGTGTGAAGTTGCGTTTGCGTAGCTGCAGGTGGTGGTGGTGGTGGAGCCGCATGCTGCTGCAGCTGCGGTTGCATCTGATGGATTTGATGCTGAGTCTGATGCAATAATTGCTGCTGATGCTGCTGATGTTGCTGCTGCTCAGCTGGCGTTTGCAGTGCATGGAGCGACGTTTGCTGCTGTGTATCAACTAGAGGTTCATGGGTTTGCACAATGTTACCCGTGTGTAAAATTTGTCCTGTCGATTCGTCCGTGTAAAAAATTTGCTGTTGATGCTGCTGCTGCTGCTGTTGTTGTTGTTGTTGTTGCTGTTGTTGTTGTTGTTGCTGCTGCTGCTGTTGCTGCTGTTGTTGCTGCTGCTGCTGTTGTTGCTGTTGTTGTTGTTGTTGCTGCTGTTGCTGTTGTGGTGGCGTCTGTGGAATTCCCTGAACCTGGCTCGTTTGTAACTGTGGCTGCGAGGGTATATGCTGGTTTACTTGCTCCACTGTTCCCATGGCTTGGGATATGTAGGAATCCGTCAATGTGCCATCCTCTTGCTGCACTAGAAAGTTCGCTTCATGATGCTGCTGCTGTTGCTGCGGAACTTGTTGAGTTGCCTGGTACACGATCTGCTGCAGGTGCTGATTATTGTCACTTCCGATTAACTGCAGCTCGTTCGATTGTTCCTGCGATAGTATGACCTGCTGTGAGCCAAACTGCACATCATCCCCCATCACGAGCTGGATACCGTTGTCAATGTTTAACTGGGGATAGTTTTTCAGCTCATCCGACTGCACTATTTTGTAATACTGGGCCATTTTTCTGCTGCTTGTTTCCGCACCACGGGGGGTGAAGCGATAACACCGGCTGACAGAAAGAACTTCTTGAGCTATTTGGCCATTTAATTTGTTTTGGGTTGCACCAGCACTGCACACCAACTAGAGTCAATATTCACAATGCGCGACTGTGCACAACAATTTCCTCTGCCTACGCGCTTCTTCAGCGACGCGGAGGGCGAAGGAGAACGCCTGACTGCTCTATCTGACGTTGCTATGACACCCGAAGCCCCCTGTGGGAATCTCGGAGAACTGGTCCTTTGAACCAACACAATTCACTGGTGCTTGACTTGCCTTACCAACACTGCTACACTGTTGGCTTTCTTTATTCTGTACCTTTTTTCACTAAACTAGTCCATTAAAATACATTTTCATTGAAATGTACGCTCCTATTCTCATTTATAAAACTATATTTACAAGTCTTAATCATAAAACTACTTCACATTTGCAGCACATTACTACGCTCGCTATACACACTTGTTTAGATCAATTTTGCACGTCTACTCCTGGCCAAAGCTGGGTTTGGTCCAATTTGGCACAGCGCTACCTTATATTCAGCATCATCATATGTCCGATCTGCGAATGTACGTATGCTTTTCATGTGTCGCACAGATTCATCGGGAAATTATTACACTCGGGGGTAAAACTTATGACGTCATAACCAGACTAGAGGGACCACTAATGCCAGAGGGACCACTGAAACATCCACGGGACCACTAGAAACCGAATGAATGCGAATTCCAACGATCCGCCATCTTCTTGCTGTGAGACTAGAGATGCGAGGCCCGAATTGGAGCTAGTGAGTTAATCCCATTCTTTCAGCGAACCTTCCGATCCGATCCAAATTTAGCCATGATTGGCTCCTGAGGCTGCATGTATGAAAATTTCTCGCGCAAAAGGAATATCAACTTGATCCAGGAGGGATTATGAAGTGAAAATCCCGAACTATTTATTAATTTTCATATTATCTTGTTTTCTATCCCAAGTGGAATATTTTTATTAGGAATGAAACTGTTTCATTGCTATAGATCAACCAATCGTTTCGGACTGAAATCTGCTCTTCTAATAGAATGCGTAAAATAAAGTTGTGCATGGGAGTGCAAACGAAGTAATTAAAATAATATTGTTTTTCCTTTGGAACCCGGAGCTAATGAAAGGATATGCTCCTTTGATTGAGTTCCAATTTCCACCACTACGTGAGAATACCGTGACAGCTGCTGAAACAGTTATCCCTTTAGAAACGCATCCCCTTACCTATAGGGTAGCAGTTCCATTTGAAAATTATGCAGTTTTCGTTAAACGCCCCAATATAATATAATTTCAAACTTCATCAGCTCCAAACTTTGTAATGTATACGGAAGCCTAAATAAATCTTTAAAAAAGAGTACGGATTCCTGTATCCAACAATGGAGATCAAAGCAGATTACTGGAATGAATCCCGTGATGAAAAACAGTATAAAACATTCCTGAATTGGATTTCAAAATCTTTTACATCACGTTTTTTTAACCCCTTCAAAGTTTTATTTCGTCGTTTTGTTGTTTATTTCGAGTGTACCTGCTTCGAAAACATGTTCTTACGGTTTTATAAACTTTTAATCATATGTTTGACACTAATCGATGTAATTGAACCAATTTTTTGCTTATTATCAGAAAATTATTGGTGATCATAATCATGATCCCAAAAAAATTTGGAAAATATTGTTTTTGTTTTTAGGCCAAAAACTATACAAAAATGTAAAAAACAGTGTGACAATTTTTTGAGCCATTTTCTCAACTTGGCAGGACTGTGAAGGGGTTAAATTTCTCCGATTGGACTTTTACACCATCATCCAAAAGGTCTTGAACAAGATGGCCAAATCACGTTGGAACAGATATGATAGCATGTTTCGTACCATGCTGCTGCCACAAAGTATAATTTTATAAGCTGGAATAAGGAATTCTGGCATACGGTGGTTTAAGCAGTTTACGATCATTTTCAAAATTATGTTTCATTAATTGATTTATTTTTAATAATACATAATTGCATAATTTTTCTCTTCAGTTTATGGTTATAACATAATGATATTCATTGTAAACGTTAAGAAAAACAAGATAAACAAAGATGCACAATTTCACATCAGCGATACATTTCATCCTTCAATGGATAGATCCTTCCAGGATTCAATACCGCTGGCTATAGAGAATATATTTTCCTTGCGATTGGATCGAACGGGTAAAGCTTGCACTGCGGTATGCGGACGGTTAATGCGTCCGAATTACTTTTTCCTCTTCAGCTCCTCAAAACGACGAGATAGGTCATCGAAATCGATCTCGTCATTGTTACTTTTGTTCTCGTCGTCGTCCGGCACGTCGGGCAAATCTTGTGGCACGTTCGGCAGTGGAGGAAAGTTGAGTTCCGGTGAGAACTTGGAGCGTGGCTGTGGTTTCGGTTTGGTGGAATTCTTAATACAAAATAGGAAGACACAGAAGGGGGAAAAGATGGTTAAATGAAAATATGTTTTAGAGACATCGAAGAAGGATAATATATTCGTTTTGAAACAGTCAGTAAACGTATTTTATACTCACAAAAAAATCGCCAAAATACAAGCAAATTTAAATACACAAAAATGTTACTACAATAGATTTACTTTCAAAGCTAGAGTACGAATGGAAGGAATTGTAAATTACCTGCATATTATCATCCGGACTCAGCGAAGCATAAGATGGAGGAGGACCACTTGAAGTGCTTGCTCCCTTTTCTTCGTTGATAAAGTTGGAGTTGATGTTCAAATCCTTAATCTCCTCCTTCTCCGAGGAGTTTGGAGGAATGTTGTAGTTAAACGGTGGCGCTGTAGCACTGCCAAAGTTTTGTCCGCTTGGTCCAGCCTAAAAATAGGAACGTCAATTCGTCAATGAGGCAATTCATACATCAGTTAACTGGAGAACCTACCGGATACTGAAACGGTACAGCTGGCGGCGCCACGGGTAGTTGAGGCAAGGGTGGTGGATATGCCACGAATCCAACGTTTGCTGCAGCAGCTGGTGTTGCAATGCCACCACCTCCGCCACTTCCTCCACTGTTGCCACCCGGCCCAGAACCACCAGGGCTACCGCTGCCCGTGCCTGCTCCACCAGTCGACCCATCGAGATTATTCTTGTCCGTTAGGTCTATAAGAATGTCTCCATCCATAATGCTGGAGCGGTCATCCTTCATTATCAGTGGATCGGGCTCGTAATCTACGTTGAAAATCTTTGCTATCTCAATGAGATACTTTTCCACCAGCAGCTTCGGGGGAGCCTGGATGGCCAACTTATGCATCAGCTTATCCGACACCTTGTGGGGAGGAATTGCAGCTCGAACCTGCTTAGCGTACTGTTTGCCGTACTTCATGGTGAAAATGTCCGAGCACAGCTTCAGCTCCTGCACATCCGCCTGCAGACGAGGTGCCACCCAGATTATACTGCTGACCGCTTCCTCGATACCTTCGTCTAACTCTTTCATTTGCGTTACGAGACCGAACCGCGCCAGGATCAGATCACAGTACATTTCCACTATTTCCATCGCCTCGACCAGATAGTCTTCCCGGATAATGTGCTCAACGCGGATCTTGGCCCGCTCGGGCTTTCCGGCCTGAATATAGTCCGCAATTTCCTTACGGGCCTTCTGCGCTAACTCGGTTTTCTTCTTCTCAAGCAACTTTAGCCGATTAACGGCTAGACGAAGGTTCGTCTTCAGTTTGGTATAATTCGGAGCACTGGAAAACATGTTCTCAAACACACGATTCTGGTTCTTCCACACACAAAATGACTCACTAAAGTTGTTTTTATATTTATCTCCGACGAAAACACAAATTATGATTCATCACAGGTGGAAAACATCAAGCTCGCATTCGATGACATTGCTGTCAAATTATTTAAAATAAATAAACTAATGTCACTAGCATCAAGATCTAGATAATTTTTTGAATTATTTATTTTACCAAAAATTTATAATCTCCAGATAACTAGCAATTTACTGATCTGTGGTGTGCCAATTGTTGATGTCCACATGAATGCGAAAATCTAGGCATGGTCTAGAATCTAGGAAAAAGTGTTATGTGGTCCGCCATGTTTAATTCACACATTTGTTCACACAATTAACCCTACTGTCAAATTTTTCCTGTTTTTGTAGATGACTTGTCAAACGCAGCGAATGATGCGACCAAGTATACTGACTATGATTTTGGCCTCCAAAAACGCCTTGCAATTGACTTCTTATCCACGGGTAGCAGTAGCAGTCTTCGGATCGGTTACAGTGTAATTTTGGTGTGCATCAAGAAAGAGGGCATAATTTAGAACAGTGAAAAAGTAGTCAGATCAAGAAATAAAATATCTCAAGTGCAAGTCAGACAAGTGAAAGGCATCTAGGTTATCATCATAAAGAGTGTGCATCCCAAAGGGTCGGCACTTTGCACGGAAAAAGTTCCTGAATCAAGTTGGATGTAAGTCGAATCTGTACGGGGTTAAGAAACAATCTGTTAGAAAGGTCTTTTGCTGTCGGTGTTGCTTCGAAACTTTGTATAAGCTGTTTTCGGTTTCATGCCATCACGGCAAGCCCAACTGCTTAACGTGGTCAATTGCGATGGTCGATCATTAGTCTAGCATTACATTTAGCTCCCAATTCGCCGTGTAAAAGTGTAACCTGGTGACATTATGAAGCATTTTATTTTCTCCTGCTAATGGCAAAAGGATAACTGCAAGTGTACCATGGCGTTGGTAAGCCCCGTTTGCGGTTTTCGTACTAAGGTGCTTGTCCCTTAAAAAAGTTGTATAAGAATCGAAACGTCGGAACTGATGTGTGCCATCCGAGCAGGAGGCAGGGAAAAGGAGGCGAGTGGCACAAAGAACGACATCTCAAGGTGCGATTGCACGACACGGGAATGCTTACCGAAGAAAGACGATACGCCAGGGGAGAAGGGGAGATTTTCGAGGAGCGGGGTTTGTGATTGCATGCACAAGTCTACGGGGACGGCGGAACCGCGACTCTGCCACAAATGTTACGAATACCACGGCCATTTGTTGCTGCGGTTTCCGACCATCGTGGGGGGTGTTTTCGATGTAAAGGTTCATCTGTCAACCCAACTCGTTGCCGATGCTTTCTAATATCGTACTCGTTGCACATCAAAGTGTGCCGTACTTGCAACGCAGGCAAATATGCACACCAGTAGATTCGCAATCAAGCAGCCAAATTGATAAACGAAAAAACGCAGTTTTATTTTTTCCAACTGTTGATAAACATTTATCACACAAACGAATGTTTATTATCTACCGGCTGTTTGATCGGCTATTAGTCATACAGACGTCGATCGTGCATTTCGGCTTTGTGGCGCAACCGTTACCAGCTGCTGGATAACCTTCTTATTTTTGCAAGCGCCTAATTATTTATGATTTTACTAAACCCTACCCGAAGCACTTCCTTCCGGTCCAGGTTAAGTTTATGGTTATCTGTATCCAAATTTCTTCCAGACCAACAAAATGGACAGCCCGTGTGAGTCGGAGAGCTCACTTGACGGGGGAGCGATGCTTCCACCAAGCCCAGTATCTCGGGAACAGCTGCAAAAACGAATCGAAAGCCTTACCCAACAGAACAAGTAAGTTGTACAATTATGGATTGATCGTTTAGAAACAATCCTACAATCGCTAATCTTTTTCTCACTATATTGTAGGGTGCTGAAGGTAGAACTGGAAACGTATAAAATTAGAGTAAAAGTCATCCAAGAGGAAAACCGTTCCCTACGTCAAGCGTCAGTTATCATCGTAAGTAAACAAGCCAACAACAACATTTGTAATGTACACCCAACCCCGTGGGCTATATGTCGGAAGGGGGAGGGAGGAAATGATGCGACCGCATCTTGCCTATAACTACATCATCCGCTACACGGGATCTACGGGTGCGGACCATACAATTGCATCCGGGGATTGCTTGATGTGGTAATCGGCGATTGATTTCAATCCCGTGAATACATTCTATCAGCAACGATTGGGAAAGGGTGTGTTATGATATTTATATTTACAACCGCTTATCGCTTCGTCGTGCGTTTCCTTTTGTTCTTTTTTTTTAGCAAGCAAAAGCCGAGCAGGAAGAGGAGTACATTTCCAATACACTACTGAAAAAGATACAGGCCCTAAAGAAGGAGAAGGAAACGCTAGCGCATCACTATGAGCGTGAGGAGGAATGCCTCACCAACGATCTGTCGCGCAAGCTCGATCAGCTGCGGCAGGAGAAGTGTAAGCTGGAGCAAACGCTCGAGCAGGAGCAGGAGTGTCTCGTTAACAAGCTGATGCGCAAGATCGAGAAGCTGGAGGCGGAAACGTCCGCCAAGCAAAACCACCTGGAGCAGCTTCGACGTGAAATGGTGGAGCTGGAAAATACGCTCGAACAGGAGCAGGAGGCGCTGGTGAACAAGTTGTGGAAGCGTATGGACAAACTGGAGGCAGAGAAACGTTCGCTGCAAATCAAACTCGATCAACCCGTCTCGGATCCGACCAGTCCAAAGTAAGTTTCACGTTAGTGCTAACACAGCAGGCATTGATTAGTTTTTTTTTAAATTGAAATGTTCCTTCGTTTGAAAAACTTGCAGAGAGATAAGCAATCATCGTAATGAAAATGGCAACGATACTGCCTCGCAGCTAACGGCGCACATTACAAACTTACGCTCGGAGGTGGACCAGCTGCGCAGCAACCTGGCCGCGGCCGAGAAGGAGAGCAAAGAAAAAACGCAGCAGTACGCGCACGAGGAGAAGTGCATACGCGAAGAGAACAAACGTCTGCAGCGCAAACTACAGCTGGAGGTCGAGCGTCGCGAGGCCCTCTCGCGGCATCTGTCCGAGTCGGAGTCGTCGCTCGAATTTGAGGACGAGCGCTTGTTCAACGAGAACGTGTCGGCACTCGCAAGCCAACGTCCCATCAGCCCCGGCGGGCTGGCTCGCTGCATCACGTGTGGCCAGCTGGTGAGCCGGCGGGCCAGTGAGCGGTTCATTAAGCCGGCAATACCGATCGGACTAAACACATCCGCACCGAACGTGCTTTCCTCGCATTCGTCCTCGGTTGGTGGTGGTGGTGGTGTCGGTGGTCTGTTCCCGCTGCTGGGTGCTGGCAGCAGCAGCAGTAGCGTAGGAGGTGCCGGTGGCGGAGGTGGAGGAGGCAGCGGCGTTGGTATGAGTGCCACTTCGCTCAACAGTAGCATCGGTTCGTCGAACTCGAACAACACTAGCAGTAATATTTCCTTCACCGGAAATTCATCCTTCGTCCAGCCGGCCAGCCCGATGGACACCTCGATGTGTAAGGACTAAGACTGCTGAACAGTCAGCGAGTCAACGTGACAACTCATCGGAACTTGGGTAACGTACACTGATTAAGAACGACTTTCGCTTGGGCGCTCGCAATGGGATTCCCAAGTTGGAACTTGATAGAAAAGCAGCGGTTCAGTGGTTTTGTTACAACTTGCTTTTTGAGTATTCAGAGTCAATGGTAAATTCATAATCTGAAAATTCAAATCCTGACTATAGACAGTTTCCAAAGCAGATAAAGATTCCTTTTTGCGAATGTTGGTTCCACTCGATGTGATGTGATTCCTAAACACCTTATGCTAAATATTATGCAGAGTGTAGTGGGTAAACCTCTCGTTTCCGTTGCTATACTTGCTAACCAACGCAAGTATGACGTCCCGAGTAAGGCAGCAAAAAGTTACGGAACAACATATTATGTTCTACATTATTCTGCTACGATTAAAAACAACCAATTGGTTGTTTGTGGTGAGCGTATGTTTGTTTGTTTTTTGTAAAACAAAATTCATTTTCGTCGTGCAGGAAAATGGACGAGCAGCGACTAGAAAAAAAATCGGGAAAAGCAGTAGTATCAACGAATTTGCTAGGCAGTAAACAAAACAGTTCCCTGTTAGGCTAAGGTGCAGGTCCACATCCTATCCAGCCAGATAAAACAAGCTTGTTCCGTGCTAAATCGTCCACCCTTCATCTCGCGTTACGTTCCACTCCGATCCGGTTTGATGAATTTTACGTGATAATAGTGGAATTTAAAAAAAAGGAATACGTTCTGTTACTAGTTGTCATAATGCGGTATGAATAATCGTGTTTGGTTTGGTGAATGAGGGAGATAGAGAGTGAGTGTATGAAAATTTAATGGAACTTGGGTACACCTGCTGTCGAGGATAAAATTAAAAACCATCGAATTTAGTTGGCAAAAAACAACATTCATTTCAAGGGTTGATTTAAATCAACAATGCACTAGAAGCACGAAGTACTTATATAGGCCAGATGGTGGGATGAAGTATAATTAATGTTTGCCTTTTTTTATAAATGCAATTCTATCGAAATTTGCCTTTTTAAGTCACTCTGGGTTGAACTGTCCACTAATCGCTGTCTATGTTAAGAGAGGTTACTCGCTTTGTTTATGTTACAATCGTAACCATACAATGGTGATTAGATAACATCGGGAAGGATGGAAAACAGTCGGGCTCTTGTCAAGAATTTATCACTCATAATAATGAATAAATAATTCGAGTTAGATGATAGGCATGAGTCAAAAGTATAAAACCCTAATCGTTGTTCATTTGGACTGTCATCCTTTAATATGTTTAAACACACTTGCTCTACTTCCCACCTTGACTCACTGATTCCCTGCACGGCACAGGACGGAAAGTGCTAGATAGTCACCGTGTATTGTAGATTGTGGTCAAATGTCACTAGAACGAATGGGAGTTGGGCAAAACGAATTAAAGGAAATTCACTTCTAAAGTGTGCTAGGTAAATTTGCCGTAAACCACATTTTGCCACAGTCAGATTGAAAAGTTAAGAAGAAGAAAAAAACACTATAAAATCCAGTTCAATATAAAACACAGGAATTAAAATAAAACTTACCTGCCGTTCTCCAAAAATCACACAGCAAGATAAGATGTAGTGAAGGAGCCGAAAAGTGCCGCTCACGCGTGCAGAAATAGCCACAAGTTCTATTCATAGCAAGTAAGATAAATTCTTAGTTAGTAGCGGTAACAAAATATCCCAAAATCAAATAACCACCATTTCAAGCAGCAGAAAACCTTCACGCGGCACAGGCTTACCATGTCCAACGTACATACACTGAAGATCGATATGGGAACGATGCAAGGCGGCAGTAAAATCTATAAAAGATACATAAACATTCACATTTCACTTGAACCATGCTATACGGCGCAAAGCATATGCACACGGATAAAAGCAAAAATTACGACATCTCTCCGTCACTTCCAATCTTGTTGCAACTGTTATGTTAGTGTTGTGTAGTATGAAATAATCAAAGAAAAAATAACACGCGACAAGACAAATGGAACTTTATCTCAATGTAAATCGATGGCGAACATAAAAGTAACGTGAAAAAAGAGAACACAACATATAGATTCATATGAAGGGAATGATGCATACTTGCAAATGCGGAACGCAAAGTAAATAGTCACCAATGGAGGTGATGATGCTTACGTTCGAATGATAATGATGGTGAATATGAACAGACAGTGTTGGAAACATGGGGGAACTATTAGGATTACTAGAATAACTTACAACAATATTTACAAATATCTATCACACATGGAATGCGACGTGTTTATATCTTGTCTGAACTTTGCTTTCGTTTGTCTTGTACAGCTGTCTCTTAGGAGAGAACTCCTCGTTAACTATATTTACAAGTATGCCTGTTTGTACATTTATCGTACGTTCAGTTATTCATTTACATATTATGTTTTTTGGGTTTTTCGCGTATCTGTATTTCTGCCCCCGGCGTATGGTGGTGAATGATTTAAAGTACTTTGCTTTCATTACGTAGTAGCGTTTTGGTTCCCTCAGACAAATCTGCTTAAAATTCATTACGCAATACCGGAAATCTAAAATAACAGAATATTGATCATAAGCCATGAGTAACTGGCGCGCGATGTGCGTAACTTATATAAAGTTTCGATAATACTTTCCAACAAAAGTCCTGTATCGGAGTGTAAATGTCCAAGTGGATAACGTTGTGTTCGGCATAGAGTTTAGGCCATAAATGTGATTCTTGAAAATGACTACAATTAATGTTAAAATTGTTCAATCTGAACTTGGTCGACGGGGGATCTGTTGTTGAAAGATGGGCTACGTACACAGGAGTCCATCCCGGTATATAGTACGAAGCAGTGTGTGTGCTTCGAAAATTTCCGATGTCCATTAGTAACGTGATAACAAAAACAGGAATTTCCTTTAGATGCACGTTTGTCCACACCCTCTCAACGTAACATATTCTGTAAGGAAGAGAAGAAGGACTACAGGACTGCATGCTGATTAAATTTCTTTACACGTCTTGTTTACATGTCCCGAAAGGATCGAGCGTATTTGGAAGAGTTTCTACAATTTATTCATAGGTAACAGCTTAAAATGTAATCATTCTTATCATTATTACTATGATTATATATTATCGCTTTTATATTATTATTACATTTATTGCTATATTTTAAAAAAAGCAAGAGGAACGAAAAATAAATAATGGTCAATAGACGATGTTTTGTTTTATGATTTAATTATAACAAAACGAACGCTTTTTACTACAAAATTGGACACTGTAGTGATGATGATGGCAAATATGCAATTGAAAGAAACATACAGAGAAGAAAATTGGAGCCCTTTCATTTCATGGCGTAACGAATGACGATTGTAAGTGTACTAGTGTTTCAAATTTAAAACTTGATTATTAACTTTTGAATTTCGTTTCACTACGATTTAATACGGTGTAGGCAGTTCTGTAGAAACTAAAGTAACAACAGCTGTTTAAAAACCACAAAAATTAGAATGTTAGATGAAAACACACATCGCAGTTATAATGAGCAATTAGGTGAGTGATATGGTAAAACTAGAATCAAATAGTTGAATAATCATAGAATGGTATAGTAAAATTTCTTTTTATTTTTGTTACGGAGCGTGAGGCGGTTAGAAAATTGAACACGTCCCGTCAACGTTAACTGTCAAACAGTGCGAGCCGACTGTCAAACGGTATGAGCACACCTACTACGCAACACCCTTGAAAGATGAAAAATCAAAACATTGCAGGCACAGATTTTGCGTGGTGTGTCAGTTGAGTTCGTGAATTCGTAGCTTGGCGACGTGTTTGGAAAGCACAGTGCGTGATGTGGTCAGCAGAACTTGAAGAACATTGCCACTAAACTGCCTTTGGTCTGTGTAACGGGGTGGAACCGGACTTTCCGCGCCTTTGCGTTCGAAGTTAATGACGTCGTGCGTTTGGACTCTTCCATTCGCTAGCCAAACAATCGAATCGAATGCCACGGATGCCTTTGGCGTGAGCAAACCGTGAAGAAGTGTGACAAACGTGTGGTGTGTGAGAAAAGTGAAATTAACCTACTTCCGCCGTATCCGCTACGACCGGAACTGTGAACGAAACACGGCATTCCATTGCTTACCGTAGTGCGGTGCACGGTTCGATGTCATCGCAAAAATATGCGTTCGAGTTTGGGCATCTGTTGAAGAATAATGCTAGTAGCAGCATGCCCACCGCCAACAACATAATGCCGGAGCACCAGCACCTTAACGTGTTGAGTTGGACGAGCGAGAATGTCAGCGAATGGGCCCGCAAGGAGGGGCTGTCGCGGCGCATCACCGAATGGCTCGCTCGCGAGGACATTGATGGACGGTGTCTGTTGGCATTTACCGAACAGGATATGCAGGATCTTCCGCAACACTGTGCGTCGGAGCTGCGCTTCGGTGACATCAAGCGATTCTGGTTCGCAATACGCCTGCTGCAGCGCCAAAGTTTCGCCTCGCTGGGGCCGTTGGGAATGATGAGCGGTATGTGGAACAATCCGGTGGTCGGTGGCGAATACCTATTGCACGGTGGTGATATATTGCATCCGGCGCACCACCACAATCCCAACCATCCGCACCATGGTCCGGCCAGTGTGGCCCACGGAGGCCCGGTTCATCACCATCATCATCATCTCCTATCGAGCATGGGCACGAGTTACGGTTCGGTCGGGTTTAGCTACAGCGATCTGGAGCGTATATCACCGCCAATGTCCATCGACGGATGCGCCACGTGCATTCAACCGGAGTTTTTCAAAACGATGATAAGCCTAGGTACGTTTTAAAAATATATTTTAACTTCTCACAAGCACATACCGTAACCAACATGCAGATAGAACCAAAGATCAAAAAAGATCATGTTTGATTGCCACGACGCAAACCAAACCTACACCCTGATGCATCACATTGCAGTGCGTTGGGTCACGGTGTGTAATTCGATGGCTATTGCATCCAATTGAGCAGACCGCCCGAAGAGGGGAACCTTTCGATAGCCACTGGCTGCACAATGCGTATAATTCCCTTCGCCACCACGAGAACATACGAGAAAGAATTTAATTGAGAGTACATCGCACCCTCGCGCTCGCGTTTCACAACACAAAAATGTTCCTTCTTATCCGTCATAATCCACCCGCGGACTTATTGGGTGCCCAAAGGGAGGGTCATGCATGTCCCGCGGAAATCACTTCCATGCCATCATTTGGTGGAAACACGATAATGTACAGCACCGTGAGATGTCACGAGCTCGACTCATCCGCTTCCGGTGTCCGCTTCTAAATCGGCTCCTAACTCAATTTACCTCTCACCTACCAAATTGGTCCGGCTTTGTCCGACACGAGATCTGTTCATATTCGAAGGGATGATTTGATTGGGAACGAAATAAAATTCGTACGATATGACGACTCCGAAACACGATGGTCAAAAATAGAACAAATATAATTTTACCACACGCGAACGTAGGACGATTGAGAACAATCAAGTTGAAACCCGTAGACGGGTAGACATTTGTTCGAGCCTATTTTTGGGAACCAACATTTCTCATCGGTGGCTTGTCATGCAACTTAAAACTGCAGTTCACTTTTATAAAAGAGAACGAGACAAAAAAATCAATTCCCGGATGAATAAGCGGGGTTTCGGATATTTCTTATCAGATATCGTGCATGATATACCTGCGGGCTTATCTCCCGTACATACAGCGAACCATTTCATCAGTGGCGTACAGGTTCTAGCATGTTGCAAAATATATTTTAGGTATAGGTACATGCAGAGATAGGGGAATGGAAATCAAGAGCGGAAATGCGGAGCATATCAGCATTTTAATCCTGCTGGAAAATTATTTGTTTAAGTTGCGATAATTGACAGAAATTAAATACCCCTTGAAGGAAGAAGGCAGCAAGAAACCGTACCGCGCAATAAGGTTCACTGATTGGGGGCATTCGTGTTGGTAGCCCGTCGGAAAATTGAAACTGCAAAGTATTGATTTTCTTTTTCAGTGCAACAATCCACTGATGTTTTTTTGGACAGGAGGTTTTTCCGAACTAGCAAAAACATTTATATGGTCGGTAACCTTCTATTTTTTTTGCCTCGACGTGGGTTCAAACCCTAAACGAGACCGATCACCCACCCCGGGAACAGAGGACCGAGTATCCACGACCTTAAAGGAAACAAGTTTAGTAACCCCTTCATGGGACAGGTATGACCGAAGTTTTTTTTTTAAATTTTAACTGGACTTCAATTTTGTTTTTGCTATGTTCTTATGCTCAGAATGGTATATCTATAAAGTATCAAGCACAAAACATAGCTTTTGATTTGTTGCAGTTGTAGGCAAATTATGATAATATGATGTTATTATTTCTAAACATGCAGCGTGTACAACAATACAATAAGAACAATACATTATCTTTGCGTTGAATTGTGTCTTACGCAAGCATGACATGATTTTTGTAAACGTTAAAGAACTTCTTTCTTTTTATCCATCTACAATATTTTTTTCTGCCAATGCAATAATGAATGGAATGGCTTTTCGTCGTTCAATTTTGTGGCGCTCATTATCTCAATCGACACGGATTAAGGCCTGTTTATCCTGCCCCAGGTTTACCGACGTCACACGAAACCTTGTGCGTTCGATTCCGACCGTTTCTTCGACCGTGATCGATTAAACGCTCGGTTTGCGTCAAAGAAATTCCTCTTACTCGGAGATCTTCTAACAAGCGAACAAGACAAAAACATTATCCAAGATTCATACGGCTGTTCTAATTAGAAAAGCGCTATCCGATACAAGAACTCGCCAAAAGCACATTAACTTTAACTTACTATCGAGGGATTAGGATGAGTGGAGAATGAAGTTTGGGGCAATAATTAAAAACTCTTGTAATAAACTGCGTCATTGAGGTTGGTCGTTTTTAGAGCACCTGTTGACCTGCCATTCTGTGCCGCGTTTATTTTGGAAGCGGCCGGATTGGTTGCGGCCACACCGCGGACCTAATCGATGCGGAGGGTGGATTTATTAATTTGCTCACGTTTTCACGCTGCACATTACATTACGGGTTGTCCAGCGACCATTTACTGTCCATCGGCACACCGATCACACTTGGAGGACACTTTGACGAATGGAAATGGAGAGCTGACTCGTCCAATCTGTTTGCAAACGCCACTGAAGGCACGCGTCGACCTTAATTCGATTTTCAAAGACATCTGAGGTCTTCCCTTGTCCAACCCACACCCGGCGTGTTGCATGCTCGATGGTAGTGTTATTTACTTTTTAATACCTCAAACAATGATTGACCACCACCACCACCATGTTCCCATTTCTGTACCGTTTTGCGCGTAATTTTCCTCTTTTCCTCCAACACGTCGCGATGTTTTGACACCCTTTAACTTAATCAGCGGGTGTTTATCAGGATTGTTTTCGGATCGTTTCATCGGAATGATTGCGCAGCTAGTGTGGTGGGGGAACTTTAAAAAAGAAAACACACAGATGATCAACCACGTAAAATGTGCGCCGTTTGTCGAGGGCCTTTGGTTGGCGCGGGGTGTGACCGGGGAAACAGGGAGCAAAGAAGTAAACAAATGCCATTCAACGTCTTCTCTTGTATTGATGGCGATCGAAGGAGAAGGAACACGACCACAGATCCGATCCATCGGGGCAGCATTGTGTATCGTTCGCTTGTCGCGGCATTTCTCGAACATCGTCATCATAAGTCGTCAACACTCGCATGAATCATGTTCCCCGGTTTCCATATTCGAAAGCATGATTCCGTCAAAGGTTGAAGTCCACCGAGGGTACACTTTGTGGCAGGAGTCTGCCGCGACTCAAAGTCCTCTCGACAAAAGCATCGACCCAGCGGTCCGGAATAAAACGCAAGACACGGGTCCTTTGTTCTCGTCCTCGTCCTTCATCTGTTTATCGTCGTGCTGATACGCTGGCCGCCTGGTATGAGTAATTCCGATGCTCCGTCTGGTGTAAGGAAAGCCATCTCCTACGAGAACCGATAAGATAAAACGGCGTTCACTAACCACCTGGACGGAAGTAACCGTAGAGTCTGTTGCTAGCATCAACCCCTAGCGGTGCACTTCTCTTCACCACCCGCCCGGGTCGACGGATGTATTTCCAATTATTCACACGCACCGGTCACCAGCTTGTCTCGGGACGAATTCGATGGATTTTTATCTAAACCCCAGGGGTCGGCAAACTTCGACTCGTATGTTGACCCATGAAATGTGTATTGAAAATTTAATGTTGAATCTTGATAAACTTTGTCATTGCACCACGTTTGGGTAGGGACTGTTTGTAACCGCAAGGCCGTGAATTTATCTGTTTTGATTTGAATGAATCAATTTGAAAGAAACCCAATTTTCAAAATAGATTTGTGAAATGAAAGGGTGTTGTTATACAAGGCAATTTCTGAATTTAATATTCTAACTTGTCTTGTATGGTTTCGTTTTGGTGGATATATCCAGTTTTTTATTTATATTATTATACTTTTGATTTCTATGATGTTTGATGCAGCAACTAGCTAGGAAAGTGTTGGAAACTATTTTCAAGAATTTTTAAACAATTTAGACAGTATGAAATCGAAGGTTGATTGCAACTAAAGAAGATAGAAGAACTGCTAATTTGTAAGTCTACACAATTTACCAATAGGAATAAAGATAGTGAGACCATCAGTAACAGCAAATAGCACTCGTTATGATAATAAATCTCTTTGTTAGTTAGCTAAATTGTTTAAATAGATAACAACAACAACAAAAAATACCAGAAGAGTTGTGACAAACTAACAGTTGTGTTGTAACAGTATATCAGCATGATTATGTAATTTTAGCATTTGTTCATCTGCAAAGAATTTCATATTTTCTGTAGCTCAAATTAGATTGATGGGAATTGAGGAAACTTTCTCAAAGTGTAGCTCTGTAAAAACATTTGCCAACACCTGAACCTAAAGTAAACTAATTTGCTGTTTTGTTGCCATTTGCTGCTTCGTTCATGGCCATCGGGAGAGGCATTAGGTTAGGGTTAACTTTAACACCCCTTACCCTCGTGAACCATGTGTTTGTCGCTGTGCGGTTGATAATTTTTGAGATAATAGGAAAATGGGTTTAAGATAATCCCCCGTGACAGAGGTGCTAGCTGTTGATTCGATTGAGCATTTCGTCTAGGAAACAAAATGACCGGGTGATTTATAATCTAATTTGTATGCTCATGCAAGGGGAAAAGAAACTGCCACGCAATGTAATCATGAAATGAAAGGCAATTTTGTTTTATTTTAGCAGTACCAGCTTGTTGCTGCTACTTAGTTTCCTGGAAGAAAATGCCGAACCATGTCATCTCCAGACATGCATCTTTCTAAGTTGTACCTTGTTTTCTTCGAATCATCCTGGCGGGATCAAGAGAACCGGCCATTAAGACAGACTTAATTTTTGGGAAAAGTGCGCCAGCCCATAAAACGCCCATGTTAAGTCGTTTTGGAAACATCCTCCACCACGTTGGAGCAGTAATGCGATTTGTGTGTTGGTTTTTTTTCTGAACGCCTCCCGGACCAATGCCGTTGCATAAGTCTGACCTGACCGCGGTGGTCGGTTTCGGTATAAAAATATTCGTTGTGTAAAACATGACGCTCGCGCGTCATCGTGGCGAACGATGAAACAAAGATACAAAGTTACCAGCAAATGGGGCCACTGTTTGTCCGGAGCGAGCCTCGCAGGCTGGAGCTAATGGCGTTTGCACACATACAGTAATTACCATCACTCGGCCAACCCGGCCGGTCACAACACTTTCACCTGACGAACCGTGATATGTAAGACGGTGTAGTCCTTTCGCCTCTGTTTTTGTTCTGTGGCCTTCTAGGCTTTCATGCTCCACCATGGGTCTCATTTCTTGCTCCAATCCTTATCCTTTACAGGTTACGCCTTTCTCGTCACCTGGATAACAGCGTTCGTGATGGTGGTGGTGCACGAGCGAGTACCGGACATGAAAAAGTACCCACCACTGCCCGATATCTTCCTCGATAATGTGCCCCACATACCGTGGGCCTTTCACATGTGCGAAGTGACCGGTACGATCCTGTTTTGCATCTGGGTGTGCGTCCTTGTGGTACACAAACACCGGTAGGTATCATTGTTTGCCCATGCACGGTTTCCTTATGCAATCAATCACTTTGACTTTCCGGTTTTCGTGCTTCGTTCCCTTATGCACAACTTTCTCCAGGATGGTCTTGCTGCGACGTTTCTTCGCCCTAGCCGGTACCGTGTTTTTGCTGCGCTGCGTAACGATGCTAATCACGTCCTTGAGCGTCCCTGGAACGCATCTGGAATGCACACCACACGATCACAAATTCGACGACAGCAAGTAAGTGAGAGCTGGGATGGGGTTTGAAAAGATTTTCCTGCAACTGCAACTAATGAACTTGAAAAGCTTGACACGTTTCTGATACATTTCTTACCGAATGTTTAACTCCTCCACAGCGTTCGTATAACGGAAATGATCTACCTGAGAATCAGTCGTGCCTACACAATTTGGAGTGGTCTCGGAATGTCGATACAGGGTGTCCGGACGTGCGGGGACTACATGTTTAGCGGGCATACGGTAGCACTGACGCTGCTAAATTTCTTCATCACCGAATGTATGTAGGCCACGCGGTCATTTTGAAACATATTTCGCACCCACCTGAACGATATATGCTTCTAATTTCTCCTTCTTTTCTCTTTCCGGTTTTTCTATCGATTGGATAATTATTATATCACACATAGATACACCACGGAACCTATACTTCCTGCATACGCTCACCTGGCTGTTGAACATGTTTGGAATATTCTTCATCCTGGCCGCCCACGAGCATTACTCAATCGACGTGTTCGTGGCGTTCTACATAACTTCGAGGCTATTTTTGTACTACCACACGCTAGCTAACAATCAGGTACGTCTGCAGTGTGATATTTTAAGGTTCTATCGGATTTCAATCCTCTTTTCGCTAATGCTGTTTATTGTTTCCACATGCGATCCTCGTTCTCCCACCATCCCTGCCGTAGGCCCTGATGTCGCACGACTCGAACCGCACACGCATATGGTTTCCCATGTTTAGCTACTTCGAAAGTTCCGTCGATGGTATCATCCCGAACGAGTATGATACCGTGTACGGTGTGCTGTCCAAGCTGTTCGGTTGCGTGCTTTACGTGAAGGATGTGTGCATGCTGACAGCTCGTCGCTTCTGGATCGCCAACATCGACGGGCAAGCCGTCTTGAAGACCAGCCTGCAAAAGCAGATGCAACCAAATCAATCTACTGCTGTCCCTTCGCAACACCGCCAGCCGTCGTCGTCGTCCGGTGAGGCGTCCACGGACGACCCAGCCAATGGAGAAGATCACGCTCAACCCGGTCAGATTCCGAACAACCTAGAACACAACCGACCAGTCGATAAAAAGCCTGTCAAGTGTAACAATATTATAAACGCCGGTGACATCGATGTTGCGAGCATGAAACGGAAATCGTTCAGCAATAACAATGCTTCCCTCCCAAAGAGTGCGAACAGTTCACCAAAGTTGACGAATAATAACAACCTGCTTCCATGTGACGACAGGGAGGGTGCGAATGAATTTGCCAAGAAGAAGGACCTATAGAAGGGCGTACTCGTTTTGACGGAAAATTCCGTTGCGCCTTTTGCTTTCCTTGGGTGGTCATTTCCCGTCTGGAGGCTTTCAGCGAAAGCGGTTGGGGGTGTAAACAAAAATTCTTAGCTTCCTCATTGCTAGCAATTAAGTGGGTTCAGTAGGTTTGGCCAAATAATTATTTGCTTTGATGGTTAGTTGTAAATGTTATGCTTTAAAGACTGTTATCGCTACGTGGATGCGGTTGACACTAATAGGTAGAGAAGTAGGGCATATGTTCGGAACGAATAACTTCATCCAGCTTCCTCGGAAGATCGTTTAGTATATACTACGTTATTTATTACGCATCATAATTATACACCGATCGTTCATTTTTTTCCCCTTCATTTGCTTGGCAATGTTATATAGAATGTTTTGTCAGTTGAAGAAGTTTGACAGCGAAACAAAGGCTAGCGTGTTTTGATCGATGAACTTTGTGATATAGTTTTAAAATATATTCTCAATCGTTGCCGTTCGGTGCAGGCAAAACTGCGTTCATTCTCTCCCGATCCTCCAAAAAACATTTCTTCCTGCGTCATGCGTTTCGGACTCATGTGGCATACAGTTGTCAAATTATTTATTTTCATTTGTCTTTCCTAGCGTAGTGGTTTGTAATCTTTAAAAAGTATTAAATCGAAGGCGGCTTCGATTCTGGAAGAAACGCAATAGGCAACAGCAATAAGACGCTAGAAGACATTGAAAACAGTGAACAAAGATAAATGCAAAAATAGTTCATGAATAACAATTATTAAGAATTTTCCAAGCCCAGCATAGCGAACTAGTCGAGCAGAACATAGGACAGAAATATATGACTAAGGGGTGTATTTGAGTACTGTTAGAAGTTGTCCGTTAGATTATGCCTCGGTAGAATGATAAGGAACTTTTTCCGTCTCATTATCCAGCCTACACATACACAATCGAGAACCGTCGGTTATTACTAAAGTAAAGCAACTCTTTCACAGAATAAAACAAAGCTGCTCCTTTCCCCACAGCTACCGTGCTTACATTGGAATGTATAACGAATATACTACTTTTGCCAAACATTTTAAAAACAGTCAGACGGTGCGATGAGAGGGTTGCTCAATAGATTTGTTATCTCACCAACTAAAATGACTCTTAAATCTTTTCTAACGATTCTATTCTTCAGCATACAACAAAATAAAACGCACACATGAACTCAAAGCAATAGGAGCTTCAAATGGCACGAAAATCAGGAACAATTTACCTTTTACAAATACTCCATACTTATAATACTTACTTTTCTTGTAAGTTACGAATAGAGGAGATCTTTCTTTATGAAAGGTTTGCAACAATGAAAATCAAAGGGAAATAAATGCTAATAGTGTTTAATTCATTTATGCCTCACGTGTTGTGGTTATTACTTTCCAAATCACAAAAAAAAGTGTACTAAGCCGGTGTTGCCTAGTAAACCGCTTAGCTAACGTACGGTTTGTATTCACAAAGGCGGATGTATTGGAATCCGTTCCCAAAGGGATGCAATTTTGCGCAACGCTGTCACAGAGAGATCAGGGTCTGTGTAAAAATGGGGAGGTTAGTGCAAAACTGGTTTTTTCACCGGAGCTGTATAGACAGAACAAAGTTGCAGAATTCATCCGATCAATAAATGTAGGCAGGAAATTACATTCTTTTCTCTGTTATAAAACTTTACACATTGGGCATGAGCAAATCTGTTTTTTGGAAGGGAAACAAATTAAATTCGAATTGTCAAACTATGCCCCGCGCACTTTGAATAGCATGGACCTCGTTACATAGACCTTGGCGCTAATTGTTATTTTTTACGTACTTTAGCAGCAGTGTACTACTTTCATTTCGATTTCAGTTTCGTTTGGCTTTCGTTCCGGTTAACTTTCGTTTAACTTGCTTCTTTTTGCGGATTATCCTTGATTGTCGCGATCGCGAGCAACGAAACAATCACACGAGATCAATATTGCAAAAATTTCGTTCGTGGGAAGTTTTGCGTTCCGGATGAGATTTGCGAGGCGGTACACGAAAGATTCTAGAAACTAGATTGTGCGGTTAACTGCTTGGATCCTGAATACATGCGGTATTTTCCTTTACATTGAAATACAATTTAAGTCCACCATCGATTCTCCTGTGCGCTAGGAGGCCTGTTGTTTTCGGGCATTTTTACCTTTTGGAATCGATAAAATCGGCCGAATCGTAACGTAACTGTGTAACAGTGTGCGTCCACTAGGCGGGCGGCAGTGTGGTGGAAGTTCAATCATATGACTGGCGTGCGGTCGGCACTACGTAAGCAAGCGTCAGGGATTGTTTTTGTTTGTCATACCACTCTCCCCGTCCGCCAACGTTCGTCGTCGGGTGTCAAGGTTCGATCCGGCTCCACCGACGATGGAATCTGGTCGAAAGGCGGTCGGCGTGCCACCATCGGACAGGTGGCACAAACAGTGATGTTTGCATGACTCCTCCTCACACCCCGCGGGGCGTCTCCGTCGAACCGTCGCTGTACGTTGCCTTTGCGCCGGAGCGCAATACCCTAAAGCTACCGATAAGACAGTCCGATCAAGATGTGAACCGGCCGACAAGTGATCCATTACGATCCCTTACCCGCAAGAACGCTGGGGGGAGCAGGAGGAAGCGTGGTAAGAAAAAGCACGTTAGATTAAACTCAATCTCAGATGTTGCGGTTACGTTACGGGTGTAGAGTGCGATATGGATGAATTGGCACACTGGCGGCACCAGAGCAGAGCAGACGCACTCGTCTGAGTCGCATCGGGCACATCCTTGGGTGCGCGTGCGCCCCTCAACCAGCGTCGAAAGCGTCGAAGGGTAATCGAAGGCGGAAGTCCGGCGGAGTGGCGCGAACGCGGCGGTACGGATAGTCGGATCGGTGGTTGTGGTGGGCAACCCGTTTATAATTTTACTCTGCAACCAAAAACCGAACCGCCCGTGTGTCACGGCTGACAGTTGCGATCGAGCAACACCAGCGGCCGGGTGTTGGTGTAATTACATCTCGCGTAGCTCGTGCTCACTTGCGGTGGTCGTGTAACGAAAGTCAAATCGGTTCCCACGGGGAAACATGAAACACGGACGTCAATCTCGGAATCGGGTGGCCATCGAATGGGTTTCGCAGACAAAGATGAGTGAAAATGACGGATTAACTGCAAGTCGTGCGTAGTTTGTTCAACGGGTAACAAAGCAACCTGTAAAGCTGCCGTGGATGAAAACATAACAATCCTCTCGAAATGGAGCAGCTGATCAAGGAAGGCGTGTGGTAGCAGCATGTTGTAAACCGTGCTACAGTGGAATACAAACGTTATTGAAATTGTGGCAATTTAAAACAGTGAGCACAAGTGCAAAAAAGCGGAAAGAAAACACAAAACTGCGATAGTTGTCCTAGTATCTTAATTAATTATTCGCAAGCCCTTGTTTGCTCAATAAAGTAAAAGAAAAAGAAAGTGGAAGTGTAACGGGATCCCGAAAGTGGACAAATTTGATGGGCGACGTGGCGACCACAGCAATTGCCCATCGCCGTCAACGCCCGGGCTGCCGTCGTCTGTCTCCGCTGCGGCCAATCGATTTAGTCGGGTTTGGACCTATAAATATATAATGGCACTGTTCAATAAACTGCTGTTCAGCAAGAAAAGAAGTACAACCTCAGCGTCACAGAAAACAAGCCCCGGGTGAGTAGGCACAAAAGTCTTTAAAGCCTTCCTATCACATTTTTACCATTTTTCATTTGCACAGTTACGTCGGCGAGGTTTAGTTTCCTCTGGGTTTATTATGCTCTATTTGTAGTAAACTTTTTGCTGGTTCAGCATGGCTTCGGTTGAAGCGACCACACACGACACGCACGGTTTGGCATTATGGAAGGATTGGAAGGTACAAGAATTGTACTACGATCGATATGAGCGAAGTAAAATGCCTATTGATCCTATGAACGTTTTTTAAGCGTCTTATATAAGCAAAACCTTGAACGAACCTTTGGAGGGGTGTAAATGACAAGAAAATGTCACTTTCACTAGCTCGCTATGGCCCTGTGTGATGCGAAGAGTCATGCAAAATATGTGTTAATCATTTGAACATCTTTATTTTCCTTTATATTATGAGAGACTGATGATCAACATCGGGAAGGATGAATGTCATTATTGATGTACTTTACAACAGACAAATCAAATTGAACGGTCTATAAATGGATCAGAATAGGAAAGAAAATACTGGCTCTTAAGTATTAAATTTCAATTCGTCTTATAATATAATTGTCCTCGTTAATTTTCGTTGAAAAAACTGTTATTCCATCGATCCGACTGTCTATTTTCTTTTGATATACGTGGGATCCGTGCGAAAAGTTCATGACATTCTACCAGCCCAAGATAAGAATTAATCAAACGCAGGTGCGCAACTGAATTAAAATAGCTTTACATGACGCACACGGAAGCTGTCTCCTCGGGAGATGCTATCGTACGCCCGACCATCGTAACACCGAACCAACATTCCTGCGTGATAAGGCCGAAAACATGACACTCATAGCATAAGAAACCGTTGACCTATCACGCAGGAACATCCCTTCCGAATGTTGTTTGTTTGTTCGGGCCTCGAAATTTCATCTTTTTTCGGCCCCCTTAATCTGTTACGAATGCTGTGCGAATTTGTTTCGATTGGTAAACACTCTTTTTTCCCGCGAATATAAGCATGTGATAAGCCAGACAAAAATTGACCGTCCGTTATTTATCATCAACCGCGCGTCTCAAGAGTGTGGAACACAAGAAGCAAACATCATGATGATGTATGCGACCCATCGAACCATCAACCGTTCCCCCCCTCCCCCTCCCTTTTTCTGGTTGGGGCGTGTGGGGTGTTCTTCTCGCGGGGTGTTGACTTTCGGCGCGGCTACGATGACGCTCCCCGAGTCACGAGAATCTATCCGTTCTTGTCTCGCCGGCCGGTGACTATCTCCTTCCGGCTTGCGGCGCCCTGGGGCAACATGTTGTTCTTTGCCCCCCAGGCCTAGACCGGCACAGCTTTGAGGGGTTTCCCGTATGTGTGTAGGGGGATTTTTTGCCTTTTGTCCGGTGGTTTATTTTCCCTTTAGGGGTGGGTGGGTGCCCGATAAACGCCAAAGATAAAGGTTTGCTCAAGAAGACGTGCGTCTCGCGGTCAGGTGCCCTTTGCCTCAAACGTATGGTTTTGTTACATGCGTGACGAACTAAACCGTTTCCTAGTTAGACTATAGTATTGGAAATCTATGTAGTCCTTATTTATCCAATGTAACAAAAAAAAACATGGAAATATCCCCTTTTTTCACACAAAGGAGAGAAAACATTTACCTTTCGTCCACTTATCATGTCCACGTGAAACCCCAAGCCAGGAAAGTTGTTCAAACGTTCCAGATGGCGGCCGAAAGGTCTCCCGCGATCAGTCACCTGTGATCCGCGCAGGCTCACCTTTTTTCTTCCGTCTTCGATTCAACAATAACAAACCTTCAAAATGTGCCGAAAAGCAGCAAAAGCGAAAAGAGGGGAAGAAAAATAGCAACCGACCGGATATTCGCGCTCGAATGTCAACGTCTGTGTGCGTGCGTGACCGACGCACGGGCGCCCAAGAAGTACCCCGTCCTCTCTCTTGCAAATTCCCAAACCCCCACACTCACCGACTAGCGATCCTTCCTTGCCATCGTTCGGTCGGAAGGTGGCCATCAGTGTCATCCGCACGTCGTCGGTCTGATCGCGGGGCGTCGTGTGGTCGTTGTACGGGAACCGACAAATCACGTGCTTTTGCTACCACGCCCCATCACATCCACCCATTCTCTCGCGGGAAACTCCTCCGATCGTCTTCGATCGCGTCGTGATCGGTTTTTTTTCTTGTCGTTTTGCTCCTTGTCCTCTCCACGGATCCGCGGATGGACAGATCGTTCCCCTGTTTTGCATTGGGTACGTTTATTTGTGGTGCACACTTTTCTGATTGCTCCACCATGTGCTGAATATATATATACTCTTCCAACCCCCCGTGCCTAAGGGTCAGTTTCGTGTTGATTTCGTGTGCTGTTTACCGCGATCGCGGGCGCGAACTGATGGTTATAGTAGCGTCTGGTGTGTGCGTGTTTTTTACATTTTTTATTTGCACGATGCTAGTATTTTTAGAGCAACGAAACCGAAATGCGTCTATGCTGGCTCTAGCAACTACTACTAAGAGGGAGATGTATTTTTGGAGGCGTAGAGGAACAATGAGTGCCAAGAAGATCAATCGATTTATCCCTTTCTGTTAACAGTCCATCGAGGGTCAAGAGCAGACGAACAGAGTCTAGTCAATCGTCGTATGCACCAGACGCCACTGACGCCTTGTGCAATACACTTCCGTGTGGCGTCATCGAATGACGAACGAATCCCTTCGATGTTGATTACATGATGTGGATCGGGATGATTGAGTATCGTCCTGCGTCATTGGATACGATCGTGTCCCTTTGAAGGGAGCGTGTTTGTTTCATTCGACATCGCATTCACCTGTTGTCTGTTGCGCTTTTATGAATGGAAGCACGACGAATCCTGGCTACCAACACACGAGTGATCGAGGGTGTAGTCCTTATTCTGTCAGATGCAGCCCGCCATGTAGCATACCGAAGGACAACGTGTTAATACGCTGACTGCCAATGATCCTCACAGTGGGTGACACGAAATTCATTGGGAATATTTTTCTAAATTTATTTATAAAATAAATGCTTGGACTTGTTTTTGATCCAATAACACAATATTAATGCAATATTATATGCAATATTATATTGCAAGTTCCGAATTGCTTGTCACCCACTATTGCCATTACTTAAATCTATAATCTATTCTCGTGTTCTCTAAGCATTATGGTTTTTAATTCGAAACTTAAATTAATGGGAATGAAAATATCTGCTCGAACATCAGAATATGGAATGATATGCCATAAAAAGGAAATAATTTTCGTGTGTAAAGCTGCTAGAAGACGGATGCAATCTTCCAATGCAAATTTTAAAAAATGGTACAAAAACTAATCATGAATAAAAAACAAACATGCCAATATTTGCCGCACTTAATAGGAGAAGGATAAGTTCAACCTAGCTTCGTTGGAAACAAATTCTCCCTTGGTTGAATTGTAACAGTTAGATAGTCTGTAGTGTAATGGCGGGAAAGTTTTGTCGCTAATTCATACAATTTCATTCATACAAATAAAAAACCAACTTCTTTTTCGTCATTGCGCGCATTAAGTTTTGCGTAAAAGTGTGAAACTTTGCCGTAGACCTGTTGTCTCCTGTTTCGCAAAAGCACGCTCGCCACACAGACGTTTTGATGATCGGCTGGGTCGAAAAGCAAACAACCAGAGTCACGAGATTCGTCAAGCAAACGTTCCATTTTCACCTTACTCTACCGAGGACCTTCGGGGGGCGAAGCAAAAAGGTACACATGCTCCCGTTGGCCGTGTCTTAAGCGACCCGGTGTTAATTACTTCTTTCGCCGTACGGTCGTCACTCGCCGGTCACAAGACTGCCGTCGCCATCACGAAAACGCGCGTGGTCAACACGGTGTGCTATTTCCTTGCGTAATGAAACCACCGACGGAGCGGAATGTGAACGGGGAAATCCGGGAGATACTCCGTGGGGTAAGATATCGGATCGCGAATTGCCCTCGTCAAAATTCGAAGGGGACATAGGTGGTGCCCCAGAAGACGCTAGGATTTCGCGTTGTCCGCAATATCACCGTCGTGCTGTGTGCATCTCGTGGTGACAATCCGAAGAGGAAATAAATGTTCAGTAAATTTAGTGATACCATACCGAAGGGGTGAGTACGAGGGGTTATGGGATAGACGACTCTTGTTTGGATGAAAAATTGTTTCAATTTTCCGCTCTTCAAACAGGTTAAAGTACGCACAACGAAGAATGTAGTTGCAATATGCACCTGAATGATCGCCCATGCATGGTCGCATGATCCAATTAGGATGCAACCGAATCACCCCCGACACGATCATGTCTTAGTCGTGTCTGGTCGGTCCCAAAATAGGCCAATGCCGTAAAGGGAGGATCGGTTGCATTTTTAAATTCTTTGTCGGTGGGTTTTCATTCATTCGCCCATTCATTAATGACTGCAAGTGTAAAGACGAATCCCTGTATGCAATGATGCATCTCAATGTCGTCCATTGTTGCAGCGAGTGTACTGCACTCCACACAAGCATCTGCGAGTGTTTGCGTGTGAAAAAATTGGTGAATGACATGTACTTAATGTGCTTTTTGGTCATGTGCTACCATTGTCGTCGTTGCAACGTCCGCGGCATCACCTGGGTCGGTTGGATAAAACCACAGCCTCCACACATGTTTATCAGCCCAACTGTGGCACGGTTGGAATAAGACAAGGGAGCTTTTATTTTTATTCATTTTCCTTTTCAAGTTTAAAAAATATATTTAATAAAACGCTTCATTACAATTGTAACATTATTTGCCTAACACGTGTACTTTTGCCTACTATGAAAACAAACTAATTTATTGTTGTTTTGATGTTATGGTTTTGTAAAAATTTAAATGTTGAATCGTATTTTGTAAAGCGTGCAACTTTCCATATAATTGTTATCTGCACTTGAAGACATCAAATGATTTTTTAGCTATTGTGCATTAATGCCAAGGAGGTGACATATTTTTCTACGCAAGAAATAATGATGAATCAAACCAAACCGAACATTAAATCAAATGATGCGCAGAATTTTCTGACCCTTGCTTGAAACTATTAAAAAAAAAGCAAGTAATGAATATAATGTGGTTTGGTAATAGGAAGTATATTAATTGTTTTAATAATTGAAAATTAAACAGTAATTTGTTATATTTAAATAGAAAGCATTGGTGTATAAGAACTGTAGTCTTTCGTAAAAATAGATAAATATGTTAAATAATTGTTGACCAAACAGCATGGCACAGGCAGATTACCTAATCAAACACAGTAATCTTATCGGGACAACGCACTTTGGTGAACCTTAAATGCGCTGCGACGGCGCAACACTATCATCTCAGGTGCGGAATTATCCCAGCAAAGCTATTTATTGCTTTCTTGGCACGCTTTAAATAGCATAAACATGCAATGAAAAACAATCTTTTCTATTCTACCGTGGTTTTTTTTCCCTCTGCCGAGACTCTAACCATCTGGTGGAATCTGATTTATTGTTGACATCCCCAAAAGCCAGGCCGATCGTCGCCCCCCTTTCAAGTGGAGAATGACCGCGAATTGTCGTAAACGGTAAGCTGAGGCTTCCACCGTTGTTTGCACTAATCCGGTGTCCGCTCGGTTTCGTTCGGCCCGGAAGGTGCTACTAGGTGAGATAATTGTTGCAAAGTACCGTACCGCCGGTATGCGTACGTGTGGGTGTTTGCCTCCCGGTTGTTTAATTTAATTTAAAAACGAATAAAAATTGTAGAATAAAATTGTGTATATCTCTGTTTACAGCCAGTCACGGGGGGAAACGGTAGAATGTACTTAAATTGACCGCCACGTGACGGGTAGCTGACGTTATGATGCATGATTTTTGTTGGGGTTTGTTTTTTATCGGCGAGCTTATTATCTTTACAATATATTTTTATCGTTGACGAGCATTCCATTTTTGTTTCCCCGTATCTAAATATCACCGTTTGGCATGTTTGGACGAGTCAAACAGTCTGCTTGTGAAAAAAATGAAATATAAGTACAAGCTTAAGGCGGGAGGGTAAGTGTTCCAACCAACGAGACATAGCGACTCCGATACCGGACGCGTGACCACCACCGGCAGTCCATTAGTCATTTAGATAAGGAGAGTGGATGTTACTAATCTCGAACCGTTGCAAATTGCTGATGCCGGCGTCAAGAAAAAAGAAAGAAAAGTGTCAAACGCCTGTTCGTTGATAGATCACCCTCCTACTTGTGAGGAATGTAATGATGGTTGTTAGTTGGTTTGGGGTTTACTAATTTTGGTTACTTGATTGTACTTAATCAAAACTACCTGTTCATTCATATATTAGTTTGCTTGTTTACTTGGTTGTGTATTTATTTTATTCGTTGTAGTAAATTCGTTGTTCTTCAAATTTCCAAAATCTACTAAGATCGTTACGTAGTGCAAGAAATTGTTGTATTGTGTTTCTGATGCCAGGATTCAATTTTATTGTAGCTTTAATTTGTTTTGTACCGCTTAACCTCGGGCTTCCGAGCCTATCAATCACTGGGATTAAACTGTAGCCGGCTCCTTATCGCTGGATCGGTGATCGGTTTTGATAAAGCTATTTTTTAACTAAGTCTAAGTCAACGCTCGTCGAAAATGGAGAGAGGAAGGGGGGGCTAATCCTTCGCGAAAGGGAGAAGCGTTGTGAGGTAAAAAGTCATGTGACTTGATGAAGGAATTCCGCGTGACTTTGGAACGCGGACCTGGCCAAAGTGTTGTGAGTGTCGCGTGTGTGTAGCGGTCACGCTTTATGCGATTAGTGTGCGATAGGGGCTACAATATCCGCATTGGCTTATCTTACGGGAGATTTTCGCTATATTTTTGTGAGGATGGCTGAACTTTATCGGAGGCATTCTCCTGCTTCCACCGTTGGATGGCTCTTGTTGATGATTACGGTAAAGGTTTCGGTGTGGAAAGGGCGGCTGTCGGTGTGTGCACCTCATCATGCACGTCAGGGACGTACCTGGACCCCTCACGAGGAACCAATTATAGGATCAAGGTTTAACACTTCACCATAATCTTCCAATCGCGGATAAGAAGTCCGCTCCAAAGAATCGAATATTGACGATAATATGTCTGCTACTCGTTTGCCTTTTCGGATGGGATTGATAAAAAATAAATCGGTAACGTTTCCATTAGGTCACTCTGGGCACGTGCTGCGAGCTGTTGCCTCGTAATTGCAATCATAACTTTCATCCTCGTTTATGGTTTGACTTGCTGTAATCTCAATCAACCGAGCGATAATCCGGCCTGAGCTGTGCACACCTTGCTACCAGGCCGGACGGAGCATATCTATTCTACAATCCTGGTAATAAACGCCCATTGATCTGATGGCAGACACCTGATAGATCGAGCGACGGTGGTCGTCGTAATGACCTAATCGGGGGCCCTCTGTTCTGTGCTGGGAGTTGCTGGGTGGCGTGGTCTTATCATGGCCGTACTTGAGAGTTGGTCAGATTTTTATGGAAAGCTCTAAAGCAGCATTATCGGATAAATTGGGTTACGGGGTGGTAAACCACTTCCTACCTGTAGCCGGTAGAGGTGTGCCTTGTGAATCATTCGATGTGATTTATTCTTATGAATCATTCATTGGAGATCGGTGAAACTGCAAGCATTCATGAATGTTTATGAATCTCTCATGTATAGATCAAGACTGGTAAAAAGAGAGATCGGTATTAGTTCTAAAAATGTTTACAAACATATTCATTATGTAGGAGATCTTTTATACAATCTCTTTAACTAAATAATCACCAGAAATTCTAGATCACAGTGTTCTGACCCGGGGCCTCTCGGATTTTGGAGTAAAATAATATCCCAAGTATTTGTATTTGAATTTATATTTGTATTTAGAATCTTATCGGTGTCTGCTGCAGGCTTCACGCTGTATAGTATCTTCAATCTAAGTGACATACAATGTTACAAAATGTCTCACTTCCTTGTTCAATCAGTGAAATATATTTTTTTTCTGTCACACAAACTTTAAAAGTAACATACTAAATTAAATTCTTTGCTCCCTTTTTCTCCCGTAAAGACAATTTCCATTCAGTGCCGATCAAGTACGCATTTTGGTGTTCAAAGAGTGTGATCTGCGTGGCCGAAAGCTCCTGTTCGATTCGAGTGCCCTCGAGAAGGTGTCGTCGGATGGCAATAGTGCAGCGTACGCCAGCGAGAATCATCCGGCAGCGATCCCCCAGGTGCAAAAGTGTGACCATTGCAACGTTGTGTATCGGGTGCGTAAGGTGAGTAAGGGTGGGTTTTTTTTCATGTGATCGAAAAAAAATACAATTCCGCTCTCGCTCTCTTCAGCAAAGTGACCCCAGGAGCGATGGGACGACGAAGGAGGAGATCAAACAATTCGAAGAGATGATCTTCGGTTCGGCTCCGATTGCGTTTCGTGGTAGCAGCTTCAAGGTGCACTGGATGAAGACGCCCAAAACTTTGATGTGCTCGCTGGTGTTTCCGGCTCCCGTGCCTAGCGGGGCGAAGAAATCATCCGTGTCGACCTACCCCGGATCGGAGTTGTTTATAAACGCCTCCAGCGGAGGCCACGGCATCGGGAGTAGCACCGGTGGCGTCGACTTCAATCCTTCCGTGAGCGATCTCAGTTCGCTCGGAACGGGATCGTTGCACTCGTTCACCGTTTCTTCCTCGACCGCCACCCAGCACGACCCGTCGCTATTGCACCGACATAGACCGGTGATTCCGGCGGAGTTTTACGATCGGTTCGATCGATTCGCCGACCTGCGCCACTCGTCCAACAGTGGCATAGATTCGGGGTACGGAGGAACCGACCCGTGGGCACTGTCTTCCAGCTCGTCGCGGCACCCAAACTCGTCCTCGCACCGGAGCAGCCTATCGTCGATTTACAGCGACTTCGATTGCCTCCGGCGGATGAGTGCGGACAACTTCAGCATGGACATTCCACCGTCACCGAACTGCGTCAGTCTCGAGGGCTGCCATTCGCACGGAAGCTTTCATCGGCGGGTGGGGAAGAACCTCTCGACGTCGTTCGAAACGCGCCACACGATCGCCGATCACGTTGGTAACTTGGATGAGCTGGGGCAGCTGATGTTGGCGAGTGGCGCAGGGACAACCCACCACGGGCCTGCCGGTAGCCGGCGCAATAGTGAAACGATCGAGTTAAACAGGCGGAAGGCACTGAACGGTGAGCTGCTCTCGACGGCCACAAACTACCAGGGGAAGGCACCGAGCAAACGACTGCGGCTAGGAGTGGCCGTATGCGTGCGACTGAACGAAACGATGCTGCAGGACACGGATACGTTCTGCTCCGAGCACATGACCGTGTTTGAATCGATCCTGTGTCGGGTACGGGTGGCCGTCGAGAAGGCTTACATCAAATGGAAATTTTTTCTTCAGGTATGAATAATTCTTCTTGCCGCAAAGAGACATTTGTTCACTCATGCCGCTTTTTTTTCCTCCCAATAGATAATGCTTGGAGCGTGGCATTCGACGCAACAGTGGTTGAACGATCTCTTTACGGCACCCCGGTTGAGTAAGCCCGTCTGGTTGACACTCAGCTGCAGTAAGCTGACCGATCGGACGCTCGCCGACCTGGCTAGTACCTTCATGAACGATCTGTGTTCGTTGCTTTCGTTAGCTGATACAAAGGATACAAATTTGTAAGTATCTTCTCCACGAGATGGATGGAATGATATATAACTGAAAATAGATAATTGGAAATTTACATATTGTTTCAGTTTCATTAGCACAGTCATCACGGCCGTCCTAACGCACCATCTCGGTTGGGTGGGAACGATCGCCGCCATGACGGCCAGTGACGACGCCGGCTTCTCCGGTAGCAAGCTTGATCTGATCCGGCGAGAAAAGGAGCGTATGAACGAAATCACCGCCAATCATCCGTACAGCGTGCTGTGGGCACAGCTGGGCGATCTTTACGGAGCCGTCGGCTACCCGACAAAGCTCTCGAAAACGATCATCTGCGGTAGCTCCCAGTTGGGCAACACGCTCGAGAAGTTGTTGAATGTACTGTCGTACTTTATACGTTGTTCCGAGATCAAGCGAACCGTGTACGTCGAGGCGTTCGATGAAGCGAACATTAGAACGGCATTCATATCGCAGCGTGAGCAGCTCGCGAGCGGAAACGGGTGCAGTGAACCACCGATGGTGGGAGGTCAGGAAAAGGATGCCAAAGGCATACCAAAGGAAACTTCCGCTTCAAGTTTGCTGCTAAAACCATCGGGGCCACTTCCACGAGCGGCGTCGTCCAGCAGCGGGATGGTTCGATCGACAACGCTCATGAAAAATCTCGCCTGCTTGGCCCCGGGTGAAGGTGGGGAGGATGTCGGGCTGCAAGACGATGCACCGGGACGAAAATTGTCGGTGGCAGCTGGCAGTGAGGAAGTGCAGAAGGCACTCAAAAAGAACGTGATGAATGACATTCCAAACGTGCTGGTCTACCGGGACTCACGGTTCGTGCGGCAGGAGCTACGGATAGGGAACAAGAGCATGGACACCGGGCTCGTAATGAATGCCCGTGAAAAGCAGTACCTTGAGGCGCGCTATCAGATCGGAAAGGTGGATCACGCGGCGGAGCTGGCGGAGGAAGCGTTAGCGTACGAGGGCCAAAACGCTGACGCTGATTGCGAGTCGGTCCGGCTGTCCTACCTCATTACGGAGAACAGCTTGGGCGCGCAGTCGGCCACCGTGGAGCCACAGCAGCGTTTGATTTGGGGCGTGGAGAAAACCAAAGAAGGAATCGCCTTTGAACAGCTCAAATACATCCATTTGCTTCGCGGTGATTACAACGTGGTGAAGGATTCGCCCGGCGAAAAGGAAAGCGACACGAAGAACGGCAACGAGGTCGTGTTTGTGCTCGGTGAGAACGAGATGCTTAAGGACATCCATCGGAAGCCGGGACAGCAAGGTGGTCATCCCTCTTCTTTTGTGCCAGCGCTCGGTCAACCGCTGAAGCACTGCTGCCGACAGAAGATTAACAGTTTCGACAAGTATCGGCAGATAGCGGTTAACTTTTTAAATCGTAACTTGCCCGCAAATCAACATCTGCTGGACCAGAGTACGAAGGAGCATCTGGAGCGGAATCGAGCGGATTGCTTTCTTGCCGCGGTTGCCGAAAAGGAGCAGACGGCGGGAAAGGGTGATGCGCAAGAGTGCGACGTTTGCCATCAGATACCCACGATCGTATGCCTGCAGACGCCAACGAACGCGTCCGAGATGGAATTTTTGGAAGATTTAACACTATGGAAAAATTGTCCACAAGATGCGCCGCCCAAAAATAGCGACAGGAGGGTTGCAGAGAAGGAGCCCGTATCCGGTCGTACCCCCAGCTCCTCGATGCTGTCCCATGAAAACATTCCTCAAATCGTACTGTCACAGCATCACATGGACACGCTGGACGAAAACGACGAACTGCGAGCGAAACATCCGGGCAGTGTCCTCAAGCTTGTCGATATTCCCTTTCCAAAGGGAATGCGAACGACCGGATCTGGAAACGATGAGAATAACAACAGTAGCGGTAATTCCAACGGTGGTGTCGGTTGTTCCGGTGGTGGAACCAGTGCCAACAGTGGTAGTTCTGGTAGCTCAGGTAGTGGTGCCGGTCATCATCATTATCATCATCATCATCATCATCATCACGTGAGTGATTCTACCGGCGGCGGCACCAGTGGAGACAAGACTGACAAGGGATCTCGATACTTCCGGGCCGGTTTTATGCCATCTCTGTTTAGCTGCATCACTGACCACTACATGCCGGACATGGTGCTGCAGGGCACGACCGCTCCGCCGTCAAAGTGGGAAGCGACACTGAAGCGGGACCTCAACCTAGCGGCACGGTTTACGCTGTACGAGCAACACCTGACGGAGAATAATGCCATCGTGGCCAACATGGACACGCACGAGGTGCGGCTCCATTCGTCGCAGTCCCAGGTCGACGGTGATATTGTCGGCATGTCGCAGCGCGTTTCGGCCATGCTGGAAGCAGTGAATGCGATGTGGTCGGCAGGAATATCAGCGTATCAGGTAATAAGGAATGATTTTTTTTACGTTTCTTCAGATAGCGTATAAAGGATTGCAATAAAGTCCATAAATACACATTGAACATTGGTAGACTTTAAATTCGACATAAGTTATCTCACGGTCAGTCCGTACGATAACTCTTTCTATTACTAAAGATATCCTGAACAACATTTTCCCGAAGTTTTCACGTATCTATCCGCTTCTTCTATTCTACTTCACAGTGTATGGCGTTTATCGAATCGAAACTGCGCGAACTGTACCTGCAGTCGGAAACGATCGCCAGTGTGATGCTGGCGACGGACTTTTGCACCACCAACTCCATCACCACCGCCATGGACATCACTGCCAACGATATGGAGCTGCTGCTATCGGTCGCCTCCGTCCACACGCCCGAGGCATCCAAGCGGTACCGGGTGTTGATGCGTTAAGATAAGGGGGACCTGGCGCGGAAAAGACGCGCGCGTTGTCGTTTGAGCTTGAGATTTTGTTGTAATATAAATGTGATATTAGTGTTAGTCAAGAAAGTGAACGGCGTAATTCAGGGATGATAGTATCGATATGGAATCGAAAGGAATGTAGCAGAACGCCATGCGATTTTTTTTTTGCATTGTGCAATTGAAGTATTCCGTCACCGAGCGGCGGAGGTAGAGGCCATCCGGAACCGGTGAATGATATTGCATATGCTCTCTCTCTCTCTCACACACACACTGTCTTTCTCCTTCCGTACATCGTAACGATGTACCAGACGATTATTGTAAAACAATAATGATGGAAGCCGTGTGTGTTAAGAATTGTGAATTATGTTAAATGAATTGCAGAGCAATAAGCGCGCCTTGACCTATTACTGATGCAATCCAGACGGCAAATGGCCGGACGGACTAGGTTGTGGCCACGATATGATGGTTAGTGAATTCAGTTTAGGCAAACGCTAGATGATAGGGAGTAGTAAGACGTAATCTAAGGTTAAGACTTTTCCCCTCGACAATACACTGTCGCTAATTGTGTTAGCATACTGCTGCCCGGTGGCCAGTAAAAGCAGATGAAGGAAAACGAAAACGCCAGTGAACTAAGATATTTATTGACACGAAACTAGCAATAAACTCTTTGTACGAAAAGCAATGTTGAAATATCACTAACCGCTGTTTGTTGGTTTATTTTACATGAAATAGAGAACACAAGGAGTCGGAAGGAGTTTAAAAAATTGTCCAGGTTTTCGGTAATTTTACTTTCTAATAATTTCTTTGTTTTATTACTGACAATGGTGTTTTGTTGTATAAATATTAATATTATCTGCCACGCCATGTGGCTGTTTATGCCAGCAGAACATCCCTGGTTGGCTCAACGTCCTCGGTTTCGGCAAGGGGCAGCAACTCTTCCGGGGTTTGCGAAGACACCACCTTGGGTCCCTGATATTTGATCTCGATCACCTCAACGTATGGACTGGAAGGAGCGAAACGGATGAAATTAGCAAAAGGAATTCAATCAATATGGCCCCACATGCTTACTTTGGTTGTGGAAGATCGTCCTCGGTCGTGTCGCCGTTGAAGAGCGACTGCAAACTGGACACCAGCAGGGGCAACCGGTTGGACTCGCTGGTCGGTTCGACTTCCGGTTCCGTGTCCTCCGTCAGCGCGACCGTCGTGGGTGGTGGCGTCGTCACCTCCGCGCTTAACACCGGTGGCACCTTGGAGAGCAGGTACTTGGCGTACAGTTTCGGTTTCTCCAGCGCCTCATTGGCCATGCGCCACGGATACATCACAACGTAGCGCAGCTGGTCGGCCACGCTGGACACGGCACCGCGGGAAACGTCGTACGCGTCCTGCGCCTTCTGCTGGATTTGCTGCTTCGCCTGGTCGAGCATCTGCTCCTCGCGCTCGACCAACGATTTCTGCGCCTCGATGGCACGCGTCAGGATGGCGGCCTGGGCGACGGTGGCAGCCAGCACCACCAGCACTACCAGGGACAGTCGGAGGGACGTTGACGTTGACATTGTTGCTTTTGCGCTTCGATAACTACCGTCTCGATGGTTGACCTCGAGTGTAATGCGATCGTTTTCCGATGGCCACCTGCTTATTTATAGGCTCATTACGGGCGGGACGGGCTACCGGAAGACCGGTCTCGGGCGAAATCGACGGATAGAACCGGATACCGGAAAATCCAACCTACCTGCGGAAGGTACTTTATCGGTTGCATCGTTAGGTGCATCGCCCCACGAGTACCCGGCCCGATTCCGTTATCGGTTTCAAAAAGTCGATCACGTTGTAGACAAGGTTGACGAACGGCTTGAGTCACCAGCGATCGGGCTTGCGCTTGCCGAAGAAGCCTCTCCATCTGTTTGCCTACACACTCATGTGAAAAGCTTGAGGCTCGATGTCGCGTGGTAAGCACCAACTATCGTCGGCCACGAACCATGCGGTAGCCACATATCACGTCATCGGTGCGAACAGCACTCCACGGACAACCTCCCAGCATCATCATCATCATCATCATCATCATCGCACCCGTTTCAACACTCAAAAACGCCGGTGGAGGGAGATCTCTGGGAAGGTGTGAAAAAATACCATAAACACCGATCATTTGCTCTTTGCATAAAATTTATCACCTTATCGGTGACAAGCGTCAGTCTACGTTCGATCTTCGTCGCTACCGGAGCTGTGCGGTGCTCGGATCTCGGTCGGTGTCTAGTGTTTTGAGAGTTTGCGAAGCCACGGACGAGCGCAAGATTAACGTGAGATTCTGTTTCGATTGAAGGTTCTTTTTTCCTGCCGGTGTTTTCGCGAAAATAAAAGCCAACAAATCACACGGCCACGATGAATGGACTTATCAAAGTGAGTTGCTTCCTCGTCAGAGTTTGTTCAGTAAATAGCCGTTTTTTTTTTAAACTTCGTTAAATGCCATCCAAGCAAGCTGCAGTTTTTTTTTCCTTGCGATTCGAGTCTGTTAGAAAGTGATAGTATTGGGTAGTATAAAAATTTATGCACGGCTCAAGTTTCATGCCATCGGAGCCATTTCCTTCCAAGCTCCGTGGTTAGCATAAATTGCTTCCTGAACTTAAATATTCCACTTCACGCCCCCCCGTTTCGGAGAATCGTAAATTCTATCCCTCCGGCACCGGTAAAACTGGTCCGCTCGGCACGGAATTAAGTTGGCAATTCGTAGGATATTCGATTCAGCGGATTCGAGACAAACACGCGCTCTAATAAGAAGTCTCGTACCAACGGTTCAAACAAACCGTTAACGGGGACACATATTTGTCACCGAAAACGGATGGCACCCCCGGGTGGAATGTGGTCCTCAGCGGCGGGTAAAAGTACGCCCGGTAAACCGGTGCGCCACCGGTTAGCATTCTGTCGATAATTGAACGGTTTCACCTTCATTGCTCAACCAACCTGGTGTGCCGCTCTCCGCCTGCATTACGTTGGTGCCCGGTTTTTGCATTCAAGGCCACCGGGCTCTCCATAACCAGACCGGGCGGTAATTGGTTTTCGTCTTCGAATCGGAATCGGGTCGAAGCGATAACTCATTTGTTCAATTTGTCATCCCAGCAATGGAGAAATGCCAAGTGAAGAGCTGTTAAAATAGGTAGAAAATTATTACTTCTTTACGGTTCAAAACTTAAACAACGAGGAAGGTACGCGTTTTTCTCAGGATGCAGGAGAAGATAATAATAAGAAAAGCCATTTAAATCCGTAAGCCGCTTAAACATTGGAGCAAGAAATTATTGGAAATGGATAATATTTACACTTGAAGAACCAAAAGTTACTTGGTTTGGGCTTTTTATAAAATATAATTGAGTTGCTTCTGATCTGTAAGCTTCCCTCAATATATTTTGTAATATCGTGTATCTAGTAAAAAAAAATGGAATGAAAACATTAACAAGCGATATCGTCCAACAGGCTCTAGCGTCAATATTACTAATGTACCAAATTCAACGCCCATCGTTACAATCTCCATATTTGCATTTGCGTCCGGAGATACAAAGCCGGAGAGCAAATGTTTCCGTTTCGCACGACTGCGCAAACACAGCCGTGTGTTGGGTGAGGAAAAAAAGGGAAAAGTGTTAGATAATATTTGCTAAAACCGTCTCTCCGTCGTCGAGCTAAATGTTTGCGCACGCCATAAAGCATGATTTTTCTAGAAAGCAACCTTACAAACTACAAACCCCGCGCGGTAGATGAAACACTAATGTATCAATTTTCGGTTGCAAAAAAGCGACCATGCGCATCATGCGTCGGAGAACCGTACAAGAGGGGTTGCATCCCATTAGCACGTTGCAGCGTGCGCGAAATGTGAAGTGAAACGTCTTAAGTCGGCCGTGCAAGGAAGTGGCTAGGATTTCTTTTGCGCAACTAGTGCTAAATAGTTAAAAGGATCTCTCCGTCCGGGGCTGTTTGTTTGGGAAAGATTGTTGTTCGGTCGAAACTGGAATTATCTGGATGTGTGCCCACTATCACACAGATAGTTTTTTAATTTGAAGAATGAATCATACACTTTTGCGATTTTATCTTTCATTAATTCACATAAATCTTTACAGCTCCTGCCCATCCTTGTTCTGGTGCTGGTTGGCCAGGGCTCTTCCGCGCCACAGGGTGACATTACAGCCGAGTATCCCAACGGTGCCTTCAACGACCCTGTGCCGAACAATGAGCACAACCAGAAGTTCCAAGACTACGCCAGCGTCCTGACGCGCTTCGACGAGTGGGTCACCGGCAAGAAGGTTCCCATTCCGGCCGATCCGGCAACCGATGCGCTCCACCAGCAGCTGCCAGCGGATGCACCGGATTTCAGCAATGTAGCGGCTCGCGTTGCTCGCGCTCCGGCCCCCTTTGACGATCCCGTGCCGCAGGGAAGCGAAGCCATCCCGGCCTACAATGCGTACATCAGCGAGCTGACGCGCTTCGATCCGGCCGTCACTGGCAAGCGGGCTCCCGTTGCCGACGGACATGCCGTCTTCAAGCGCGAAGATACCACCGATCAGGCGCTGATCAGCAAGGACAAGGACTTTGGCGAGCACATCGAGGACAAGGTGCCGGAAGCGACGGTGAGCGACCCGGCGTACGGGGACTTCATCAAGGAGCTGAAGCGCTTCGACCCGTACCTCGTCGGGCACAATGTGGAGATTCCGCACAACGCTACGGCCGACCAGGTCTGGAATAGTGGAGCGGACAAACAGTAACAAACGGTTGCAGCCAAACGGTTGTTTTGCTCATATTAGGAAGGGGGAAATGTGTGTAAATATAAGAAAAGTCATTTCATCGCCAAACATCAACTGCCTCAGTGAATAAAGTTATAAATCTACAACCTTTTAATAAAACGCTTTCAGTTACACCAGTACGAAGCAATTACAAAACGTGTTGTTCTTCTCATCACACGTTGGAAGATTTTTCACCTTAAGTAAATTCTTGTTATCTTCTAAGTTAGAACCGGCGCACATCCGGTGAGATGTGACACCAGAAGGAATTGTTAAAAGACGCTGGTGTTCCATCGACTTTCGTACCCTAATCAATCCATAAATGCTAGTTTAATGAAATTTCCTTTTCCTAAAACTATTTGATGTAATACAATATCATGATGTCTTGAACAGGAAAGGAATTCCCGATGCTGTTCATCGTCTTTGGCGTGTCTTTATAATTCATAAATTTTTCAAATGCCTCTGTTGTACACATGATTTATGATTGATACATTTTTTGATCGTTGTCCAAAATGATGGAAACTTGGCGAAATTGGCTGGAAGAGGACTGTCATCGCTTAAAGCTTTGCATAAGCTAAAAGCTTCCTTTTTTGCGTTGCGCCTGAAGGTTATGCAATGCAAACTTACATGTAACCGAGGAGCCACACGTAAGCGAACGAACGCGTATAACGAATTTTTTGGCCCGAGCTTTTTGCGGCAATCGCTGTATACCATATTTATAACAGTTGGTCTGTTTTTTTTACCCGTACATGGAAGGGGAAGAATGCCCAAAAAATTCGCTCGACTTTTTCTGTGCGCTAGCGAACGTTCGCTCGAATTCTGAGCACCGAACGTGAACCGAAGGAAGGAAAGAGAAATCTATCATTAGAGCGAGAGGCATTGCTGACACACGGTAAGCTCCAGCCGCTCGAAAAAACGTTCGTTCGGTGTAAAAAGCTTCACGTGTGGCTCCTCGGTAAACAACGTGGAAACAAACCGAAAAATGGACTATATACAAGCAGCCTATTGGAAGTTGCCCACAGTGGGTACTGAAATATAAGCTGCGATTTCTTAATTCAGAGTAAGTAAAAATATAGTATAGTAAAAATATTTCCTCATAGCTGACGCGCTGACGTGACACATGCACAGAAAATTTTTCCTCAAAATAGAATGTCCTCAACCTAAGCCTGCTCTGGTCCTAGCAGGCCGTTGACCTGTAATCGAAGATGTATGAAGGGAAATTAGAGTAATTAAAAAAACATGGCTTCAAACGCTTGGCCAGCAATTTTTTTATCACTTAAATGTAACTTTTGTTCTCCATACCCATGCGACTCCATTTTTTTCGTCGCATACCCGATCACAGAAAACGAATAGATAAGAGTTTAGCAATCGATAACTGCCTTTTTTTATTTTTCACATAAACACAAAAACAAACATCAAACATAAATTATACGCCTAATTCCGTGTGTCCGTCTCCCATCGGGCAATGTTTTCCTGGTCAGCAAACCGTCGTTCAGTAGTTAAAAGTGTTCCATTTCGGGCTAATAGTGCTTTCCTTTCGCGGGTTGATGGGACGGGACGGGGTGGACGTGCTTCTCTGGGACTTTGTGGTGGGTCTCCGCCAGGGGCCGATGATGATAACCGGCCGTGTGGTGCTCCTTGGGCTGCACCTTGTGATGTACGTGCGACGGTTCCGGATGAGAATACTTCACGGGAGCTTCATGATGATGGGCCACCGGGACGGAAGGCTGCTGCTTTCTGTAGGCGTCGCTGAGCGCTACGGCAAATACAAGGCTGCACAATACAAGCATCTACAGGTAGAAAAATGAAAGTACAGCATGGAAGCACCAGGATAAGCACATGGAAGCCAGACTATATATTTGATTGCAACTAATTACTAAACAAAGAATATTACCATTAAACGAGCCATCTTTCGATTTCCGAGTGTCTTTGCTGATAATTATAGATACACTTCTCTAAACGTCCAACCCTTTCACTGTGCAGATCGATCTTCAAGTAACGAACAAGCTGCTGGCTGTTTTATACGAAGAATAAGTTATCTGAGAGAACTTTTTGCACGTCCTAATGATGGTACACCTGATCGTAGCTCAATCACTCATGCAAATGAACAACTGAAGGACATTTTTTCGAAATGGATAACTTCTTACAGACACCTTGATTACTAATCGTGATTTTATAGCAAAGTAAAATAACATACGAATATATTTTAAATTATGCGAAGATGTATCATTTTCTCTTGTTCTTAAATTTAAAATAAATGTTCGAGAAATTTCAATTTTTATTTTGTTGCATGTCATCAATGCTACAGTTCGAATAATGCCTTTATGCTTTCCGTATATTTTTATATCTAACTTACAAGTCGTCACTTATACCCTTATTAGACGAGGGCTTTTTCTGTCATCTTTGCCCAGTATTTTTCTGCCAAAATTGGCTTTTGACATAAAAATGCTGTCCGCTCGTGTAATAACGCAAAGTTCCACAAAATGAGTTTTGGAGTTAATTGATCATTTTCTTGTTTGAATTTAGCGTATTGTTCAACCTAGAGTAACGAACAAAATCTGTTGCAAACAACAGAGCAAAAAGTAAACAAATCGCCACTTTGACATAAAAATACTAGTCGAAAGAAAATCGGAACCGGTCGTGCCCGTGCCCTTACATCTCAATTTATTCAGCAACACCTTTTCGATTCAAATGGTCAGTGTTTGCAAAGTGTTCGATTCAAAAAGTGTGTGCAGAGTGTTGTAACTCTGCGAGTAAAAAAAAATCACAAAAAGATGCAAAATTGAAAGAAAATGCAGAATTGAACAATGCAAAACTGATACACAGTTTCTAAGGAACAACTCGGATAAGGTGCCTAATTTTGCTTGATATTATGTTTGCTCGATATGGGCTTTAGCCCGTTACACTTCCATTCAACACTTTAATATATAATTCACATGCAATTAGAGCCACTATTTCAAATGTGTTGCTTATAAGAAATCATTAGTCGTTAAAAACTAATCTATTCAAGCGAGCGCGCTCGCGAGAACCGCTTTCTCGGTAATGCAATTTTTAAAAAAATGATAATGTTGCAGTAAATTTTCTGCGATTCTGGTGATTTGTGCGATGAAACTTTAGATTTATTTTACGTCGATAAAATATGCTATACAGCGAGCAAATTGGTAAGTGGTACACCTTGAAAAAGAACACTTGTCTGGCTTTGCAGTCAATTTTAGTGTGCTTAGCATTGATAACACTAATGATCAATGAGCCCGTGGGCCCCCCTTATATCACAAAAGTATAACAAACTCCTTTTTCCAGAAGACCTAGCGCAGTCCGTTCGCTGCGGGCGCGCAGCGGTTTCCAAATCATTTCTTCGGCTAATCTCTTTGTTTCAAGCTGTCCATCATATGTGGTATAATTTACAAAGTAACTTAACATGTAAAAGTATATTAAACCGCATTCAACCTCGACTGCGTGATTAGTTTAAGCCGTTATGTTCTTTTAGGCTTGTTTACCTGTGTTATGTTAACACACTGTGTGCTAAAGATGAAATTTTCCGAATTGTTTCTTGTTTTTTATTTGTTTATTCATTCTATTTATTATTGTTAAGGCTTGGTGGTGTTTCGGAGAATCATTGCGTATTTTTACTTTGACATGTTGCTGATTGCACTCGGTTAAGCGTTTGCTAGTGTGACATTAAGTGGAAACTTCTCACCGAACGCTCTATAAAAAGGCTGCAGAAAGGCAGAGCAAGATTCATCACACTCTCAAAGGTTGTATGTAAAGGTTCTAAGAAGTTGCTTATGCGACATTACGTGTAAACTACTCATCTACTTTTTCTTGCGCATTTCATTGAAACATTGCAATGATCCAAACGGGGTGGTTGAGCATCGAAATATTGCAATGACTGTCATTTTTTGTAGAAGTGTCAAATTTTATTTCATTTCATTGAAAGATTACATCCGTCTATTAGCAGCTATAGCATCTTAATGCTAATCACACAGTCAGAGGTTGAGTTCGACGTTTGGTCTCTATTGTTATTCGTTTTTGAGCCAAAATTGCCTAATTTTGTCTGTATAAAGTCAGTATATAGTGTATAAAACACTGTGCCAACACGCCAATGGCATCAAAATACATCGATTGGTAAATCCTCTGTCATCCTTATTCTGAAAGGAAATGAAAAGTTTAGAACGTACAATTATGAAATCTAATTGTTATTTCCGAAAAACCTGCTTAAGCGTTGCGTTAAGTACAAATCATATGATTGATAAGCTAGACACTTCGTTCGTCATGTTTGAGAACTCTAAGTATGGAGAACTGCAATCACCCTCTCATCGCGAATGAGTAACCACGAAAGATGTCTGTTTGCAGGGTTTAGCCTAGTTGTACCTTAGTTAGTTCGACAAATTATAAGTTCCTGCGACTTAGAATGAGATTTGCCACAGGTATGTTCCCTTGGCATCACATGAAAAAGATAGTTCTCTATCGATACAGCTCTTTGCCTAGTTTCACCGGCCATTTCACGTTAAATGATGATATAAAATTGATACCGCCATACTTTTAGACCCTTAATAACTTGAAATAATGGCTAGTTTGATACGTTGATAACTAGCATCTCACTTTTTTGTCGTCGATTTTGAGTCTTTTTTTTGGTTTATTTAGAATAAAGGGACATACAAATAACTTTTTCGAAATTTTAAGTACTCATTGGTTGGAATAAAAGTTTGTCTACGAAATGCCGTTTAAATGGTTGTCCTAAGTCACGACTTACTCGCTGAGATAACTAGGACTAAAGATGAAATTGGTGACTGTACGGATATTTCAGACTATATAAAAAGGCTGCACCAAGGCAGAGCAAGATGCATCTCTCTCTCAAATGTTGTATGTAAAGGTTATAAGAAGTTGCTAGTGCGACATTACGGGGAAACTACTCACCGAACGCTATATAAAAAGGCTGCACCAAGGTAGATCAAGATTCATTACTCTCTCAGAGGTTGTATGTAAAAGTTCTAAAAAGTTTACGAAACAAATAATCCGTACAAAATGGCGAAATTTTGGGTGAGTAGTACCAGGAGAAACTTTTATGGTGCGGTTGCAATTAAACATTTTATTTTCATTCCATTTCCTAGGGACCTATGCTGCTGGCGATTTTTGTAGTCGTTGCCATTGCAGCTGTTAACGGTGAGTGCGATCTTATTGATAAACCACAGTCCCTTTTAGCTAGGAAACATTTAGGAAAAGTATGTAAAATATACTGTGATTCCTTTCATCAGCGGAACAAGAGCAAGGATCTAAGGGCGGACAGCAGACCAGACAGCAGACTGGACAGCAGACCGGACAGCAGACTGGACAACAAGCCCGACAGCATACCGGACAGCAGGCCGGACAGCAGGCCAGATACCAGGTCAGACACCAGACCGGACAGCAGACCGGACAACAGACCGGACAGCAGACCAGACAGCAGACAGGACAACAGACCGGACAGCAGACCGGACAGCAGACAGGACAGCAGACCGGACAGCAGACTAGATACCAAGCCAGACGCCTGGCTGGCCAGCAGACCGGACAGCAGACCGGACAGCAGACCGGACAGCAGACCGGACAGCAGACCGGACAGCAGACCGGACAGCAGACCGTACAGCAGACCGGCCAGCAGACTGGACAGCAGACCAGATACCAAGCCAGACGCCTGGCTGGCCAGCAGACAGGACAGCAGACTGGACAGCAGACCGGACAGCAGACTGGACAGCAGACCAGATACCAAGCCAGACACCTGGCTGGCCAGCAGACCGGACAGCAGACCGGACAGCAGACCGGACAGCAGACCGGACAGCAGACCGGACAGCAGACTGGACAGCAGACCGTACAGCAGACCGGACAGCAGACCAGACAGCAGACCGGACAGCAGACAGGACAGCAGACCGGACAGCAGACCGGACAGCAGACAGGACAGCAGACCGGACAGCAGACCGGACAGCAGACCGGACAGCAGACCGGACAGCAGACTGGACAGCAGACCAGATACCAAGCCAGACGCCAGGCTGGCCAGCAGACTGGACAGCAGACCGGACAGAAGACCGGACAGCAGACCGGACAGCAGACAGGACAGCAGACCGGACAGCAGATCGTACAGCAGACCGGCCAGCAGACTGGACAGCAGACCAGATACCAAGCCAGACGCCTGGCTGGCCAGCAGACCGGACAGCAGACCGGACAGCAGACCGGACAGCAGACCGGACAGCAGACCGTACAGCAGACCAGACAGCAGACCGGACAGCAGACTGGACAACAGACCGGACACCAGACCGGACAACAGACCGGACAACAGACCGGTCAGCAGACCGGACAGCAGGCCAGATACCTAGTCAGACGCCAGGCCGGACAGCAAACCGGGCAACAGACCGGACAGCAGGCCTAACACGCTGAAGGTCATGGAACGAAAACGCCGAACATGAAAATAAGCATGGTGACAAAAAGGGTTGTCACCGGGGCAGACGCGACAGACGCGGCGAACATCACCATAATAGCCACGAGGAAGGCAGGGACCTCGAACACGCGCACACTGGTGAATATGTAGGCAGCAGCCACACCCACACAACACATTTTATATGTAAATCGAAATTGAACTTGAAATAACAAATCTTTGCAATACGATTGAAGCGTTGTGTATGATGCTAAATAATGCCGATACGTACAAAAGTGGAAGCGCTAACCGTACAATGTTAAAAATGACGACTGTATTAAGGGGTATCTACGACTTGTTTTATCGTATATATTTGTGTATCCGATATACTGCCCATACTCGCATATGAGTCCCATTTGCAAAATCACCATTTTGAGAAAATAACGATTGAACATTTTTACTTTAGAAATTGTTTTGCTGTTATTAGTGATACAAAATACATGATTGGTTGATCACAACTATTGTATTGTAACATAAACATTTCACTGAGAATGACGTTTTATATAAAATAAACGCTTTTGATATTAAAATGGTGAAAATAAACTAGATGGGACACGATATGCGGGTACTTTCGAAGGCGAAAGCAAAAGTACTCGCATATCAGTCCCATCTTATAGCATACTTTGTTTACCTTGCTTGTCAAAACATCGTTGTTAGGGTTTTCATTCCATACGGATATTTGCACTTTAACAGTGTATAATTCGTTAAAAACACTTGAATTACTACTATTTGTTGATTATTTTAATTATTTTACATTACAAAATTGTTGAAGTTTCAATAACTATGACTTTTCTGTATTTTAAGCAAAGAAATCATATATGGGACTGTTATGCGGGTACTTTCAATATGGGACGCAGTCAATTGGGTATTTTTTTCACATTAGCATGCACTAAATGGCCACTTTGAGATTTTTTTTGGAAAATATATTGAAAATGAACATTAGTCATGGGTCTAACTCAAAAGTGATGAAAAGTCAAATGGGACTGATATGCGAGTATGGGCAGTATATCCTTTGCTTCATTCACTCTGATGCTTCTTTCCTACGTTGATTTTTTACTTGCTAAATCAATCCAGATCCTGGCATACGCTGATGATATTGATATGATATGATATGATATGGTAGAAGACTCTCCTATGTAGCAGAAGCATACCAAAGGATCGAGCAAGTAAACCAAGATGATGGTGGCACCTTCAGTGGCCCTGCCAACAATTGCTCCCCTGCAAAAAACGCACATTTGAAGTCGTCCAAAATTTCACCCCTATTTCTATCACCTAAAGGTCAGCACCGACAACAACATTAGAGATGAAATTCGCGCTAAGGTGCTGGCAGCCAACCGGTCATATTACAGTCCAAGAAACCTCTTCCACTCACGATACCTAGCAATACAGTCGTAGCTCGGACTATACCGGACATAAATAGTACCAGTGCTACGCCATACGACATACGCCTCCGAGACGTGGACTCTGTCCAAATATGACGAAACCTTCTTAGATGCTCAGGAGGATTTAGAGGTGTGGTAGACCTAAATTGAGGTGGAAGAATGGCGTAGACGAAGCCGCCAGTAAAGCCGGGATACGGAATTGGACTAGTGTGACAAGCGACCGTGAGCGGTTTCGGATGGAGCTTCGTCAAATCCGATCAGCGGTTGTAGCTGCCACATAAGTACTTTAATATAGCCTAAGGGTCATACCGGAGTCAGGATCATATAGGATTCTGATATACATTATCCGTACATTGCTCGTTCATCTATAAAATGCATAAAGCAAACCATATTACATTCTTTATCGGCATCATATGCAACAAAGAATATACATTGCTCGTACATTGTCTATGCATGTAGACGATTCTGATTCGAAATGTACTTATTTGTGACTAAATACATATAAGTATCTACGACTTCATGTTGTGTGAAATTCATACAAAACATTCATAGACACGAATTAGGACTCGGAAAGTCCTAGAAAAACAACCATCGCACAAAGAAGTTCTACTTCAATTGTCTCGGTTGGGATTCGAACCCACGCCGTCGAGGTGGTGGGCTCCGGTGCAAATGGGTCGATATTCTAACCGGCGCTACCGCTCGGCTGTCATTACAAACATTAGTTGGAAGAAGTTGATAACGAGAGAAGTTAACTTTAGCGAAAGAAACACCAACGCGCTTAACACGTTGAGTACCAAGCGTTTTTAGCACACTTTTTTAGTACAATCTTTTTTATCAAATTTTGCTTGTTACATTGGTTAAACCGACTGTTTTCGAAGGCTAAGCTAAGACTTAGCCTCCCAAATAACTTAGTTTTAATACTACCATAGTTTTTATGTTGCATTTTCATTTATTTATGGGTAAAAAACTTTTTAGAACTAGAACCTGCTGCTGTCACCCACTTTTGGGTGACGTGGTACTCAACGTGTTAATACAGTTGTTACGCATGCGCATGCAGAATTTAGTCAAGTAAAATGTAATGATGCATAAATCTTATCAATTCGAAATGAAACAACAGTCATTTCATATTTCCTATCCAAAGTTGACGAACATTTTTTGTCAAGTAAAATGCTTACTTGAAAGCCGTTACATATGAGCAATCTACATTAACCTACAAACGAGCAAGAACCGCTTCCTCGATAGTGCGATTTCCAAACAATTTTCAAAAACAATGACTGTACATAAAATGTTAGCAAAAAACAATCCAAACCATTCCGGTTCGAGGCTGATTTTTCTTTGTCATGCTAAAACCGGCTACATATTACGCAAAAACGCAATCGGTTGGCTTTTTCTTAGTCACTGAGTAGGATCGGCAGGTTAGCGCTTATCAGGCGTAGGATGGTCTCATTGGGGCTATGTTGTGAATTGTTGTTAATGTGTTCGGTCCACTAGACGTTTTGCGATGATAAACCTTTGACCCGGCCCCCTACATTGGTTTTATTTATGCTAGGCCACAGCTTCAATCCCAGCTGGTTGTTGTAGTTGATTTTGTGATACTGTTGATTTGTGTGATGAAACTGTAGATTTATTTACCGTCGTTAAAATATGATATTATAGAAAATGGGAAGACCACAGGTGGCGAATAGCTGCTTAAAAAGTGCACCTTATCACTTGTTCACTGTTATTCCCAACGCTGTAATTGTTTACTAGCGGAAAGTTACTTAAACTTATCAGTATAATAAAATTTAACTAGTACCATATCAGGATCCATGTTAAATGTTAGTTTAGTATTTTTAAAAAGTTTTTATGCATTCACCTTCCCGGATGTCGCAAAATATGAATCGGACAGAGATAAACGATAGGAGATCAATAATGAAAGAGTGTGCTAGCCATACCCACATTTTTCGCTCCCAGATTATGACTGTGCGTTGGCGATCCCGTTCTGGCACACTTGAACAGATAACGTGCTGGTCTCCTTCAGCAACTCCCCCGGGAGAGCGCTATTTGACATTGAGAGATCGCATGTTGTGTTCTCTCGCAGCAGTGCTGTAGAACGAGAGCACTTCTTCAGTGCTCATAGCAAACGTTAAAACAGAATGCAGTCTTACTCTTACTCCTTGATAATTGGTACTCGGACATCCTGATCCTGTTCACAGCAAAGCAAAACGAGTTGCGCCAGATCCTGCAGTAACAGGCAGTGAATTTCTACTCCTTCCTTAAGTTTGATAATGAATTATAACACTCCGACTCAACTAACTTAATGACAATTTTCATATAAAAGAATAAATCCTGTTTTCGCTGTTCAAGTAATACGTAAAAGTATAAAATAAATTAAATGAAAAAATAAATTTTCAAAATAAAAGTTTTTCCGTAAACGTACTAAAAAATAAAAAAATAATGTATGTTAAATGAGATATGTATTTATGTATCAGTTTTTCGTTTTTGTCGTTGTTCGCATAGCATCGTAGATGGCGATCGAACTGAGAGCAATCTCGATGTTATGCGAATAACGATAAAGACGAAAAACTGATACATAAATACATATCTCATTTACCATACATTATTTTTTTATTTTTTAGTACGTTTACGGAAAAACTTTTATTTTGAAAATTTATTTTTTCATTTAATTTATTTTTATTTTGTCCCCGAGGACAAGGACGTTTGGACGAACTTGTTTGCCTGTGCTCTGTTGTCGATGTGCTAGAGATGGGATTTTCAAGACCGGTTGTTTTCTTGTTTTTTTTTCACCCGATCTATTTGTTATTGTTTTGACTTGGTGGTGTTTCCGCAACAGAGAACCACTGGGGATTTTTACTTCGATGTGTTGCTGATTGCACTCGGATAAGCGTTTGCTTGTATGGCATTCCGTAGAAACTACTCTCCGAACGCTATATAAAAAGGCTGCACCGCGCAAGAGCAAGATTCATCACTCTCTCAGAGGTTGTATGTAAAGGTTCTAAGAAGTTTACGAAACAAATTATCACTACAAAATGGCGAAATTTTGGGTGAGTAATACCAGGAGAAACTTTCATTGTGCGGTTGCAATTAAACGTTCCATTTTCCTTTTTTTCCTAGGGACCCATGCTGCTGGCGATTTTCGTAGTCGTTGCCATAGCAGCTGTTCACGGTGAGTGCAAACCCATTGAAAACCCAAAGTGACTTTTAGCAAGGAAATAGTTAGGAAAAGTATGTAAAATGCACTATAATTCCTTTCATCAGCGCACCATGAGGAAGGACACGAGGGCGGACACGAGGCCGGACAACAGACCGGACAGCAGACCGGACAGGAATCCGGACACGGGGCCGGACACGGGGCCGGACACGGAGCCGGACACGGGCATAAGCATGGCGACGGAAAGGGTTGTCACGGAGGCAAACATGGCAAGGGCGGCGAACATCATCATCATAGCCACGAGGGGGGCGGAGAGGGCCACAACCACGAACACACGCACACCGGTGAACATGGAGGCAGCAGTCATCATGGACACGAGTCGGGACACGGAAAGGCTTAGAAGCATAAGCATGGTACAGAGAAGTTCTACTTCAATTGAAAGAACATTTTAAATGTGATGGTGAAATTGCTTTAACAAAAGGTCTAATAAAGAACGCATTCTTTATAAGGAACTTAACCTACGGAAAAACATTAGTTGGAAGAAGTTGATAACGAGAGAAGTTAACTGTAGCGAAAGAAACACCAACGCGATTAGTACATTTGTAACGCATGCGCTTATAGTTGACGGGCCTTTACCAAGTAAAATATAATGATGAATAAATCTTATCAATTCGAAATGAAACAACGTTAATTTCAAAATGTAATTTTTTACATGAAAGCAGACAGTGTTCAAATCAAACATTTATGACGAAACTAACTCGATCAGTCTCATCAATTATATACCATAAGACACATTTTCCCGTCCTTCCTCTTTGGCGTAGCGACCGTCTTTGGGGACGGCCTCGGTTGGGATTCAAATCCACACTCGCGGATCGATTTTCTAAGCAACACAACCGCTATAAGAAGAAAAGTATAACAGTAAACATTCAATTTGAATTTCTGGGTTTTTCTGGTTTGACGGTTTTTGGGCCTCATGGATGAATCCTTTTTTGTGGGGATTCCCAATCGACGAATGTTACATAACATTTGCAAACAATATTTATTAAAAATGAGGTGGGCATAATGAATGGAAAGGCGACAAACAAATCACCGCCAATTTTGCATCATTACTTTCAAACATTTTTGTTTCCAAATAACATAAATAGCTTCCTAATCATCCCCTGTTGACCGTTGCCGCTCGTGTGTCGATAAGATTTTTGTAAGTTTACGAATCGGGCGAACGGTTTGTTCGGCGTTGATGTTGATTTGTTTGTGATTTCTTTTGCCTTTTTTTTGTTTTGTTTTCAACCGCTTGTTTAATTATTCTCCACCGCCCGGAGAATCTTGCTTACGTCGTAATAGGGCCCCGGTTCGATGGAGTAGGTAGCCGGTGGAGAATACCCAATGCCCGTTGCCCTTCGTGCGCCGGTAACCGCCCGAACCGGACGCTGATACGCTTAATCTCGATGCGTCCACGATGATGAACTGGCTGATCTTCCGAGTTTCCACCGTCTTGCGAGTTTTGTTTTATTTTTTTTTTTTTGGCTTGTATGCCTGCCTGCTTGTTCCTTCAAGAACAAACCGTCCGGGTGAGGCAGTTGCCGAAAGTTGATGTCGGAAGCGACCGCTCATCCCACGGCGCGATGACTATATAAGAAGGCGAGGTTCTCCGAAGGGTCGTTAGTTGCAAACAGAAACTTCTCGTTCGAACATCTCGTAATATTTTTCGGTGGAAAACAGTGATTCTACAATGGCAAAGTTTGTGGTACGTGTACGAAGCAAGAATGCGTTTCGTCTAGACGGAAGCTCGAGTCGAGCGTGGAGAATATTTCGCGGCGCTCAAGTCCCCATTTTTAACGAACGGCTCTTTTCTGGTTCTCGCTTTCAGGTGTCCATCTTTCTGCTAGTTGCCGTCGTCGTGATGGTTAGCGCACAAGGTAAAACGCGTGTGTAGTTTGTTAAGTGAATCTGTTGCACAAAAAAATTAGCTTGGATATTTGTTTAAAAATGTTAATCTGAGAATAAATGTTTCACGTAGTTGCAAACTTATGCTTCCGTGTGAAAAACATGTTCATCGTAAAAGCGATGCTGTAAAGTTTGTTAGTGAAGATCCATATTAATCAATGTAAGAATCTACCCTCAATTCCAGGTCTGGGAGGCCAGCACGGAGGTGGCGGTCACGGAGGCTTCGGAGGAGGCCACGGTGGACAGCACGGAGTGCAGGGACATGGTGGACAGCATGGATTCGATGGACACGGTGGACACGGACAGGGTGGACACGGCCAGAGCGGACACGGCCAGGGCTTCGGTGGAAACGTTGGACACGGTGGCGGCCATGGAGGCCACGGACCCGTCGGACACGGTCAGGGTCATGGTCAAGGTCATGGGTACAAGAAGCACGGCTACTAAGGCAATACCATCTAAGTCTGTTGGAAAATAAATGTGATTTTTGGTTACGTAATAATCTGACGGCATTTTGCTTTTTTGTTGACCGATCGGTGTAAATATCCGAATGTTAAATAAACCATTTACACCATAAACAAAGCCCGGCCGGCATCGTGACGTCATGTTTGTTGCTTGTGCCGCTGAAAACCCGTTTGGTGGCGACGCTTAAATGAGCTTGATGCAATAAAAATAAGCCTGCTTATGGTTGGTATTTCCCGTTTGGTTTCATATAAAAATGGTTCTCGGATAAGAGACGACAACGAAAAAAAAAAGGAAAATAATACTAACACCCTATAAAGCAAGCTGTTTGCCGGATGCTGCAACAGGTTTAATTTTGTCAAATACCTCAGCGATCACCTGCCGTCTCAGCTTCCCCCGGCAAAGGGGATGATAGTGTGTAATTTGTTTACAAACATTCCGCTAGTGTGCTAGATGTTGTCGCGCCAAGATGAGCCAAACTTGTTTGACATGCGCTTGACTCTTCCTATTTTATCGTCCTTGTCTGTTTTTTCTTCTTCTCCACAGTGCTGGACAATTATTTACAACACCTATGATGAAAAGAGAGAACTTATATTAAATAGTATCAGATTAGTGGTACGTAATTGAGATAGTTTTCAATTTTTTTCAGGAATTGTATGCTCTTTGTTACATACAAAAATTAAACTAATGTAATGCCAGCCGTTTTGTCATAAACATTAAAATGTTATGTACTTGGTTTGATTTGTAAGCCAAATAGGACAAGAACCAGCCATGGTAAGTTCGCATGAGTTCACATTTTTGACGTTGCGAATGTGGTAAGCCTGAGAGTGGTGCTTGCCTCTGATGTTGTCGTAAAATTGCCCTGCGTGGAGACATTTCATGTTGAAAATAAGAGCATGGAAACAACAACCACTTCAATACACACACAATCTGCAAAGAAGACTTGAAAATGTGTGGCCGGTCTGGGGATTTTGCCTAATTACCGGGTCAGTAACGCCAGAAAATACGCAACGAAGGATAATAGTGAATGATAAAAGTCAAACAAAAAGAGGATATGCGATGTAACGCACTTCGCTAGTAAGAAAGAAATAGCTAACTCCGGTGTGTATTAATCCCTGTGAGCCAGGAAGAGGACAGTAAACGAATGAAACCGGTTAAACGGGTTTCTTTTTCGGGCCTTTCCTCGTCTGATTTAGGAACGAAACCGCTAAAATTATACCTTTTTTCTTGTTTTCAGTAATTTACTTTTACGAACAACTGGACCAAAAGAGAAGATCAAAAGAATCCCTTCAGGGAAGAGGGAGTTCTAATCTAGACGGTTTGTAAAAAGGTTTTGTTTTAGGTAGATCTCGTGTTTAACGCTTTGGAGTTTGATTGCATGGTATGATTGAATTGTTTAAAAATGTATAAACGAAAAATAGAGTATTATCTCATTCGTCCGAAAAAACGAATATGCTCGAGCACAATATTCAGACAGTAAGGTCTTTTAGAGGGTCAACATGATCAACTTTGAATCAATCTACAATTTTAAAATGGTTGTGTTTTTTTTTGTTGGTTTGCTTTCTGATAGCGCCCATGCTTATGTTCGTTCTGCTGATGAGAGCAGTGTGTTTGATTTTGCACAAAAATCTAAAAAAAGAAACAGTTTCGCTTTTATGAAGTTTTTTTTATAGGCCTTGTATGCAAATTTTCCAATGACAACTTTTATCGATCGATCCGTTGATGCATTTCATACGGCTTGTTCGATATAAAAATGGGAAGCTTGTGCAGAATTTCTTCAAACGATAATCGGATCGCAAGCTGTAACATACACAACATACACAATCGCCACCATGAAGATCACTATGGTAAGTTTGCTGTGTGGTATGACAATTATTAAAGTGTAGCATAGTGTAAACGGTGTAAACTAGTGTAAACTAGTAACAATGGCGATACTCTTTTGCAGTTCGTTGCAGTGTTAGCTCTCCTGGTCATAGTCGTTCATGCGGATCCAGAAGTAGAGTCCGAAGAAAATGTAGAGTCCCTTGAAGATCATGAATTTTCCGGAGATGATGCAGATGAAGATGATACCGCTACTGTAGAGCCTGGAACCGATCCCATTCAAATAATGATCCACGTTGACCATCACAAGCCAGACCTTGGAGCCGATGTACTGAAACCAGGTGCTGATGAGAAAGTCACGAACTAGAACTAGATTAATGGAATAAACTTAACTGCTTGTGAATATTCTTAAACTTTGTTTAGCTGTAGGTATTACACAGACAAGGCAAAGCTTTCAGTTGTGAAATTTTCGAAAGAACATATCCATAGACGAGGAATAATTACTTTTTTGTTATACGTGCTGACACGGTGCCCAGATCATTCAACAGTATTAAAGGTAACAAGTATGTTGAGCTCTTTTGTGCCTCATGCAAGGCAGGTTGCTGCTAAACACCTTTGAGCATCAAATGTTCTATCGCATTATATTGATGTCATCATCCGCCTAGATTGTTTTGTTGCCTTTATCTTTTTTATATGTATACCATGTTGGTGGTATGATCATGCGGGTTAAAAATGGTTATCCTTCGATAACGATATCAGTAGTTGATATGAGAATTTTGATATTGTTGCAAAAAATGTAAATGTAGAGATGTGACTGATTTGTGCAAAAAACCGGTAGACGTTAACTCAGATCAAATCATGCAAATAAGCTATTTTAAAAATTAAAAATGATAATTCAACGGCTTGAAGTTGATACTGTTGCATACAAAAAGGCGCAAATATGAGCATCAGATATTGACACTACAGCTTGTTAATAACTGATCGTACAATCACACATTCAATTCATGCCCTCAAAAAAGGGAGAAAACGTAACATTTTGAATAATTTCCCTTAAAGGAAGAGGAGTTCTAGTCTAGACGGTTAGTAAAAAGGTTTTGTTTTTTTTTATCATATGAGAAGCAAACTCTCGTGCTTAAGGCTTTGAAGTTGGATTGCATGGTTTGGTTTAATTGTTTAAAAATATAAACGAAAAATAGAGTATTATCTCAATCATCCGAAAAAAATGAATATGCTCGAGCACAATACTCAGACAATGATGTCTTTTAAAGGGTCAACATGATCAAATTTGAATCAATCTACAATTGTAAAATGGTTGTGTTTTTTTGTTGGATTGCTTTCTGATAGCCCACATTCCTATGTCAGTTCTGCTGAAGAGAGCAGTGTGTTTTTTATAGGCCTTGTATGCAAATTTTCCAATGACAACTTTTATCGATCGATCCACTAATACATTTCATAAGGTTCGTTTGATATAAAAATGGGAAGCTTGTGCAGAATTTCCTCAGACGATAATCGGATCGCAAGCTGTTCAGTAACAGACACAATCGCCAGAATGAAGATCACTATGGTAAGTTGTTGTGATGTCTAATAATTATTGAACTGTAGCATAGTGTTAACGGTTTGTTGGCTAACTAAAATCAAATGGCAAACTAGTAACAATAGTGATACTCTTTTGCAGTTCGTTGCAGTGTTCAGCCTCTTGGTCATAGTCGTTCATGCGGACTCAGAGCCTGGAACCCATCCCATTCAGCCATTGATCCACAATGGCCGTCAGAAGCCACAGCTTGGAGACGATGAACTGAAACCAAGTGCAACCGATCCCATTACGCCATTGATCCACCATGGGCATCAGAAGCAACAGCTTGGAGACGATATACTGAAACCAAGTGCAACCGATCCCATTACGCCATTGATCCACCATGGCCATTAGAAGCCACAGTTTGAAGACGATGAACTGAAACCAAGTGCTGATGTGAAAGTCCCCAACTTGAACTAGAGTTATGGAATAAACTTAACTGCTTGTGAATATCATTAAACTTTGTTTAACTGTAGGTATTACACAGACAAGGCAAAGCTTTCAGTTGTGAAATTTTCGAAAGAACATATCCATAGACGAGGAATAATTACTTTTTTGTTATACGTGCTGACACGGTGCCCAGATCATTCAACAGTATTAAAGGTAACAAGTATGTTGAGCTCTTTTGTGCCTCATGCAAGGCAGGTTGCTGCTAAACACCTTTGAGCATCAAATGTTCTATCGCATTATATTGATGTCATCATCCGCCTAGATTGTTTTGTTGCCTTTATCTTTTTTATATGTATACCATGTTGGTGGTATGATCATGCGGGTTAAAAATGGTTATCCTTCGATAACGATATCAGTAGTTGATATGAGAATTTTGATATTGTTGCAAAAAATGTAAATGTAGAGATGTGACTGATTTGTGCAAAAAACCGGTTGACGTTAACTCAGATCGAATAATGCAAATAAGCTATTTTAAAAATTCAAAATGATGAGCCAACGGCTTGAGTTGATACTGTTGCATACAAAAAGGCACAAATATGAGCGTCAGATGTTGAAACTACAGCTTGTTAACAGCTGATCGTACACCTACATACTTAATTCATGCCCTCAAAAAGAGAAGAAAACAAGAAATTTTAGAAGATTTCTTTCATGATCATTCAGTTAACACTGATATTAATTAATCTGCTGAGTTAAACATTTATTTTTCCGATTACAAAAATGGTAAAAACAGACCAATGACGGGCACTTTTGTGTATTAGATCGGCACGATTAAGTCCACCGGCGACGGTTTACCAGGCATTCCAACGGCTCGCAGTGGCGGCGCCAGCTGGCCATTGGGCGGCAGCACCACGTCCGGCCCAGCTGTTCCATCCAGCACCGGCTCCGGCAGCTCCCCAACGGTTCCACGGGTCCGTTCCGGCAGCCCAACGGTTAGCGGGGTCGTAACCTGGAAGAATAATTTCGATACACAAAACAAAACCCCCATTTATATGTCACAATCATATGAACCTGGTCGGGCAGTGGTCATGTCATTACGGTTGTTGTAACCACGGTTCCAGGCGGACGGGTGGTTCCAGGCGCCCTGATGGTTCCAGGCGTTCGGATGGTTCCAGGTAGCGGGATCCCGGTTCCAGGTGTTCTGCGCGTTCCACGCGTTCGGGTTGTTCCAGGCTGACTCGGCCTGATCCAGGCCATCGGTACGGCCTCCACTGCCCGCCTGCTGGCCAGACTTGTTGTCAGCCGGAGCGGCACAAACGGCAGCAACTAGGGCGGCACTGATGAGCACAAACTTCATCATCTTGCTAGGTAGAGTTGGAATTGGTTGCAGACTGCAAACACTGAGAATTGAGAGCTAGAACACGGTACTGATGAACTGCTTGTTCAACACTGGATGAAAGTTAAGCTAATTGGTAAGCTTTATATAGGGACAACGTTTTCCTTCGCCTAGTAGTACACCTAGCTCGGTGTTTGGCCGACGTGGTGGTCGCCTAGGAAGGGATGCACTTTGGTAGCACCCGTTACTAACCCCCATCTGCGTGACGTCTCCGCAGGCTATTGGATGAGTGAAATATTCATTGCCGCGTAGAAGGAGGAGAACTTTATTCTAATCGACCCGCCCGGTCCAATCGTACCCAGCGCCGGACCACCGGCATGAGATTAAACGAGCATCGCCGGAAAAGGTTAAAGTGAACCGAATGCGTCGAATCGACCCCCTTTTCCAGGAGAGACGCCCGGCGAAAGACCAACGCCATTGCCACGGCCGGGGACGGTAGTAGCTTACAACGCTCAATGTTAATTGTGAAGATAATTTAAACTAATGCTGTGCTTTATTTACATTATGGCAGTGCGGTACTCTAGCTTTGGGATGACTTTTCACGCTCTTCGCCGCACCGGAGCATCCAGCGCCCAGGTGATGATCGTGGTCCATTTATCATCCGATCCGTGGCATGGGCATGGATTCGATTAATAGCTCGCCAAATAATTAGTCGCACATTACTGGCGAACCGTTTACTCGACGGTAGGGTATCGATTATGCTGTCCCTTCCGGAGATTCCTATTATTTGCCCGTGGATTGAGGATCATCAGGTACATGCTTCAGTGTAGGGGAAGACACTTGCCTGACAGCGAAGATGATTGATGATCGATCTTAACCTCGGCGGTTCTGGTTGTGGTGTAATTATTTGGCGAGAAATCCAACCGGTCACTGGCAAACGTAATTGAAATGAATGAAGACATTACCTTATTACTAACAATTCATTTTTCATATGAATAATTGGCAATTTTTCATGATTTATAACAAGGTTCAGTGAGATCGCTCATGAAGAAAGAATTAAATATCGTTAACTGAATACCAATGTATTCAGAATAAATTCTAATATTCTTTACGTAAAAAGGTAAACAAATTTAATGTAGAACAAATTGATTCATAGTATTAGTTCGCTTCAAATGTTAACGATCGTAAAATGAGGAAGCATAACAAAATGCCAGGCAGGACACAAGTCCACCAACAAGATGGGCCTCATTTGCGCCATATTGCTTGATCAATGGCATCTTTCATTTTCGACCTATCGGCCATCGCAAGGGAACGACTTTGCACGCGTGTGTTCCGCCAATACATGATCGCCAGTAAATGTAGTACGATTCACTTGGAGGGCCCAGTGCTCTTTGGCAAAACCGAGAGGTACACTTTAAGTAAATGAAAAATGTGATACGTAATTGCTGTGTAGGTCGCGAGATTAGGCCGTGGGAGTCAACAAAACGCACCCGGTAAGCAGCGCCATGCAGTTCAACAAATAATAATCGTTTGATTAGCATAAGCGATGAGCACAGCGGGTCAATAAAAACTAACACCAAACAAAATATGAGCCATCTTTGGCATTTTCACTAATCGTCGCCACAACCGCTAGTATGGAGTTGGTGGTAATTAATGAGCATCCAGAGTGGAGTGTTGATAAAGCTCGCATGACAATTGCAAGGATGAGTCGTGCCCTTTTTAGAATAGGAACAGGTACATTTTATCTCTTAGTATCCAAAGGATTCGGATATAAAAATTGAATTTGCATATTTTCAGATATCCTGTTGATGGATTGGATCTTGTCGTAACGTACGTAATTTTGTTGCCGGATCTGTTCTTTGAAATGTGTTTTAAATGTAAATGTTAACATTGGTTTATTAAACTTGTAGTGTACATAACAATATCGCAATAAGTAAGCTAAGTAAAATATTATAAATCAAGCAAGCTGTACATCTTCTCTTCTTCTCTTCTCTTCTCTTCTCTTCTCTATATCTATAAAAATGAATGTTTGTATGTTCGTGATGCTAAAACTCAAAATCGACTGAGCCAATCTTGACGATGTAATCGGATTATTTTTTCGTTTTTATTCATGGAAGGTTTAAAAAAAAGACAACTTTAATATTGTCTAAGGAAAAGTCGGAAAATGGAAAGATTTGTGAAAGTTGCATTTTCCATACAATCAAATCAAATATACGAAGTATAATTTAAACTAAGAAACCGCTTGGCCAATCTTAAAGAAGTTCTGGGATTTTTTCCTTCTTACCCATACCGATTAAAATTGTGACAAACCATGAGTACGAATTCACGGATCATTGAATAATTTCATCTCGGTTAATCAACAAGCGATCGCCTAGATCACGTATATTTGGTTCTAATAGGCGTTGAATGTATTTTGTTGAGTAGCAGAAAAAGCTTTCTTGCTAAACACATATGCATTTTGAGTATTTAAGTTCAGGGAAATCTATCAAACAAGTTTGCAAGTACGTCGCCTGATGGGATATGGCGTTTTTTGGCATTGAAGGAGAAGACTAAAGTGTCTATACTTAAAAGGAATTTTAAAACATTCTTTGAATTTGTCGGATATGCCGCGACTTAAAGATGGATCTGTTATTGTTATGTGTCGACATCTTCATGAACCGAATCTATGGGGCTTCCCTTGAGTTTCAATACTTTATTATTCCAATATTAGCGCATTGTTAATATGGGACGAGGCGAAGTTCGTTGGGTCAGCTTGTCAGTATATAAAGAGAAAAACGCCAGCTTGCAAGCAAGTTTAATCTTTGCTTCCAACTGGAAAACATTTCAATAAATATAGAACCCGTTATATATTGGAGACCCCGATCGAACAAGAACCAGAAAAGGAATCCATGATGAAACCTCAGAATCAGAATACCCCATCATCTAATGGAACGCAGCCTAACGAACCGCTTGTCAAGGCAAAAATTAATTTCCCGGATTTCAACGAGGAAGATCGAAACGTGATTAATCTGCTTAGAAGCCGCATTTTGCGTTAACCTCATCAAATCGGATCGACAAATGTTCAACGCCGTTGTCGTCGCACTTGGTACCAGAGCAAAGCACCTACACTGCACCCATAAAGTCAGTACACAGCAGGCTAAAACAGCAACAAAGACCATTTACTTTGAGAGGAACAATTATTATGAAGAAGTAAAAATGAGAGATGGCTCCATGCACTATTCTCATCATTTTTATGTAATTTGGCCGCGATACGAGTTTGGGTTTCTGAGATATGGTCAAAATTGTGCCTCAGCACCCTAAACACGCACCAAAAAAGTGAGTACACAGCACAATGTTTCATTCGTACATTCATAAATTAGGGTAAGTGCACCCATAGTGGAGCTAGTACCAATAGTGGTGTTAGTGGAATAAAATCCTAGCTCTACGCCGATATATAAACAATGGAGTTATTTGTTCTTCTATGAAATGTTCTTTGATCTTCTGCGGAGTGTTCAAAAGATGAACCATCTCATTCCGTAATATAGAAGCTCCAAAATTCATATTTTCAAAACAGGTTGTCCCAACATGCTGCATTCCTTAAGAATCTATAACGAATATCATGATTTCCCTAAGGCTATAAATCACTGCAAAATCATTAAAACTATATAATTTCGCTACTTACATACTCCAATATAATTGATTTACACGAACTTAGTGCATTTTAGCATAATTTTATTATATTTTCATAGTTTTTACCATAGTGCCACTATAGGCACAAAAACCCAAGTGGTAAAAGAGTAAATGAGGCCCCGGCCGCCATGTTTTCGATCGTGGCTACACCTCTTGTGGACGTTTAAACTGCATGTATGCAATTGGTGATACATTAATTCGTTAAATTCAACCTACGAGTATTTGAACCGTAGTGTGTACCGTTAATTTCGGCTACGCAATCAACCTAGCGGGTGCGGTATGAGGGGGGCCCACGGGCCCCCCTTATTTCTCAAAACTATAACAAACTCTCTTTTTCGGTAGACCTAGCGCAGTCCGCTCGCTTCGCTCGCTGCGGGCGCGCCGCCGTTTCCAAATCATTTCTTCGGCTAAACTCATTGTTTCATGCTGTCCATCATGTGTGGTATAGTTTACTTACTAGTAACATAACATGTAAAAGTATATTAACCCGCATTCAACCTCCACTGCGTGATTAGTTTAAACCGTTATGGTCTTTAAAGCGAACCGTTAGCGTTCAAAAATTCGAAACGAATGCATGTGTCGCGCTTTGCATAGCTTCAGGCGCTAAATGTGAACCAGTAGGAAGAGGAGAATCTAGCCCGGGGCCTCATTTACTCTTTTACCACCCAAGTTGTTCCTATAGTAGCCATAGATTTTTTCACAAGTATATTTTAGTTTTATTCCGGTTTTTGACCAATATAATAAGGTAAATTTAGTGATTTTATTCTGTTTCTACAAAATAAACAAAGCGGAACTGGAGAGAAGGCTCAGCAGAAGAAACAGAGGACAGAAAAAAGAAAGCGGGGGAAGGATACGCTATAAAGCATATACTATAGTTTTAGCTGTAATATTAAGAGCATTTTTTATGAATTAAAATTGGACATATTTCGGTAAAACAATACAGTCTTTTCAATGACAACGCATTGGTCAAGGAGTATTTTACCGTTCTGTTTGAAATATGCTTCAAAAATAAGTTATAGTCAAAATATATTCAAGTTTTTCGTACTACCACCACTATAGGAACACGATACCACAACTATAGGAACCATACCACCATAATAGGAGCAACCGACTAGGAAGAAAAATACGCTTTTTTTCCTGTATTTTGTATGGTTTACGGTGAAAATAGATGTTTTTCAGAAGAAAAGTCATGTTTCGATCATAATTGATTCAAATATGTAGAATATTGTGTTCTTAACACTCATTAATAACACCTAATTGGTATTTACATTACTAAGTGCACCACTATTGGTACAGTTACCCTAATTATCTTAAGTGAAATTAAAAAGTCAATACTTTTTCCGGTAAAAGAGTAAATGCGGAACTTAAATATATTACCAAATTCCGTTATTTTCTCATTCAAAATGAGTTTGAGTGGGTAAAGCGCCTCTGATGGCAAACATTGGTACTAAAGCAGTAGTTCCAAACCTCGTTTAGTCGGAACTTGGTGCACAGTTATTTGTTTACAAAAAATCTCATCAATGTCTCTGAGAGAAAGTTGTTTCTCGTAATTAGATCATTTATTTAATGGGTCAAGTATGAATATAGGTTCGGTGACTAAAAAGTTATCAACAAATTAGCTATTTCAGCAATTATGTGGACTGATTACCGAGGTGTCTTAAGCTCCTTTGATATAAAACAACCTTGACTCCCCGGCGAAAAGGCGAATTCGTATCGGAGCAATTTGACATTGAATACACTCGGGGAGTAATATGTAAAACTTTCGTAAAAGGTAACATACTTGAAACAAAGTTACGTGTCTTGAATAGACCAATCGTTTGAGGGGTCGTTTGTTAAAATCGGTTCGGGAACTAGGCAGTTATTTGCAAATCGTTTTTTTAACCTGAATTGCTTAACTTTTTCGCCCCAAGTGCTATCCCGTTCCCACACAGGTTGCTTGACATTTTCGCCTTAAGTGCTATCCCGTTCCCACACAGGTTTTTTTTCTCAAAAACAAGAATCCATTGCCTTTTTTGGATTGATCGTGGTACATTAAAAATTATATATATCCAGTTTTCGCGTGTTCGGTGCAAAATTTTCGGCCGGCTAGGCGTTAGTTGCATCGCGAACGGTGTGGTCGTATGTAGGTGAGCGCGACAGTCAAGCATAATTCGCGGGCGAGCGAAAGGAAATGCTTATCGAAGCGGTGCAGTGCCGATTGATAAACAAGACTCACTCCGTCCCTCACAGCTTATCGGTGCTTTTTTCTTTTGTTGCTTCTGTGTCGCGCCGAGCTCTGGGCGTTGATACTTCAAACGCAGTGTTCGGCGTGTGGCGGTCCTGTTTGTCGAGAGAAAACCCCGCACCGATCGTGCCGTGGTGCGTCCGCAGCGCACAGTTAAGTTTAGTACGTGCGTGTGGGAAGTGACGGTACCGCATCGTGCCAGGCGAGTTGTGGTGCGCAAAACTTGGCATAATTTATGCTGAAACCTGAACCAGTGTGACGGAACAGCAGGGCGGTGGCGATAAGGCGTTGAAGTGGCGTGCAAAAGTGCCTCTGCCTCGTGCAGCTTGCAGTGCTCCACGTACCATTAGAACCGCGTCCGGGATCACGTAACGCGTCCGGGAAGAATCCTCCCGGAATCGGTGAAACATTCCGGATGTTTGAGGTTATGCTGCGTGTGCGCCATCGGCCGGATGAAGCGGTGACACAGGATCAAGATTACGCACTGAAAAAAAGGGGGCGGAAGAGCGATAACCTGATTTCGTCGGTGATCGTCATGACCAGTCTGCGACGAGTCCAGCTTTCGGGCATAGAGGTGACCGGGACGAGTAGTCTGGCTTGGTGGGCGAGTTCGAGTGTGGGTGGTATAATGGATTGAAGATCTTTCGCGCTTCTCCTTCTACCGCCTCCCCCTCCTCAAGTTGTCGGTGGCCGGAGAACGTGCTGAAAATATTTGACCAAGGTCTACCCGAACCACAGCGCGCGCCGCAAGTCAAGTGAGAGGCGCTGCCAGGTGCGAACGCGTTTGCGTAGCTCTGCGACGTCGGCCATCTAGGGGGGAAGAGTTGGCCCCACTCATAGGAGGTATGAGATTTGTGCGGCGGCAAGGCGCTGTTCACTAGCGAGACATTCTGTCCCTTGCTGCCCCTCATCCCCAGAGTGTTGCTGTGTAAAACTACTTCACAACTAATGAGACTACTCCTGGTGTGCGCTAGTGGTTCCCTTTGCCACCATCGAAACGGCACTTACCGCCGTGTGCAAGATAATGTTTTTTTTTTATTCTTCCCTCTTTCTAGTCGTTCCGTCGCTCTCACTTTTGCAACGTGCTTCATCAGCACAATCGACGGCGACGGGGCCGGGTTTGGGTGGCCACCGCCGCTTGGCCAGCGCCCCGGACGTACGGGTCGAGAAATTGGGTCATCCGCGGTGGACGGTCCACTTTGGCCCGGTGTGCTCTGATAGCAATTTGATTTTATTTTTATTCACAACCACTGGATGTTGTGGGTTCATCGTTTGTTTTTTCTTCTGCTGGGGCCACCTGCGTGTGTTTGTGTGTCACTTTTACTCAGGATTCGGTGGCTGGAGAAAGTGTGCCCCCCGAGAATGCCACCATTTCATCATACGCGCTTTTCCTTCTCGTCAACGTCGGTTTTTCGCTGAACGTCAAAATGGTTTGTTTAGCAAAACGGATATGCGGAACGACACCGCCAGCAAAGGGAAACAAAACACAAAGGGACAGTTCTCGTCTTCCGCGAGCCTTTCGTTCGAGAACCCGCCAAACGTCACCGAAGGGAAAAACAAACATGCAGCTTTATTTACCACACAATCTTCGGCTTCCAAGGTTTTATGTACGAAAAGGGCAATATTCGTGTTGCCGTTTGCAACAGTTACAGTAAGGCCACCCGTCCCTGGGTAGGTGTTTGCTGCCGGTATTACTGGACCTTTTGTTATGGTCCCGCTGCTTGCTTGGCGGATTCGATAATTTTCACCAGTGTCTACCGTCAGTTCCGATTGCAATCGATGACACATCTTGCGCACAAACACACTTTCCGTTCGTTTCGGAACGTGTGCCAAATCCATCCTTCTCAAATAGACGCAGTGTCTGTTGGCACAAACGGGCGCGCTTAGGAGGCATCGGTGTGATCATAAGGAGAACAACACGGAGGCTCCTCCCAGTGATGCGGTAGATGATGTCAGTACATCACCGCTAGCATGCCGGTGTGTTGCTGTGCATAGCAGGCTGGGCGTTCGTATGTTGCTAAACGGTAAAGAGCACAGTCGGGTGTTGTCTTCTTTAGCAGCGGAAAAGGTATCTTGCCTGAAACAAAGCAAGCAGCCGGCGTATGCTGTTTGCTTCGGCCAGTAGTAATCTGCAGCCGATCGTCCATGCGGGAAACTGTTCCAAACTTTCCGTGCCACGCTGGTGGTATGGCGGGGAAGCTGGGCGACGCATTTCGGGCGCCGGTTCCGTTTCGCGTATTGATTGCATTTGTAGGAAATGAGAGCAATCGCGTGTGTGAGCGCTCGCGGAACGGAAGGAAAATTCGTAAAACCCGCCGATGTGTGATGATGATGATGATGTGTGCCGTGCCCGGCGTGCTCTCTGATTGAAAACTCTAAGCTGTCTGCCACCACCTATCGATGTAGATTGATTCAAATGATGGTCTACATGGGAATACTTTTTTTTGTGTGTCGGCCAGCACTTTCGCTCGTCGGTCAAGTAACCGGTGCTTCTTGTGGTCATCCTTCATCCAACGGGAGGAAAAGCCCCGCTCTTTTGTCAGAGTCACATCAGCTGTTCTAGAAACGGGTGAAAATAGCTAGTAAAACATATGCAAAAATTCCAACACGAACCGCGGCGGGCGCTTCGGATGCGCCATGTTGTCGAGGGACGGTCGAGGACGTGCTCTTTCGATCATCCATCCATCCTCCTACTTCCACCGGGTTTCGTGCGCCAATCATCTATTTGCTGCTGCGCGGAACCCGTCGGATGATATCATCGTACATCCGGTTTGGTGAATAATTCGTCGATACGTCTCTCGCGCGAGGAAACAGAAACAAAATGAAAAAAAAACAAACCATCCCGACAACGTCGCGTATCCCGCGGGAATGCAGAACCCATTCCCGATTGTGGGCCCTATTGTTACTCATTTGTTTCAATTTTGCAGACCATCTTCATCCAGTATAAACTACTGGTAGAGCAGGCCTTCTGTGGAAAGCAGCAAATCGAACGGACACGTCGTGTCGAAGATTGAAATCCGTCCACCATCGTCACGAAGATTGCCTGTTTGCAGCAGTAGGCGAGAAGATGCGACGATCGCTTAGTGTGCCTGGCACGTGTACGCGCGCTTTTGTGTGTATGTGTGTGTGTGTGTGTGTTTCTGCGTCCGGAGGCCCGGGCACGGAAAAGGGCACCGCGATGCGATGCGAGTTCAGCAACTCACTTTCAGCGCACACCGAGAGGCGCATATGAATGATGGACGGATTCGTGCTGTGTGAAATGCCAGCTTGAAGGTCAGATGTTTGCCTCCCGAGACGTCAGCACAGTGCTGCAGGCGAGCGCTTAAAATATTTGCCTAGCACGGCGAGGGAGAGAAACATTGGACCCCCTGCATCGGACCAATGTGCTGCCTCAAGGCGACACGACGAACGGATGGCAGCGGGCAGCGACTTCTGGAGAAGACCGTGCTTCCAGACAGACGATCTGCGGAGACGATCTGTGCGATCTCTCACGCATGCGACAATCCGTCACTACACGTCTCCGAATGGGGACAGTGCAAGGAAAGGCGTCTTGCTTCATGGTGATGTTGCAAAATAGTTAGTGCGTAGAATTCGGCACTTTGGTTTTGCGAAAAATACTTCCCACAAACTAGCGAAAGATGCGGTTGTAAAGTTTCAAAACTGGGACAAACAATATCCATCGGAAAGCAATAACACGATTGTTTGCTCATTTACTACGCTGGCCGATCGGGTGTTATCGTTTTACGATGTGCGCAAACCAATCAGCAGCCAAACGCTGACGTAATACATGCCCGATTAGAGGGGAGGAGCGGGGCCCAACTCTGCACGGTTACGCCGTCGTGGGTGGGAAAGATTAAAAGGCAAGAAAACCCTCTGATAATAGTTACCGACACACCGAAAACGATACTCCGCGCTGGAAAATGATGGCACCGAACGCATGAACGTTAAAAACAAAACAAAAGCCCGAACCGGGCGGGGGTATGTTGTCACAGTTTGTTAAACTGCAAATATTATTAGCGATCCTACCGATCTTAAATCATTCGAGTCATCCGCTGTTCGGAGGGAATGAAAGTGAAAGATGAAATGTCATCCCCCGCTCCGCTTGGTCTCCCAACCTAGCCTTCTCAACCGAAAGAGAGCTGATCGTCGTAATGTTTGAGCAGCGTCTTCTTACCTGTTCCAAAGATGATCGCGCGAAAGCCACTACAACTACCCTGCAGATCATCACCCCTTTTTTTCGCGAGGTAATGACATGCTCCACATGTTCCGGGTGGGCTTCTCGGTGTTGCCGTAATTTGGTCATGGCTGGCTGGCTGGCTGGCTGGCCGGGCTTGACTTGAGTCGGAGAAAAAAAGGTGTGATAAGCCCCACCCCGCACTCACACAACACCCTCTACTATGGTTCACGTATAGGCGGGGAGTGATTAAAAATACATAAACTCCTTGCACGATAAAGACATTATTTTTCGCATTTTTTTCCCCGCACGAAAAGCAAATTTCAACCAGTTATGCCGTTTGGGGTCGAGGCAGACGCCTTATCTGTTCCGATGGATGGGTGTTTTCTTTGGTAATTTTCTGATAGTATCGCCGAGATATCATGTATCAGTTGATGGCACAGGTGCGATTACACCTAATGCGGGCCACCGTTTCGTTGTCCGGTATTGTTTGAGTTCGCACCAAAACATTTCCTTTTGCTTTTTCATATTTGATCAACAAAAAAAAAGGGCGGGACAGTTGAGAGTAAAATCGTTGCCGTGAATGATATATTCAAACCATAACGAGCTCTGACTCACAAGATGATGATGCTACACCAACCCGTATGTAATGTTTTTATGTCTTCGATTGATTCGTTTGATGATCGTTAGCAGGATCTTTGCAGCAGTTGAGTCATATTCCATGGTGTGTTGAGTCCACTCCATGATGGACGTTAAAAAATTAACCACCAGCTACACGGGTCTTATCACCGGTGACATACAGAAATGCACAGCTGGTTCCTGATAAGTACATGCGGCACACAGTCGCAGGGAATATCAAAAGCGCGATTAGTGATTGAAGGGACCAAGCGAAAAAAAAAATAGCAGCGACGTGAAGAAAATGACGTGATCCAATAGTAGGCTGACGGTGTTTTTACAAAATGAACAGTGGCAGCAATCCATGACCGTATAAGGGAGTTTGCGGACGGATTTCCTCCAGCCCAAAACCCGGTCGATGATGATGTATTTCCTCGGTAAAAGTGGGCGCCTATCTTTATCTAATGCTTATCTCTTCCACCGCAAGGTTTTAGGTTAACATTGTGATCCCGACGTGTGACGTCTCCCTCAGCGTGTGTTAAGTCGTCCTGTAGACCGTATCCTATGTGTGGTGTGTGCGTGCGTGCGTCCGGGTGTTAACCGTGTGTGCCGATCCATGACGTGGAGCATCGATATTTTTCGATAAAGAATCAAACGAAATAGTACAACGCGGGCTTAAACGCAAAGGTGTTTGAAGAAAGTGAAACGACCGGAACGGTATTTGATAGCGCACTTGTTCGCAATAGTGAAGATTATCGTCGGCGATCGTCGTCGTGGTGGCACCGGCAAACGGTAGTGAACATCGGCGACCAGCAAGATGTCGTTTCGTGTGGTGAGAAGTTCCAAGTTCCGGCACGTGTACGGGCAGGCGCTGAAGCGCGAACAGTGCTACGACAATATTCGCGTGTCGAAGAGTAGCTGGGACTCGACGTTCTGCGCGGTCAATCCGAAGTTCCTGGCCATCATCGTCGAGTCGGCCGGGGGCGGTGCCTTCATCGTGTTGCCCCACAATAAGGTAAGGTTCAGTGTGAACCGACAAAACCTCTAAGCCAAGCGATCGAAAAAGTATTTAACCCGTCCAAATAGGACTATTGATATCAAGACGATAACTATAGATATCAAGTTAGCCTTGAGGCTTAAATAAACAAAACATGTATATAAACCATTGGGCTGATATAAAATACTTCTTGCGAAAGGTTCTTGAATGTCTTTTCTATCATTCATATGTCCAAATATAAAATAAAATAAAAATGAGGAGGTAAGCACAAAAATTATAAGAAAAAATAACGACCACGAAAGGTGTTATCTAACTTATTAAAAAGAGATGTTCCCTACTTTGCAATACACATCAGTGATCATGTTAGAAAGTGTGTCTGAAAATATGGGCTAAAACTATCGCAAATAAATACTACCCCGGCCGGTAGTTTATGCAAAGTGTTCGACGCATCCCTTCCCAGAATGCACGCACGCACGACGAACGAACGCTCGAAAGTGCCTAACTGGTCCACCTGATCAGCGAAAACGCAAGAATGACTCGCTCCCATCATCATCGTCGTCGTCGTCGCCGAACGCGTGTTCGGTGGAAGCTGTGTTTAACCGCCGAAAAGTGTGTACCGAAATAGCACCTTCTGTCCGGGCCTAAAAATAGACACATTCCGCTGAACGTAACTTCGATTTTCCGCACCACCCGAGACCCGAGCCATGATGACGATCAGCAGCGTGTTCCGCCAAGGGACGGCAAGGCAAATCGGGGAAGTTTTTTGGTTTCCCCCAGCGGAGTGGACGAACGTGTCGGATGTTGAGGAAGGACTGGGCTGAGCAAAATCGCCCGCTCCCCATTCCTGCGCCATACTGACTCATCGGTCGGTGGGCGCGCACACACGTAGCGCGTTTTCTTTTCTTCGACTTGGGCCACCACCACCATCTCCTTGGGCGGTTAGGAAAAGCGCACGCTTGTCTTCGGTAGGCCGTGTGCGCAATCCGTGCGGGGCGTGCGTTTTCTTTTCGGCCGGACATCGAACAGCTCAGCCAACGCAGAAGCCGTCGGTAGCCTCAGCACGCCTCAGACGGTTCAAGTGGATTTTCCCGTTAAGGCCACGATCGATGTGCACGCGGATCGCTGTCGATGTTTTTCTTTCACCCATCACACACCCCGCGTCTCGATCACTGGAGGAAAATGGGAACCAACCTCGGTTCTTTTTCTCCCCCGAGCAAAGCAAAAGGGTGAAGGTTTTTCATCTAAGTTGAAGGTTATGTCGGGTGAGATGGTTTTTCTAATCATAGCCTAAAATCCATAGAAGCATAAATACATGTTTTAATGAATTTACATTATGCTCTATATTTGTGTGTTACAAAAATTGTCTGAGTTTTATCCCTATATCAACAGGACCTCATTGGTCATTGGATAATTAGTGGTATTTGCATATTTCGCGATAATTATTTTATTTTCAGTTTCTGTTCATTTGTCACCGAATGATATGAAGTTTTTTTTTCAACTTCGCAACAATTGTTCGTTTTCAAAAGTGTTCATTTTTACAAACTATTGTGAAAATCATTTTAAATAATGGCCCTCAACTTTATAAGGCCTTCAAAATTTCTGTTTTAACTTTGTTTATACCTCCAAAAATTAATTTCTAGAACAATAATGTCATCAAGCGCCGTTTTGTACGTTTTTCAAGTTTCTTCTAGTTGTGTATTCGTTGGGAAATTTTTATCCGCTACTTGTTTATAGAAACTGTCGATCTCATATGTCTTGTGAGTTTAGAAACTTGTCAAAATAGTTTTATTTCCAGTTAAACACGTAGCAAGAAGATTTGAACCCGTCGTTAAACATAAAAATGTAGCCCTTCCGAAAATTTGCGGCACACGAATGGAATAAATTCGATTGATGAACACAATACAAACGAAGAGGCACGTTTGTCACAACAAGTAATTTCATCGGTGCGCAATTATTTGCAGTCGTTGTTTACTTCGGATGGTCAATTCCTTTTTTATTTATTTTGAGACATAAATTGAGGTGTGAAGCGATAATATTTACCATTTTCCTCCATTTCTGCAACGTAGTGCGATTATTGACATTCGATGTCGTTCAACGAGAAATGGAAGGACGTTGTGCAACGGAAAAGAAGTGTGGATCCCCCGTTGGGCTGGCGCACATCCAAATGTTTGAAATAAATTTCATTTCATTTGCATCGACGCGATCATCATCCCGATCGTGCGAGAAAGAAGGGCAGGACGAACCAAAAAAAAAAGCCGCTGCACGCGTGGTTTAATTGCGGAAACACGCGACAGAAAGCCATTCGTTCGCACCGACGAATTCCTGACCCGGTCAGCGAGAAGGTGCCGGGAGGTTGTTTTGTTCCCCCCCAAAATGAAGCGGCAACAGGGCGGGGAAAAATCCCACCCATCGCTTGATCTCAGGACGATCGGTGGTGTGTTTGATTTTCCAAACTCTGCTCTGAAAAGGTGACGGCCAAGGTGACGCAGGTTTAACCCTTGGCTTGAACCGTCTTCTAATTCTAAGAGTATCGGCAAGGTGGATGGTGGATGGTGGTGGTGGCGTTAGTGCCGGGGAACACCCGACATGCCCGTATAAGGCGCGAGTCCGCGGATTCGGTTCGGGATGTGCGCGGCGGTGTATTAATTGTGCCGTTGGCCTCATTAGCCGGGTCCGGCCAGGCAGGGCGGCAGGGTGTGGAAGTGTTATGGTTCCCTTCGCGGACAACCCCGTTCAAGCCCTTTCCCCTTTGTCACCCGTCTCCCGCAACGGACCGATCTTGCCTTGATTCACTTTTCCGTCGTAGTTTCTGCTGAAAAAGACGCGTGGTCGCCACCCCAATGGTGGGGGGCTATTTTTATCCTTCCCACCACCACCACCAGCCCTCAATTTCTTTTCCCTCAAACCGTATCGATGCAATTGGCCTTAGCTACTCAGGTTCGTTTCTGGAAAAACAGACGTCGGCCGCGGCTTTTCACCGGAGCAAAGAAAGAAAGAACCGGCGTGTGAGGTCAGACCGTGTGGAGGGTTATTTTTGGTGTGGATGCTGTAAAATGGCATTCGGAAACGGTAAACATTTCGCTTCACGATCCCTCGATCCCGCCCGATAATGAGCATGCCAATTGTGCTGCATTTTCCGGTGGAGAAGAGCATTTTCCTTTTCCACCTTCAACCACGATGGACAGGTGCCATTTGTGCCTTTTTTGACGAGGCTTGGTGGTGCACGTGTGTGTTATTTTTATAAAGGGACGATATTCACGCCCATAATTTCGTATTAATTATAGCGGGACCAAGGGAGACCACCGTCTGGGACGTGCCGATCGGTATCATTCGTGCGCAAAACTATTTTTAAGCCTTCGGGGTTGTTTTTGAAGCCCCTCCAGAGAGCAGCGGGGGTGTTTCGTTAGTTTATTTTAATTTCTTGCATTCGAAGGCTGGAACAGTATCGGCTCTTGCGGGGTATCGGTTTCGTTGGTCATAAAGCGGTTGTAAATAAATAAATCATCGCAACGTTTTGATCTTATCAGCGGAAATTTCGGAACACGCTTAGGAAGGATTTTTTTTTTTCAAAACCAAATATTATCGGCGAACATGTTTATTACACTTCGTCATGGGGGTGGTGGGGGTTGTATGATTCATTGGCGCAAACACAACCACACAACGACTTATGCTCGGATCAACGCAACATGAGTTGGGGCTACGCAAAAGCAATATAAGCCCCTTACGCTTACAGGGAGGGAACAATAATCCTTAACCATGAGTCTTGAGAACTAAATCTTACCGTTTGTAAAGTAAATGAAGTAAAAAATGTCCCTGATCCAAAAACCCAAAAAAAAAACTCAACCGAACTCGTAAACATTAACCCGATTGAGGTTAACGTTCATTTCGTCCCTCAATGACATCCGTGCGCGTTTTCCATTGTTTCCAACCGTGCTTGTTTTTCCCGACCCGATTTTCCTAGCCGATGATCGTAACGCATTTCTCTTTCTTTCTCCACAACAGGTCGGACGCATAGCGGCGGATCATGCGCTGGTGGGTGGACACAAGGGCCCGGTCCTGGATATCGCCTGGTGTCCGCACAACGACAATGTCATCGCATCTGGGTCAGAGGATTGCGTCGTGAAGGTGAGCTTTATTCTGGTGCGAAGGGGGCCGATTCGGCGGCGGCTCAAGGTTCGTGGGTGCGCAACCTCGAGCGTTCTAAGCGAAAGTGTGTGAGAAAGTGCGCGTTTGATTGCCCTTTTTTCTGAAGATGGGGATGGAAGCGGCACACGGGCGCATTACGCTTGTTTATTAGGTCGGCGCAGTCCTGTATGTCATCGTTAATTTTCCACGCCGCAACTCAAGGGCATGAAACGATAAATCTGAAAATGAGGAAGATGGACAAGGGAATGTGTCGGCTCGTATTAGCTTCAAGCTGACGCCGTGGCTCTAGAATATTTGTGCTATCTTCTCTATTACACACGACAAACCCTTCGTATCGGTTTACTATTAATTTTTGTTTAGCCGACAACGAAAGCTGATGAGATTACTTTAGCTGCCTATTATTCTCATGTAGGACATACATTTTATGTAACATTTCATTCCATTGGAAATCGTGAAGCCAGTTGCCACCATACGATAAACTTGGTTTTGAACTTCACTTTAATTTTCTCTTGAAAACGCAGCAATATTTATGACTTGTAATGTAACAATCAAACAAAAACTAAAAAAAGATGTTGTAATGTAACAATCCGTAGTAGATGGACTTATTTAAATTGTTCAGCATAGTTTGCAACATTAGTAACAATTTACGAGGGTCAAAACCAATCATTTCATGCCCATTTAAACTTCCTTTGACTTGTTTGTTACTAAAAAGATAACCGAGTTTTTAATATGTATTGTTTGTAATCGCAGTTTCCCTCTACAATTGAGCTAAATTTGAACAGTACAAGGTTTTTAAATGATTAAGCTATTGAATAATTCCTTAAGAATATTTTATTCGAGTCATCAAAGTAGAGTTCATTGCTCTCGTTTTGATTGGCCCTCATTGAGTTTTTTTGTATCTAAATATGTATATGACTCAATAACGGAGTGAAAAGTAAAACTGTAGATATACTCAATTTTTGTACTGTTTGTTAGGGTTATACTAGCTGTAAATTTGAACACATGAAATTATCGTCATGAGCGATTGTTGCATTTTTAGTGTGTATTCGATAATTTGAATCAACATTCTAGGAGTTGTTGGTTTTAAGTTGATTTTATTATTTTTTGGAAGGTTTCGGGAAAGGTCATAACTTTTATTACTCACCATATAATTGCCTATCAAAGCTGCACAAAATAAGCCATTAAAATTTAATGGAAGTCTCAATTCCTCATGGTCTGCACAACCTAGTTTTTCCCTGATTCTCAACCACATATTTGTCAGCTTAGTGTTGAATTTTATGGGAAAAAATAACGGCAATGAATCTAATATCGATACCATACCTCTCCTGCGATTAGGTATGGCAAATCCCAGACGGAGGCCTTTCACGAACGCTCACGGAACCGGTGGTCGACCTGGTGTACCATCAGCGGCGCGTTGGCCTCGTCCTGTGGCACCCGTCCGCCCTGAACGTGCTGCTGACGGCCGGCTCGGACAACCTGATCGTCGTGTGGAACGTTGGCACGGGGGAGGTGCTGGTGCGCATGGACTGCCACCCGGACACGATCTACAGTGCGTGCTGGAACTGGGACGGCTCGCAGCTGGTGACGACGTGCAAGGACAAGAAGATCCGCATCCTGAACCCGCGCAACGGCGAGGTGCTGAACGAGGCGCTGGCGCACGAGGGTTCGAAGGCGACGCGTGCCATCTTCCTGCGGCACGGGCTGATCTTTACCACCGGCTTCAATCGGTCGTCGGAGCGGCAGTACTCGCTGCGGGCACCGGACGCGCTCGGCGACCCGATCGTGATGGTCGACCTGGACACGTCGAACGGCGTCATGTTCCCGCTGTACGACCCGGACACCAACCTGATCTACCTGTGCGGAAAGGGTGACTCCGTCATCCGTTACTTCGAGGTGACGCCCGAGCAGCCGTTCGTGCACTACATCAATCAGTTCCAGACGCCGGACTCGCAGCGCGCCATCGGCATGATGCCGAAGCGGGGTTGCGACGTGAGCACGTGCGAGGTCGCGCGGTTCTACCGGCTCAACAATAGCGGCCTGTGTCAGGTGATCTCGATGACGGTGCCACGCAAAAGCGAGCTGTTCCAGGAGGATCTCTACCCGGACACGCTGGCCGACGAGGCGTCCATCTCGGCGGAGGACTGGATCGGGGGTTCCGATGTCGACCCGCAGCTCATCTCGCTGAAGGTAGGCTCCCCGGGGGGATGGGAAGGGTGTGCGTGCGTCGCATGCATTTGAACAGGAAGACGCACAATAGCTCCATCCCGCGAAGGATATGGAACACACTGCATTAAACACACGGTGCGATGTTCATCTCCCATGGGGATGACGGCGAGCAAGGAACGACACTTGAACTAGGGATTTTAAACCTCGCACGATACTTACATCTCCCTATTCGGAACCCTCTCTGATAGTTTCCTACTATTCAAGAGGCTCCTGGAGAAAGAGGGAGAATATGTTGTAGGGTATTCAAGATCGTACATTTTCCTGTGCAGTCTAATTTATCCTCTTTTTTAGAAGGTGCTGAGATTCCAGTCACAAGGGATCGAAACATTATATCTCAGTTATCAGTCGATGAATCTCGGCCTCTAAATGTGTGCCAACGGTTTTTTGATCAGTCAATCAAGAACCAGAACACAGAAACAATGCGAAATACCACCGAAGATCGTTACTTATCGAAAATATTGTGATCCTAGCAAACATCGAAATTTGCTTTACAACACCAAAGAGAGATTAGACTCCATGTGAGCCATTTGAAGCCAACAAATAATTTTGGATAATTCAATTCAAATCCAACGATGTATCATTTTAGTCACATCCTGTTTGAATTAGAATTTTCTATCGATTTTCGAACAAAAGTCAATAGAAGACATTATTTCAATTGAAGCAATACCAAGTGCGTCCCTTTTGTCGTCCCCCATGTTGATTTGAACTATCGCTGACCAGTGACATTCTACAGCCCCTTTCTAACACGAAAGGGCAATGGGTAAGAATTGGGAATTGGGTGACTCCCGCATAACATCATACGCCTACCAGCTACCATAAAACATAACCACGCGCACAACACACACGCTTAGTTTGTAAGCTCTGTGTACCGATTCGTAGCGCTAGGGCACCTCTCTTAAACCCGCTGAAAGTAGGATCGTGTCTTTCTCGTGCAGGGCGGCTACGTGTCGCAGGCGCAGAGCACCCAGCTGACGGTGACCAAGAAGTCGAACGTGCTGGACAAGATGGCCCCGAAGGCGGGCGTCGGTGGTGGCGGTGGCGGTGGCGGCGGCCCCAAGTCGGCCCTCTCGGCACCGGGATCGGCGGGCGCCTCGGCCAACGGGTCACCGGTGACGGTCAACAATGGTACCAGCGGTGGTGGCAGCACATCCCCGGCCAACAATGGAACGCAACAGATCACGATTGGTGGCGTATCGGTAAGTCGGTTTTTAAAAAAAAGGTGACCCCAAGAGATGGCAAATGATGGTAACACATCCTCTTCGTTTGTTTTGCAGGAGCAACAGTTCGGCGAGCTGAGGACAAAGTTCGAGGAGGAATTCCGCAAGCTGAAGGCAATCATTGTGAAGCACGAAAATCGGATCCGGTCGCTCGAGGCCACGGTGAAAGCGATGACCGACCGGGGGCTTACGGACGCGGTGGACGGTGGCCTAGCACCTGCAGCACCTTCTGCCACCTCGTCGTCCCCTGCGCCACCGTCCTCGCTCCCCCCAAGCACAGACGATGCGACGCATCAGCAGCAGAACGCGGATGATGGAGGCCACTACCACAACACCAGTGTTGGCCTGGAAGGAGTCTAGAACGGGGGAGGGTCCACGAGAACAACCCCCCACCCATCCACGAGGGAGTTTTGGAAGTAGCTGCAAACCTCCCCGCCCCCATTTTGTCTCTCCTTCTCTTTGCTCCAAAAACCCTCTGCTTACCTCATAAAGCCGGCACAGTGGCGGCATTCGTCCCATTTCCTTTGCATGGTGAGGTCTTAGGTCTTTAGTCTTAGCTTTCCTACCCTGCTCCAGACCCTCCCGGATATTAGGTACTAGAAGCAGCTTCCTTTTGATTTTGCCAAACGTTGCGAACACAACGCGTCCTGAAAAGAAAGGAAGAGATAAAACCGAAGTATAAGAAATACGAACAAAAAAAGAACACAAAACTAGATGCACCCCAACCGTATCTGCCCCGTCTCTGACACGTTGTTCGTTGATGGGCCTATAGAGTTTGTAAATTAATTGCCTGCCACAGCAGAACGCAGGCGGGACAGGTGGTTGCGATTGACATGGTGGAACAAGAGAGCGGGAGAGCGCACATTTTGAAACATCCCGCAGTAGCAGGGATTGCCTTATGCTGGCAGGCGGTGTGTAAATGGCAAAGCAAACAGATTAACTTATCAAAGTAATGAAACGAACGCAACAACTATCAACTCACATCCTTCTGGCGGTAGGAATTGACGAATGCCTTTCGCTCGTTTGCCGGAAGACGTATCGGCACCGGCTGGATATGGAGGAAGTGAATTGCACGACAGAACTGCGAATCAAGCATACTAATGTTAAACATCACAAAACAAGAAAACAATGCCTTCATATGTAGGACAGCAAACCGTGTGCTTCAAGCTGCGCTGATAGAAAGAAAGAGATTTTGTACTTGTAATGTATGTTTTTTATACTAACTTTTTTGTGTCTCCACTGCGGCGGCCTTGGAGATGAAAGCATTCAGTCGTCATCGTCGACGCACATGCCTTTAGCCTAGCACACATGCCTCTGAGGGGGAGCCCTTGATCGAGTGTGACGATTGATCGAATTTGAGCGATAAGAAACAATAACACAAAAATAACGACAGACGGTTACGTATTAGAAACTAGTGCTTGGGTTGGCTGGCGGGGAAGCAGGGAAGAGACGCGAATGTGCGTCGTGTATTCCTCTCTATTATTTCTTTTCTTCATTGCGCTTTCGGTTTTGTTGTTCGGGCACAAATTCGAACAGAGAAAACGTAGGAATGATCCATTTTTGGCCAATAAGAAACAATTATAAATGAGCTTCGAAACCCGAGAACTGATACTAAATAAAAACAACACACACACACACAGAAGAAGCAAAACATAGATAGGAAAACTTTGCTAAAGAAAAATGAACAAAAAACATAACAAACAAAAGATAGAGAAAAGATCAATACAAACAGGACGGTTTAGGTGTTGGGCCTTCCTTTAGCGAGGAGAAAAGCGACTTTGCAAGCCAGGATCCAGCAAAACTGTCGAACTTTTGACACGAAAAAAAGAACCCGCGCAAGGAGAAAGATGTAAAAGAATACAAGAAGAAACATGCCCGAGGCGAACGTTGGCCGTATAGGACCATCATGCCGGAGCGGAGCAAATGTAAGGAGCGAAAATTGGATGAATGATCGGTGCGATGCGATTCATACTTATTATTAAATTAATTCTTATTACTTGTTTTTATGATTAGATAAATCAAACAAACAAAGAGAGAAAACGAGCAAAACACTGAAACAAAGGTATATTAAGTATTTTAACCTGTGTTTTCCTTTCTTTGCAACATTTCTTGCTGGATGACACGGATGAGGGTCGGGAGGGGGAGGGGACGATTATGTTCTTTCGGATGGATCGAAACAAACCCGGGAGACAAACGATGTTAGATATATAATATAATAATAGTATATTCACTTTTCAGCTTTCAATTCTATTTTATGTTGTATGTTTCAATATCATTCTCACCACTCGCTTGTTTTGTAGAGTTTCACAACTACAAGCCCGGGGGTTGGCGCATCTTGTTTGCTAGGTTTTTTTTTCTCCTTTATTTTTTTCATCGCCCCAAAATCTTATGCCGACACTATCTACGGTTGCTGCTCTACTCTACCCTATCTGCCCCGCGCGTGTGCATGTCCTTATGCGTTGGTTTGTGGGGAGTTATATATGTGTAAAGAATTTGTTTTAAAAGACCTATTTCATTGCTTACCTAGCTCCATGTTTTGTGGTTGGATTGCTTTCCAAATTCTTCCAGTATGCACTTAAACGTAAAGAAGTTACGGTAAGTTTAAGTATCTCTGCTCGCATGTTTCATGACTTTCGCTTCCTTTTTTTTTTTAAACCAGTGTACCTTTTGATGGTACTAAACTATACTGACTGAACTAGGGATAGCGTTCTTTGTGGCTTTTCGTCGTTTTTTTCTTCTTCTTCTTGTTAGTGTATGTTGACATGTTCCGTAACGGAGAGCTACTTTTCTGTACAGTACAATGTAAAATTATTCTGTGGATTGTTTTATGCACAACTAACGGTTTTTTTTCACAATTTTTTTTTCTTTCTTTCAAACAACTCGATCAATTTGGATTGCTGTAGGAACATTTTCATATCCTCTAAAAGCCAATTAGCAACTTTCGATTTAAACGATAGCAACTTTCATTCATCACAAACTGAGAAACGCCTTCCGCACTCGCCTTGTAAACTCGAATTATCATGGTAAAGTAAAATATTTCATTCGTTGGCCATGGTAATTTGAATTTACAAGTGTTAACTTGTGCAAACAGCGTTTGATAGCTAGTGTTAAGTGAATGTTGCTATCGCCTAAAATGGACTTTTGATATTGATGTTTCGTTCTGTTTAGTAAGCTTGCCTCTTTTTACGTGCCGCTCTTGCTTTCCTTGCTCTTATGATTATTATTACTCTACTATCGTGGGGGTATTTGTATTCGATTTTTGCTAGCTCCACCGTACTTCATGAGATATTTTCTTATTTTACACAACACCAAACTCTTCCGTTCAATCAAGTGCGAAAACAAGGCATGCATATCCTGCAGCTGTGTATGCAAACATTGCACCATTAGTAATCGTTTTCTCTTTTTGTGCCATTTAGGTTCACACAAATCATATAAGCTGCGAGCGAGCGATGAGTTAATCATAATTTATCGGGAAAGATGAAGAACTGTATTTAAGATGGATTCTGCCACCAAATTCGAAGGCAAATTTGTTTTTAAAACTCCATTATTGACTTTTGCCCACGTGCGGGAACATGGGAAAGGATAAGATATATGTATGAACTAGTTTCGTTTTCTTTTGCTAAAATCAACAAACGAACTTTGTTAGGCTCGTGATATCTGTAATGGAAAAAAGGAAGAGGGAACAGGAGGAGTGTAAAGAACGACAATGATGTGTCTCCAAAACGACACACAATCGCTAGGAGGGAGGGATTTGTTTTTTGGAATGGATAATGGGGATGAGACTTCTTTTCTGATATACAACTCTAGTTAAGTTTTTTTCCTTCTCTATCATGTTCTGCTGCCCTATATACTGCTTGTTCCTGATCCTGCTCTCCTAAAGCTATGTTCTTTTCTTAATATTATGCTCTTTCGCAACCATCCAAATTACATTCAATCATCGATCATTCCTCACACCGTTTGTTTAAAGTTATGTTTGCTAAACAAGTATCGAATGTGTTACAAGTTCAAGAAGAGTAGTTTTTAACCTGCTTTAGGTCGAAGGGGGTAAGTAAAATGTACACCGACAGTACAACAATTTCGAAAGGAAGAACAACACATGCTGCCTTGGTACGTTTAACCAACCAATCGGAACATGTAAACGAGCTAATTTCGTCCCAAACTACATCTCATGCGGCACTTAAAGGAAATTGTTTTGAGAGACATTTGGCAAAAAGAAATTTGATTTCGTTTGAAAATTTTAATTTAAGGATTCAGGTAGAGAGTTAACAGAGGGTTAAGCAAGGACAATGGGACAGAAATAAACCTACCTAAATATTACTGCACATTCATTACCCTTTCATACACGTTATCATTGTTTTTTCGCACACACAAATTCAACCATTCTTTTTGAGTACATTAGTGTGGAACGCTTCTGGGTTTCAGCGAGATGAGGAGAGAAAGTATTGGTTAAACTACGAAAAACAAAAAGCAAACTTCTCTACTGCTGAGTTTGATACAATTGATTAGCAATTCCGGCTTGCCTCTTTGTTGGGTTTGCTTCTATTTGGCCCTCACTCCTACAGCTCCTTATACTTCTATCTTTTTCTGGTTTCCCTATCACTTTAAGTTCTGCCTGCCTTGTTTCAGTTGTCACCCTTGCTGTCCCTAAGCTTTCTTGTTTCCCTATTTTGCAATTAGTTAATATCCCTACTATCACCTAGCACCTATCAGTTAGAACGGACGTTCGCGAGATAATACGACGACAACGAATAATACGATCACGGCGAGATTTGTTACGCGAGTTTGACCCGATACAGTGTTGACGACGCGGAGAGATTTTCACATTTGTTCGAGGAACGACGACCCGATAACGCTAAATTTATGTTTTGCTTCCTTACTAAACGATTCGCGACGGTCCGGCGGGAGTAAAGTTTTGGTTTGGTTTGTCACAAGTTATTTATGCTTGCTTGCTGCTCCTGCTTGCACTGCTGTATCAAATACGAATATTTTAAACCCTATACAAAATGAGGAAAATACCACCCACCCAAAACGGGTGCTAAGAGATAAGCATCTGTTTCTATGTCATATCTACCGCCTACTTTATTTTCTTTGCCCTACCTTCAAATGATCTGTTTACACATAAAGACGACAATGGATGGTAGCGAATTGTCTATTTAAGAAAACATTAAAAAGGAACCGTAAAACTTAGCTGCAATCAGACGGAAAACCCTACTTTAGTAACACTGAAATATCACAACAGCGAACAGCCGAATACACGAAACCAGTTGAGACACGGAACAGAAAGCTCCTAGCGCTTCGATTTTGCTTTGAGTGAATTCTTTAAATATATTACTAATAGTCTTTTAAGCCCATTTCAAACGATAGCCACTTTCACTTAACGCTAACTTTCGAAAGATTCTTCTACTGGTACTTTGCTTCTTTTCTTCTGCTTGGCGTAACGGCCGTCTTTTGTTGGTCATGCGTGCCCGTTAAGGACGTACTAGACTTTTTCCCCTTTGTGCACGTTGCCTTTGGTTGGGATTCGAGAACCCACGCCGTACCATGGCAACGAATGAAACATTTAACGTTGCCATGGTAATTTGAGTTTTAAATTGCTGGTTCAGGGTTCAGAACTTGTTTTGACAGTTAATGTTAAGTGAATGTTGCTACCATTTTATGCTACTCCGCGTAACCACGATTTTCCTTTTCCGTTGCCCTACTGTTGCGTCACCTATTTTTTTTTTATGTATCTTATTGTTATCTGGTTTTACCCTTTCCTTTGCCACAGCCCTACTACTTTGAGTTAGAAAGATTTTTTTCATTTGTTCCGTCTTTTACGTTTCCCTAGCTTTTCTTACTACATTCTAAACACAGGATACTATACATTTTAGTTTGGCTGCATTTATCTATTTACGTCTGTACGCTGGATGTAATTCTGAATTTTGGTCTGTTTTGCTGATTGAACCTTTCAATTGAACATCATTAAATGAAGAAAAACAGTTGCCATGCAAACCAACTGTTCACAAAACCGGTTGTTGTGGTGTTGTTTTAACTTTTAACATCAAAATAGAAGAAGGACAACACATCGAATAAATGTACGTAAAAGGAAAAGTGTTGAACAACATGTTTGCAAAAAGTATTAACAAACAGATGGAATAGGAGTGTTTATGCAATTGTGTATCTCTTGTACTGCCTTAGTAAATTTGCACAAAATAGGATTCGTTCACCTTGATAAGCCTTCTTTTGTGTGGTCGAGAGTTCTTTATGTTTTTCTTTATAATGTTACCTACAGTGTAGTCCAATGATTTTTAGCGCTTGTCCTGGTGCTCTATGTGTTGGTTTGTGTATTTATCTTGTTTGAAAATATGCTCTGGATTGCTGTTCAGTCTTTTAGTTTGCTAACCACGGTACCTCACACACACGAAATGTGTGTTGAAGTTTCCCGTTGGCACAGTTTTGTGATTGATTTTCCGATAGTATCCCTAACAAGTTACCTGTTGTCCCTACTTACTTATTATTTGTCCCTAACGATCTAAATGTGCCTCCGTCCATCAAACTGCCCTCCCATTTGGCATAGCGTTTGAGTTAATAAATTAGATTAATTTCCTTTTGTTTCTATCCCTTATCTTTTTGGCTAGAGTGTGTAAAGTTCCTGTTTTTTTTTTTTGCAGAATGGTATCTGTTATTGTTGCTTTAGAATACTTATTATCGTCTCAGACGTTGTGCCTCACCCTCACGTATGTGTGTGTGTATTTGTAGATTTTTTTCAAGTCGTCGATAAGTAATATATTTATATATTTCGTTCTGATTGTTCCCTAACAACATTAGTTTCTTTTACCTCTCGTTTAGCGTCTTGTGGTTGGAATCAATAAATAAATGTTTAATCTGGCTAATGGCACAAAATACACCGAATTTCCAGTAGTCTTTAAATTGCGACTTTTTTTTGGTGCCTTAAAAAGAGGACGATCAGTACGTCGAGTAAGAATTGTGTAAACAAAAAACAAAAAAAAAACTATAAGTTGCACCAGTCCAAGAGTTATTTCTTACGTCCAGTCCAGTTGCAGGAATCGTCAGCCTTGCGCTCCGTAATCTTACTTTTTTGTGTTCTACAGTGATCTCTACTTTAATTGAATTTCTTTTTAAAAACATTCCATTCATTTAAATCAGTTATCTTCCGTAAATTCCACCTCTTATATTCTACACGTATATCAATGTAACGTTTTATACTTTGCTGAACAACATAACTGGGAAATCTCGATAGTAGCAAAACAATTCTTGTACCGATATGCATGCTAACAAGTTTAATGATTTATCTCCATAACAAATGAAGTACAGAAACTAGGGAAGGAAAACAAAACACTACTTACAACGACTAATAAAACGACGCTTAACCGTGATTTACTGCTTACGAACGAACGAATGAACAGACGCGACCCGCGGATTATGAATTGTACGAACGACCGATTTTTATTATACGACGATACACGCGACCCGGAACTCGAAACCGACGCGACGGAGACTTTTTGGTTAACGCGAACCCGGATAGGTAAACGAATGCGAACGCGAGGATACGGTATGCCCTAATGTGCCCTATGTTTGCCTGCCTTTGGTTCCCTACTTGTTCAGTGTTGCTCCTATTAATAATATCACCTATCTTTGCCCTGTCATTGTGGCGTGTAGCTGTGGCTTAGTGCCGAAAACTAAGGGAAACACACACATGAGTAGCCCGCTGCCCCACGACTTCGATAAATTAATAGCATGCATTTGTTTTTCTGCACTATTCGCTGCATTTCAAAACCAAAGTATAATAGCCGTAACTTTCACACATGCACACATGCATTCATCCACACTCCAATCATACATTATTTCCCTACCGGGGGTTTTCCCTAGATTTCCCTATCATATTTACCCTATGCTGTCTTGAAATTAGTTAAGATTTGCCCTAAAATTCACCTTCCACTAATCAATAGTCTCTAATCTCTATCTCCTCATTCTTGGCGACTTGGCAATGTTGGATATCATTCCGCTTTTGGTATGTTTCCGTTTCCTTTTAGCTTCCCTGTGTTCCCTACACTCTATGTTGCTGCTGCTAGTTAGTTGCTTCACTGAATCACTTATGCTACTTGAGTACGCACAGCCCTATCGTCTAGATTTGTATTTGTTTTTTTTATTCTTTTAGGTTTTCTTTGCTTCGCCTTTAGCCCCTTCAACTATGCCCTAGCGATTTAGCTCTTTTTCTCCCTTTCTCTCTCCTTCTCTTTGTGCCCTACGCCCTATTTAGAGGAGATACCCTAGCACCTACGTCCGCCTAAGTGACGGAAGTCCTCAAAAAGGAGAGTATTAGTTTTTGTGTTCTACTCACATGCCTGCCTAATTTCATCTAGTGTTTGGTTGCACTTTTCTTTTGCTCTCTCTTTCTCTTTTTGTGTTAGTTTCCTATTCCTATTTTGGTTTCTATATCCTTTGTTGTTTTTGCTTCTCTCTATTCATAAGGGAAAGAAGGAGGATGGGGAGTATGGGATCGGAGGATGGAGTGGGGGAGAGTTAATGATTACGTTTAAACATCGCGATGTTGGATGCTTCAATGTTAACGAAACAATTGAAAAATCGCTATTCAACTGTGCACTAGTTTTCCATGCACCCCGCTTAGAGGAGGGGGTTTTACTTGTTATAGAAAAATAAAAACTAAATTAAATAAACCCAACGAAGCATCTGCACGCCAGAGTGAAATAATATCACACACGGTTCAAAGATGTACACGTTTACGACGGACGTTCGTAGGATCTCTACACGAACAAAAGAACATTGCTGTTGTGGCATTAGGTTTGAAGTTATTAGCCTTTAATTGGCGACCGCGCTGAAGAAATACTTTACCGATAATTTTCCATCTACCTCTAAGATATAATTCTATTGGTTTGATGAACAAATTGTTTTCTAACGTGTACAGCGCAAATTTATTGCAATGTGTTAACTTTAACGCTAGCACGTGATAGCATTCCATCTGCACTATTAAAGCGCTCGCTCAATTCATTTTGTTAAAAAAAATCAAACAAGCTGCCGATCACTAGCTCTTGTCAAGAATTTGATAATTCATGGATATTATTTCCCTCATTTGCCGATGCTTCTCACTTCCCTCCCCCACTGCTTTCCACAACATTGCTACCGTTCATCGAGTACGGATCGTGGTGATAATGAGTTATAGCAATATAAAAATGTACCACCGTCGTGCTAATCTGCTGCAACGCTTGACGATTTAAATGTTGTACATTACCGCCAGCCGCTCGCTGAGCTGGGGCGGAAACTGTTCCACGAACCGGCTCCAGTTTTCCTCTCCGACCTGCATCTTGAAACCGTGTAAAATCTAAAAGCAAAAGAAGACAGCACAGAGTGAGCGAGAAAGCTTGCCTTCCGAGAATCCTCCTGTCTCCACCTACCTTTTGCAGCATCTCGTGGAGATCTTTCTTCGGGTTCATCCACGATGCGGCAGCATCGCAGAAGAATATGAAGTCGGCCACCACACCCACCGGGTTGACCGTGATCATCTGACACATGCCACGGAAGGCCGAATCTTTTTCCTCGTTGTCTCGGATGTTGCGCAATGAGGAGCACCTTTGGATTGATGAGAGGATTTGAAAAAGAGGCGATAAGTTAAGTTGAACTCACTAATTCCTAACTCGTTCGTTCGTTTTGAAGCTTCTTTACAGTATGCGAGATAATGGCTATGATTCGATAATGTTCAACAGTAATGCACTCGCATTGTGTAAGATAACAGTTTTACAGAAAATTGAAACACGAACGAGTTTTGGACTACAATACTACATTGAACTACTGTTTGCATGTTCGCGCCTAATCAAAGCACGGTGTGTGTGTGTGTGTGTGTCACATAAATCGACGTGGCCTCAACAATAACATGAAACAATATGCAGCTTGCGAAAGAATTTAGTTACACACCACTGTCGAACGAACTGTTGCAATGAAGGAGCCACTTCTACGGGGCACACGAGACCGAGACGCCCAATTGTTATCGCTGTACAGGAAGAGGGAAAAAGAGAAAGAAAAACAGAAAATAGAAAACAAGGCGCAAATGGTACGGATGAGGATGAAGAACCGGGATAGGACGGTTTCATTGATCTGTTTTATTCTACGCACACAACAGTTTACGCCAAAGTTCGGAATCTTGGCCAAGCAATTTTAAATAATCTTAAAAACATGTAGGAGAAAATTCGTTTAACATTTAAGGGCGAAAACAAGTTTGCAGTTTGTTTTTCTTCCATTAAATCGTGCACAATTAACGAAATTTTAAGCTAAACCAAATTTTCATCAGTACAGTTGTAATTGGTGGGGAAATTGAGTTTTTACAAAAAAAAAACACATTTTTCCAACTTTTCCTGTTATATTATGTCATCTCGTTTTAATCAATGAAACTACAAACTGCATTGGTAAAAACAATAAAGTTATAAACAATAAAGTTATCTTTTAATCTGAAGTAAAATTTCTTTTAATTATACTTTTCTTCAACGTTGTATGATAATTCTTCCAATAACTATGGGTGGTCTGTTTGACATTCGCCCAAAACAATCAACACATTGTCACATAGCACAATAAAGTTAACAAATATGGAAGAAAAAACGAACATTCAAAAAGGGAATACAAATAGAATTGTTCACATTTTTTATGACGTGGAAATACGAAAAAAAAAACAATCGCAAAAGAAAAGTTACACTTTATCAAACGGTTGGAATAAGGCTTTTTCTCTGCGCACATAAATAAAAGTTTTATTTTATCGATTGGGTGCGACGTAAGGTGATTGGTGAGTGGGAAAAAGGTCAAAATCCGTTCACTTACCGGTATTTTCCAGCAACGTTTTGGGCGTATTTGTATTGTTGATGATTTCAATCAACTGCGTCAGCACTATCGGAATGTACGGTTTCGTGTCCTCCACTGGAATTGAACAACATTGAAGCCGTAGTAAACGGTATCTTCTCGGTTTCCCTATAGACGGTTTGTGTTGTGGTACTTACTCAGTTTGATGCTGATCTCACCGATCGCCCAAGTCGCATTGTTGCAAACAGAAATGTACTCCGGGTTCAGATTGTGGCCCAGGATTGGGAGAAAATCGGCAATATGTGGATGGACATGCTGGAAGCAGGCCTTCGTCAAGTCTCCCAGCAGGGCAAAAGAGGATTGGCGTACCTGAAAGAGTGTATGGTAATGATAGACAAAAACGTCGTCTGTGTGTGTGTGCGTGTGTGGCCAGTTTACCTCTGGCATCGAGTCCTGCATGCACTGATAGAGCAACTGCATAATGTTGCTGCTTACAACCAGCGACTCGATGTGACCGTCCAGCCCTTCCGCCAACCCAGAAAGTAAATCCAGCGCGACGATCATGAAATCCTTATCCGGTTGCTCATACTGTCCGGGGCTGGTCGTACTGGCCAGATCCTGGTTCAGCGTTTGCTGTATCAGCGAAATGCATCGACGGTACACGGGTTCGCAGTAGGGCAGGAAGCCAGACTGCAGAGCCGTTGCCACGCTCGACAGACACTCGAGCAGTGGGAACAGATCCTTGTCCTCGTCTTTGAGCATGTTCCATTTTTGAATCAGCGGCGGCATCAGCATGTTGATGTACTCCGGCTTGTTCAGGTGGTGGCCCACGGAATCGGCCAGCGTCCCAATGGCGTCGTAGAGTATCAGAAGGTTCTTGTGTTGGTACTTTCCGAAAGCAAACACGAGCGTTTTCAGTATGAAGCCAAGGTAGGGCACAAGTTCGGTGCAAGCTTCCTCCTCGAGTGTGGCAAACGCCGAACAGGCCGCCTCTTGGACCCGTTTGTTCGCGTCGAGGATGCGCTTCAGCAGTTCCTCCATCAACGGCTTCAGATACTGATCGTGCGGTTGGCTTACGACCCAGTGCGCGTACCGCGACAACGTCCAACAGGTGATCGATCGGACCAGTGCCTTCTTGTCCGATAGACACGCAATTAGATACGGTATCAGCTCGGGCAAATGGGGGATCATTCCGTTCATGCAACCTTCGGCGATCGCACCGAGCGCAAGGATTCCACTCTCCTTGATCACCCACTCCTGGTGGAACAACGTCTCCTTGAGGATGGGTAGCAGAATCGGCAGAAAGTCGTCCTTGAACACGTTCGCTAGCACGTCCAGCGCGGCGGCACTGCACTTTCGCAAGTTCCAGTCGGACAGATTGCTATCGTCGTCCATATCATCGTACGGATCGTCGATGACCTCGTCGTCGTCATTGCCCTCCATCGATCGAGCTGCGCCATCTCCACCACTGCCGACCGCACTAGCACCGCTCGACGATTTCTGCGTATGCGTTCGCGACTTGTGGAACCGTGGCTTAATGTCCTCCTCGCGATCGGGGATCATTTCATCCTCCTCGACGTCACCCTTCAGGATAATGATATCTATGTCGCAGTACTTCATGCCGCGCACCAACACCGGCACGAGCCGCGGTAAGTGGGGCGTCAGAACCTCCTTGCAGATCGTTTGCTCCGCCAGCGTTAGCCAGAACTCACACGCCTCTAGCGACGTTTCATCCGAGTCCTGCGTCCGGATCAGCATGTACTCGATGATGCTGTTCATGTGCGGCATCAGCCGATCCATGCACACCTCCAGCAGCATTACCAGCCCGCGGCAAACGTTCTTCCGCACCTCCCGATCCTCGTCCGACGACAGGTGGAACAGATTCTCGATGAACGTATCAATGTGCACCATCAGCGCCTGGGTGCGATTGATGATGAACTGATTAATGCACGCGATCGCATTCGAGCGGATCTTCGGGCTCGAGTGGCGGAAAAATTGCAGAAACTTCGGGATCATAATGTTGAGCGGACGGTTGAGCGCACTGCTGTCGAGCGTGTCGGCGGAATCTTCGCAGATTTTCTGCAACGCCCCGAACGCACCCTCGCACACACTGTAGTCCTGCGAGTCGAGCATGTCGCACAGCGTTGGCAGCAGCTCGGGCCAGTTCTGCAGGCCGCCCTTGTTTGCGATGGTCGTGATGAGGATACCGGCGGTTGCCCGGATCAGCGGGGACGGATCACCGAGCGCCATCAGGCACTCCTGTTTGATGTACTCGATGATGGCCGGCTGCAGGTGCGTTCCGTGAATGCGGATGTTGTTCTTCAGGATCAGCCCGGATAGGGAGCGTGTCGGTTCATCCTGCGATGTGAGCTTTGTCAGCACGTAAATCAGATAGTTATTGAAATCCGGGTACTGGTTGAGTTCCTCGAGTTTCTGCAAATGAGAAGATAATCGAACGTGTGAAAGACGAACCCGATGGTTGACCTCATTCCACGCTTACCATCTGCACCGCCCGCTGTATCGTATTATCCGTTGATTGTGACTGCTTCAGCAAGGTGATGATCTGGTTCAGACCATCCGGCTGCGGTTCCCACGTCATGTTGATGGTTCTTAAAAAGCACGACGATACGATAAAAGATGCTTTAGCACTTGCTTGCTTCCAACGAAAGTTATCCTTTGTTCTGTATCACAGTAATGGTTCCTTCTTGTTCGGCACTACCAAAACCGGCGGCGGGGGGGTGGGCTACGCGATGACGAATCAAATGAAAAACGTTTTCCGGCCCTACTACACACGTTCGCCGATGGATAGAAGAAAAAATGTCGCCTTAATCTTGGTAACACAAGTGAGCCCTTTTTTATAAGCAAGTGCAGCTGCGTCTCGTGTGCGCCTTTGGGTTTGCAAGTGCGCCCGTGTGAACCTGTGTGGATCTGTGTGTGCTCCGCGTGTGGAAAGTGCCCTGTGCTTCTGTCGAGAAAATCCTTCTAATTTTTCTACCTTCCTTTCCTTCCTGCTGTCGTCGCGCACTGGCACACGCTGGGCGAACAGATTGTGGGGGGTAACTAGGATCGGTGAATCACAGAGTAACCGCTATTAATGGACGCACCGCGGTCAAAAGCGCCGATTCGTTCTAGAATAAATTACTTTCAATAGGTTTTGTGCCGCAAAATGAAGCGATTTTGCTGCGCCTGAAACGTTTGATGGATTGAAGTAGAGATCCCTTCCTAGGTTCTTTGTAGTGGTGGCAGAATCGGAACTCGGAAGATTCGAAGATTCGATCCCTAGAGGGATTCTAAAGATTCGAATCCCTTTTGACGGATTCGAATCCCATTTGACGGATTCTAAAGATTTGATTCGATTGGGACTCGAATCAGATTTGATTTGTTTGGGATTCGAATCTGTTTTGATTTGTTTGGGATTCGAATCTGATTTGATTTGTTTAGGACTCGAATCTGTTTTGATTTGTTTGGGACTCGATTTGATTCGATTCTGACTTGATCCTAAACTGTTTGAATCGACTCACAATGATTTGAGTCGAATTAGTCACATAACTAGTCGATCTAGAGACAATGTAATTGATTTAAATTTACTCAAATCGAACGCTGGGTAGAATGTTTGCATAGATTGAGTTTTTTGCGCGATTTGCAAGGGGGCATTGAGGCAATACTCTCCAGAACAATCGCATCCAACTCTGTTCCATTCATACAACGGTCGCCATCGATTGCACATGGGGGTACATCTTACCGCGTGACTACATTAGGCGTACCATACCAAAAAACTGGTGCGGCCCAAGTGGTAAAAACCGTTTTTTCTCTCTTTCTAGCGCACCATCGGCTCTGGTACACTGTCACTCGACCGTACCAAGTTTTTGGTATGGTACGCCTAATGTGGCCACGCGGTAAGATTTCCCAACTAGCAAAAAGAGATCACTTTCCGGAGTAGGGCAGGTATTTTCGCACAGTTTTGGTTAACACCGCCAGCTATCATTGATTGATAGTGTGGTGAAACCCACCAGTACTACTTAAGGAACCTGATCTTGTTCCTTCCATACAACGGTCTCGAGCAATCACCTCGAAAGGTAAATCGACGAGTCCCCCAAGGTTAACGAAGCACCACTCCGTGTAAGAGGGTATTTCTGCTCTGTTTGTAATTCTCACCGCCAATTAAATTTGGTTGATAATGTGGTGCCACTATCAGGAACAGAAAGGGATCCAACTACAGCGAGATGTGTACATACTACTAGTTCTTTTCGTACAGCCATGGCCAACAATTGTCCTCATTTACGCGCGCTTGTCTCAAAACTATGTAGACTCATTCATTCTATTAAGTTAAATTAAATACATTGCAAGCACAGTACCAGACTACCCGCTTCACGTATACGGCGCATAGGCGTTTGAACTCCCTAAGATTTCACGCTTGATTAATCTCTCTCGACATCCTGTTGTACCATTGTACTCCTTTACAAAACCACGAACTTCGGGCGTTTCCAGACAGATAGCCGGGTAGTCTTGGCTCACCGGCATTAGGAGTGTGAGTCCTAACTACTATCCTTTCCCCCAAATACGCTGGTACCAGGCGTTTCAAAATTTTGTACACAAAGACCACAGTTCCAAAGGAACACTATCCGCTGCTTGGACTGTTTCGACTGTTTCTTGGATTGGGATTCGGTTTACCCACCACTAGAATAAAGCTGCAGCGCGCCATATGGCGCGCGTTTAAACGATCTTAGTATTTGATTGCTGTTGAACATTTCGAAATAGATGGTAGATTTGTTGTTTCAAACATTTATGAAATTAAAATGCAGTTTGCTTTGTGTTTTGCCTTTCGGATTTGAACTGGCAGCACTACTTCTAAAGCCACAGTATATCGCTTAAAAATGAATTGTCGAATTTTGAACGCAATATTCAATGTTTCAATCAAAATCACGAAAATTGAAAGTTAATTAGGAGAGAAAAACTTCATTTTTTCTAATTTACTAATAAATATAGTGCTAATTAACAATTTCAGAGGACTCTCGCAGCCCGGTGAAAAGAGTATTCCATATCCTAAATTTGAAGAAAAAGGAGCAATCTGTCAACAGCTGGAATGTTTTGGAAAAGTAACATTTGTAAATAATTGCCATCACGACAAACGAGTAGTTCGTTCGACCGGGGAGTTCGCTCGGGTCGATAACTGTGCATTTATAGATTATCTTTCATAGCTAACCAAAACATACATTAAAGCAATGACTTCGAAATTGGAAATAAATATCCGCACCCTCATAGCTCAGTGCGAAAATATAGTGACGGTGAACAAGGATGACTGGCGTTTGAACAAATACCTGCGATCGTTGGATACGATGATTGAAGAATTGAATGAACAGTTCGAGTTAGTGAACCGTTTCCCGTGACTCCCTTCGCAAACCGAAAAACAATAACAATCTCACCACCCATTTTCAGCAAACCCGAAGAGCGGATCATCGAAGAGTACCAAAACCGAAGTGCCGAGCTGAAACGAGCCTCAAACTATGTCGAACCGTCGGCCGAGGAAAAGTTACGCCTTAAAACGAAACCAAAAGCCGTCGACCCGGTCGGGGACGACGTCATGCGAGAGGTGCGGCAAATCCATAGTCAAAAGTTCGAGAAAGATCTTCGCAACGAGCTGTTTAATGGAAACTTTTCGACGATACGGCGACGCGCGGGTCAGAAGGTGGCCGAGAATCTGGAGCAAACGGTCAAGCAATACTCGGATGACCAGGAGAAACTGGCGGAAGATATGCTTAAGGTAAGGGCGTCGTGGGGGTTTTATCTCAATCGTTTACGAAATTATATTTTCGATTTCGTTTACTGCAGCTTACGAGAAACTTGAAGGAACAGACTGAAACTGCCAATAAGATAATCAAGAAAGACACCGAGGTATGGATAATGGTTTTTCGAATAAACCGGGGGGAAATCTAACTCCATTTTTCTTTTTACAGATTGTCACGAAGTCTGCTACATTGACGGATAAAAATACATCCACGCTTACAGCGGAATCGGCTGTGCTGCAAGAAAAGACAAAGAATGCATGCAGATGTTGGATGTGGTTGATGATAGTGTTCGTTATGGTCGTATTTATAAGTAAGTATTTTAAAACCGTCCTCTGAGTGTGAATCATTTTTAATCCTTGACTTGTTCGTTGCAGCAATGGTAATGTTTATGAAAGTAATGAAAAAGAAGGTTTGAAAGGGCCCCACCCCGGTCGGTGAATAATACGTCCCAAAATCCTATAGCAAGCAAAGACAAAAACACGCAGCTATTTCGAACTATGCGTTTGTGCAGGTCTGATTCCAAGAGTGATTATTAGTTTCAAATTTTTTCTCCGTTTCTGTTATTCCATTTACATATGTTTTGTATTATTTTTATTGCCTCCGTCGAAATACAAGTGCATTTTCTAATTTATATAGATAAGTAGTGCCTAGTTCTGTTCTTTAAACATTCGGATAAGCTTTGGACAAAATAACATTTTCAACCACGTGTTTTTAACGGCACTGTATAGGAAAAAAACTTTATTACTTAAACGGATAAATTCGACCAAATTCGCTCCGGGCTTGGGGCAACATTCTTCGGATCTGGAATAATGGAAGACGATCACGGCGCTGTTGCTTCACATACCGTTGTACGCCGGGCCGCCACCTCCCTCCGGCACCACCCAGTTGATATTCTGCGTCACGTCCTTGATATCGCAAGTCTTACAGTGAATGCAGTTCTGTGCGTTGATTTGCAGTTTCATGTTGCCACCCTCGTCGTTCGGCACGTACTCGTACACACCGGCCGGGCAGAACCGTGACTCCGGTCCATCGTAGATCGCTAGATTGTTCTTCACCGGGACGGTATCGTCTTTGAGCGTCAAATGAGCCGGTTGGTCGCCTTCATGATTGGTACCGGTGAGCGCGACGGAAGAGAGCAGATCGAATGTAAGCTTTCCATCCGGTTTCGGATACTCAATCGGTTTGCATTCCTTGGCCGGCTTGAGACGGGTGTGATCGGGTGATCCATGGTGTAACGTCCACGGTTCACGGCCACCAACGAGAATGCTGAAGCCACTGTACGCGACGCCTCCGAAAAGGCCCAAGCCGGTGTGGAAGCTGGGGCGAGAGTTTCGCACTTTGTAAAGATCCTTCCAGACATATGATTCTTTAATGCTGCAACCGATAATACAACAAGGTTATAAACGATCTGTTAAATCCGCCATTCCTTTCGATTCGATTCGTGCAACAATTGCTTACCGATCAGTATAGTCCGTCGGCTCCAGGCCCACCTTGTCCTGTGTAGCACCTGATAAAACCGCCTCACAGGCACTCTCCGCAGCAAGCATTCCGCTCTTCATTGCATAATGACTTCCCTTGACACGAGGCACGTTCATAAAACCGGCCCCACAGCCCACCAAGCACCCACCGGGGAAGGTAAGCTTCGGGATGCTCTGGAAACCGCCCTCGTTCAGTGCACGGGCACCGTACGCAATACGGCTACCACCTTCGAACGTTCCGCGCACCTTCGGGTGCGTTTTGAAGCGCTGGAACTCCTGGAATGGGCTAAGGTACGGGTTCACGTAATCAAGTCCGATGACGAATCCGACCGCCACCAGCGGGGTCGGCTCGTTGAGATGATACAGGAACGAACCACCGTAGGTGTTCTTATCCAGTGGCCATCCGATGGTGTGCTCCACCAAACCGGGCTGATGGTTTTCAGGCTTGATTTCCCACACTTCCTTCAACCCGATACCGTAGGTTTGAGGATCGTTTTGTGCGTTCAGCCCAAAGCGGGTCATCAATTGCTTGGATAAATGTCCCCGGCAACCCTCGGCGAAGATGGTGGTTTTCGCGTGTAGTTCCATACCGCGGGCAAAAGTGTCCTTAGGCGAACCGTCCTTTCCGATACCCACGTCCCCGGTAGCGATACCCTTGATCGAGCCGTCCTCGTGGAAGAGCAGCTCTGCGGCGGCCGTTCCGGGATAGATTTCCACACCGAGCGCTTCCGCCTGCTGACCTAGCCAGCCAACGACGTGCCCTAGCCGGACGACGTAGTTTCCTCGATTGTCCATCGGCCAGCCGGGAAAAATCGGAATCGGTAGCTTGCCCGACTCCGTGAGGTAGGAAAATTTGTCATGAGTTACGGGAGTATTCAGCGGTGCACCCTGTTCCTTCCAGTCAGGGATGAGCTCGTTTAGGGCGACCGGATCCAAGCAGGCTCCGGAGAGAATATGACCACCCATTTCGGCTGCCTTTTCCACTAAGCATACACGCAATTCCTGACCCTTTTCAGCCGCGATTTGTTTCGCACGAATGGCGGCCGATAGGCCGGCCGGCCCTCCGCCGACAATAAGAATGTCCGCCTCGTCCACGAAGCGCTCCATGTCGACCTCTGGAAGGAAGGTGATGTGTTCGTTAATAAGGCATGCAATAGATGGAACGTTTCTGTTTTTCTTACCTGCCCATCGTGGATCTTTTTCACGGGGTTTTATCGTGTAGTGGGTGGTAATTTTGGGGAACTGAGCCGAAGCTTCCGAGTAGCACCGTATCTGTTGCTGATTGAGAATCGTTCGAGTATCTACGGAAGAAATGAAGAAAAAACAGGGAAACAAAGATGATTACGTTTGATTGTGCAAAACATCGACAACAAGCATCTTGTCAAAACAATCCGTCTCGAAGGTTAAAGTCCAATGTACACTGCCACGGTGTGCAAAAGAAAGACTCGATACAATTTATTCTCGGGACAAACTTACACTTCGCAATGTTAAGGATGTTTCGAGCCATGTTTGTTGCAGTTTCTCGCGGTCGAGAACACACTCGACACGTTTGTTATGTAATTGATTCCTGAAACACCTCCTAATTATTAATCCAGTAATACACCGGACAATAACACAGGTCGATTGCGGGTGTCGCTGAAGGATCACTGTGAAATTGCTCGCAAACACTGCGTTATGTTAACGAACACAACATACAACGGCAACGGGTTCACTTTTCGTTTTCGTACACTATTGAATAATTTCAATTTATTGCCAACAGCTGTCCCACAACCGAAAAGCTGTGATAAGAAATGATAACTGATCGGATCACGAATCCAGCTGTTTTGGCAGAATTCAAGATTCCAAGACTCGCTCCCTTGACGGATTCTTAGGGGTTGGATCCCATTTGACGGACTCGGATCAGATTTGATTCGCTTGGGATTTAAATCAGATTGGATTTGTGATTCTTAAATTCCCTTTTGGCAGTGATCAGTTATTGCATCTCTGTCTAGTTATCCCGTGATGCTGACTGATAACGCAGTTAACGATTCTACTTCAATTTTGTTGCTGTTGTGAAGGAAAGTGTGATTTACAAAAAAGGTAAAATCCCAAATAAAGCCCTCCCAGCCAAAATCGCTGTTGTGGCTGCACCATTTGTGAGCGGATGTACCTAAAAGGTATGCAATGGGTGAAACAAATGCCGTTGTGTGAACCGTATGAATTGAATTCTCGTTAAATTAAAGATTATGGATATACTAGAAAAGATGTACAACATGAACTTCCGCATGCATGTTTGCATGATTTTATGAAAATTCGGCTACGCAATCAACCTAGAGGTGCGATATGAGGGGGGGCCTTATTTCCCAAATTTATAACAAACTCCCTTTTTCGGTAGACCTAGCGCAGTCCACTCGCTGGAAATTCCACGGTACAAATATTCAAACTGAATTGATGTGCCACTTATTGCATAACTTTCAGGCGCAATCGTGGAAGACATGACGACTCATTTGGAATTTTACCACAAAAATATGTTGCCGGAGTTTATAGTTGATGTGTTAAACGCTGTAATTGCGCCTGAAGGGTATGCGATGGGTGTCACACGAATTCTGTTAGAATTTGTGTACCGTTGCGTTGCCGATGGAAGGAAAAACGCTTTGAACTAATCTTTCATTAAAAAAAAGGGTTTTATATCACCAATTGCACAACTTTAGATACACCTCTCACAAAAAGTGTAAATACGACTGGAATAAGGGCTTATGGGCCTCATTTGAGATCATACCAAGTGAATTATTCTGAAAATTCTATCCTTGCTTCGGGATCTTTGGTAGATGACAAAGATGAACAGAACATTACCGTTCAATTAGTCCCTATGGTATATCAAACAAGAAAAAGAATATGGTTTTCATTCATAATTTTTTCCCACAAGGATTCTACGTCCTTGCGCCAAGCTACTTTTTTGGAGTGTGCTTCAAGGATCCGTTAGTTCTGGTTTCTCACGTTCATTCACAATTTCAATCCTAAATACCCAAAAAAATGGACCAGTTTACTGTTTCCCATGGAAACGAGGTCAAGCCCGATTTGTGGGTCATCCTGCCAGACAGCTTCAAGCCTAGGCCACAACTGGCTACGTCTTTCTGGCTAAAGGTTTGAGTGCACCGAATGCACTTGTTGTAACGCCACCGCCAGACGCCGACAAACGGTACCGTGTGCGTACGACGGCGCTCAATTGGTTTGAAGTGGAGCAATTACCGATGATACTACACATGTTTACCGGTTGTTGTGTGACAAATAAAACCGCCGAAAATCTCCAACCCGCCGATTGACAAAAAAAACGCAGACTTGTGTCGCAAGTGGACGCTTCCGTTTCGACTGAGCGGATCGTCGGATGACGCTCATGGCGAGCGTCTTCGGTGGTAATTAGTAGCACTTAAAATTCAATTACACAGAGCTAGGGCAGAGCTTTTTGGAGGGATCACTCCGTAGCTCTAATTCGTGTGCATTGGCGGCCATTTTTTCGATCTTCTTCCCAAAACCGGTACCTTTTTCCCACCGAACGGAACCGATCGTCCATGATCCGGACCCTACACAAGCCCCGGGATCCAGGTACCGCCTACCACGTAGCAGTCCGGTGGTTTTGTACTTCCGATGGTGGTAGGGTTTTTGTTGTTTGTTTTATTGACCACCTCCATCAGACGTCGACGGGGAGGGGCGGCGACAATGACGGGCCCGGGCGTTGGGCTCCCGCGGTGGGAAACGAAGGGATCCGGCCCGGTCCCGGGCGTCGTTACGACCCATTAATCACCGTGATCATCGTGCGTTGGCTGCGTGTCCTGCGAGGGGCCCCGAGGGCTCGTAAATGTGTTGTTAGTTTTTCGACTTACCCGAACCGTTATTAGTTTCGGATCGTTTTGGGTCCTGGGTCCTCTATTTTCCGGCCCTCCAGTTCCCCAGACTGTCTTCCCTCTTCCCCACTTTATCTCATCTCTCGCGGTGTCTTATTTCGTGCCGTTTCTCGCAAGTCATAATTATAATATTTCACCGTCCATTCTAACTCCGCACGGTTCTTGGCCGAGAGTATTTTTTCCTACTTCCTTTCCTTTTTATCGTTCCATAATGGGACACCACACCGTCCGGAAACGTAATGAGCACCTTGGCAAAACGTGCCCATGGTTAGAGACGGCAAAAAGGGCATGGAATCCTCATTACCGGACAGGACTGACAGGATGACTTCCTGTTTGTTTGTCGCTCTCGGTTAGTGGGTCAAGCTGGCGGTTGATGTTTACTGTTACGCCTAGATGGGCCAGGTGAATGGGGCTTCTGCGCTGTTGAAGTTAGAAAAACTCAAGCTTTCGAGAAGGATTAAATTTAAAAAATATATTTTATCAACGAAATGAATGTTACTCGTACTGAAAATACATTTTAAATTCACAAAAATGGTTTTAGCTTGCTTAAAATATTTACCACTGCTGTTGCTAAAGCCTTCGCCTAAGGCCATCTACTTAAGGCTCTTTTGTTGCTTTTTAAATCCACATCATCGCCCATCATCATCGCGCAAATCCTCGGACGCCAGCTGGATTTGAGATGGGCACGGCAAGGAGTGGCAGGCAGCGATCCACGGGGTTTTGTGGCACCCGTCTGGCGCGACGGACTTCATTTTTCACGGCTCCATCTTCGACGCCGTACCACGTGGTTCGCCCCAGACCCTGCCAAAGATCAGACGAAAGACCCGTAAGAACGAAAGAAACCAAAAAAAAAAAAAACAACACAAAACGCTGGCGAGCTGAGAGCAGAAGAGAGAAATTTAACAATTATTCCATCACTGTGGTAATTTTCAGTTGTGAACGATAACTTCCCAAATTGTGAGACCCCCCAACGATTGACCGCTGGCGAAATGAGCTTTGTTTTTCTTTTCCTCCGCGGTTTTGTGGTACCTTCATGCCCTCTTCCATCTCGGCCGGTGGTGAATTGCGTGTTTTTGTGTGTTTGTGTATGTATCTGTTACTCGTTAGTGACTTGCGAACGAAAAGAAGCCTACCGGCCCAGAATATCCTGCTCGGATGTCCTGCTGTGAACGCGCGCGGCTGAATTTGTTTCTTTTTTCAATCTCGCTGGCACCGGCTCCGAGATGATTGGGAGCGATAGTGGCGATCGATAGTTGCGGCTTGTCGTAGAGATGGGTTTCTTATGATATTTTGGTGGCGTTTTGGTGGCGGCCTAGTACCCCCGGTGCAAGATGGAATGGACACGATAAGGGTTTATTAATTCGCTGACTTGTCTATTAACAACCGGACGAGTTCGATTGATTCCAGGGAGTCAAAAGAATAATTTGAAATTCTAGAAGGATCCCCAGGCTTTTCTGTGAATTAAACTTAATCGGGAACAGTCCACTCTAAAACAAACCAGCACGACACTTAAAAAGTACGACACCTTTACCGTAACTTATAGCAAAACAGGGGTTTGCTTATGTGTACTAAGCATGCATAAAAAATTACAAGTTAAAACATAAAATTTGCCGTTTGTAACATACTGATATTCTTAAGATTTTGATATTTTCTGTTCTCATAGTTATTGTTAAGTAAATTCAATTAGCTTATGTTGGGGCTGAAAGTTAGCTACTATTGAATTCAATTTTTTTTCTAAGCTTCGATTATTATTATAGTTTTCGTTTTTTTGAACGAGTGCTGTAAGAATTTTGAAAAATAACGAGTGTATGAAAACATGTTAAAAGCAACATAAAGGAAAAGTGTAAGTTAAAAGTAATAACAAGCAGCTCATTTTGTTTAAGCTGCGGAAGAAAATTTTGCAAATTATTCAATTGTTGAAAAATGCTATGTTTCATTAGGAAATTGTGTCGTTAAAACAATTTCTAAATCTAATGAAATTGTATGCTTTATCGGACTAAAACGAATGTAAAAGTAAAGCTAATCCTCCCTAACGCCTCTATATCCGTTTTGTAAGTAATTGTAAAATTTTGAACAAATCTATATTATTTTGCTGATAACAAATTATTTTGAAACTATTGTCGACATACGTTGTGGAAATAGAAAGATTGAAAAATGAATCATACTTCCTTACGTTGCCTTTCCTATATTTAATACGAAAGAAGTGATTCAGAACATTCAGTTGGCAGTTTCAGACCTTGAAATAGTACCCTTAAATCCGGAACACATTCCTAGCATTCCACTTGACGTCCCCGGAAATGCATCCGTGATAGATTTCGCATATTTTCCTTAAGGTAGCTGCCTTTGCTTCCTTATCGCCTCCGCTTATCAACCTTCTCGGATCCCACGATGACTTCCGGTTTCCGGCTATTGCAACCGTCCGTCATAATGCGAGTGTTTCTTTTTCAGGTGGCTTGTTGGGTTGTGTCTTTATTACCGTGTCCGATGGAATTTCCGAACACTCAGTTTTTATTGTGGCAAGAAAAACAACCATTGCTGCCAAGTGACACAGTGCTGGGCAATCTGGCGGAAACGAAGCGCATGGTCGAAAAACACCACCACCCTCGAGGGATGCCTAATTGTTGAGCCAATCGGAACCGAAGGAAGGATGCATTAGCGTTCGGCGGAAGAAGAGTCAATGGGCCAGCGAGCACGGGCCGGAGGAAGCGGACGAGGATGTCCGAAAAACAAACACCCGGCACAGGCGGGCCCGGGTCCGAGTGGTGGCGAAAAATGGCACCGAAAAGACGCCTCGGGTCGCTGGCGCCATGAAGTGCAATTTTCAAATTTGAGAAAACTAATACCTCTCAAGTGGGTTTTTGTTCACATATTTTCTGCCTGACTTTTTAACACTCGGTTCCGGACTGTGTTTGTGTGTGTGTGTGTGCCTATGTGTATATGCTGCGTTTCTAGAGTGGTTCAGTTTGGTTTCCTTTTCCCTTCCCCTCTGCCTTGGGTCCTTCGAACCGACCTTGGGTGCTGATCCCGGATGGTCAGCGTCGCCGTCCAGTTTGGATGGTTTTTGGCGTTGCGACAGGCGGTGACTCCGGCGGATTTTGTTTATTATATTTTCCCCCTGTTCCTGGAGGCCATCCCTAGCAGTAGGCCAAGGAATTATAGGTTTGGAATTTCCCAACCGCTACACGCCCCGTCGCCTTCCCGGGTTTACGGATGAAGATCGTTGAAAGGTTTGTTATTTATTTGCCTCCCCTTTTTGAGATGTGTGTGTGTATGTTGCCTTTTTTGTCTGTTTTCTACCGGAGGAGAGACGTTGGGCCTTTCCTAGGCCCGGCTACGGACGAATGATCCTAATTTTAGCAAAACCAACAAACTTTCCAGTTGAAATGTCCTCTTGATGGGTGTAGGTTTGGTTTGGGTAAAAAGAAATCAAGGTGAGATAGAGTGACCGTGTAAAATAAAAAAAATCGAAAAAGGAGTTCTTAGAATGTTATTTCAATGGCACTAAAAGTAAAAATCGCAAAGGTAAAGATGGAAGCGTTAGGAAAACCAAAAAGTCACATCCTGTTTTACGAGCGGAAGTAGAATAAAAAGCGAAAACATACGTTTCCTCCCACAGTCTTCCGTACATTGATGATCCTGGCAATTTAACGTAAATTTTACCACTTTCATTTAAAGTACACAACAAGAGATTTTTTAATATAGGCTGTTTCATTATCTCTTGATAATGCTGTTTCATTATCAAAAGCATGGGTTTATCTAAGACTGTAATATATTTATTTATGTGACTATTCATGTTTTCATCGTCCTTTGTGACCATCAGACTTATGAAGCAACTTCTATTTTTCTTTTTCTAAAAAAGAGGATACAAAGTTCTGTAGTATATTACTTCAGCCCATTCAAATCTCTTCATTCTTGACTAAGTGTATCTCTGCAATTCTCGCCAGTTGCCATTTGTTAGGAACGATTACCATTCCCAAATGTTAAGTATCATCAAAATTTTTTGGGTCTTTTAGTAGAGGCTGGACCTCCAGGCAATGGGGCAGATTCAGAACCAACAGTGTAATAACGTTTAGAACCGTATCCTGACCAAACAACTTGTCATAGCAGTATTTGAGTTTTCCGCGTGGAGAACTCTTTGACAAATTTTTTTTATAGATTCTAAGGGATCTATACTCTGATCCAATAAGCATGACATATTGTCATTCATGCTATTAGGCCATTTGTTTTACTTGTTATATTATGGTTCATATGAAGGTGTGCAAAAACTGTTTTTTCTTAATCGATTTAAAAATAATGAAAATAAATATCATATTGTTATTACCTAAAGGGTGACCCAGGATTGCAAGATTTGATAAATCTGGATTTGATGACATCTCACATATAATTGAATAATAAGAACACTTCAACAATTTGAGCCACAGAAAAGTTCTACCAGTCCCCGGTTCCGTCTTCGCCAACGTCGTTGTCGGCAAATGTCCGCGCCGACATGTGTACGACACGATTCTTATCTTAAACGCTGACTCCGTTTGTCGCCCGCGCAATGCTCAGATTTGTACGGGCATGTTCGGTCGGCGAAAAGGAAAAATATAAAATATCCCCGACGGAGTGTTCCCACCAAAACGCAAACGCCAAGCGCCAACCAGGAACCAAACCGAGGAACGGCATAGGAAAGACAAAGACGCTCGCTGCGTTTGACTGGAGAGAACAGGGTTGAAAAAAAATCTGTCCTCCAGAAGGCGACAGTCGAGCGGAGAACGTCGCCGCCTGGACGGCGGCCAGCCTTTCTAGCTTCTTGTCGGCGGTTGGTTACGTTCTCCCGGATTTCGCAAGCCTGATCGCCGACAGGAGATCATGGCTTGGCTCCTGGGAAAAAGGGTCCGACATGCTCTCGAACGCGGGCGCAACAAGCACTCATGAATGGGCCTGTCCCCCGTAGGCCAGGGATCGTCTCGCCAGCGATACGTCACACTTTGTCGTCCGAGGATCACACGGGAGGTTCGGAGCGGGCAGAAGCGACCAGTGTCCAGCGGTGCCGATGACACTCGAAAAGGACACTCGAAAAGGGACGCACCGCTGGACGTCGGCGGCACCGATCGAGTGAGAGGGAAGCGGAACATCGAGATAAGTGCAGGATGCAGGTTCCTCGCCCTGGTGTCAACCGTTTCCAGCGGCCGCATTCCTTCCGGTTCTTCCCGGGTGCCCGGTTTCGCCTGGTGAATGGGTTCCTTCGGGTGGGATGCTGGAATATTAGCATAATTTCGGAACTAATGCGAGCAGCGGGTGTCTGTTGCGATTCATGCAGCGTCGTCGTCATTCATGCCGATCCGGTTCGCAAGATAGAGGCGACACACGCACGCATCCAGCCAGACGGCGTTCATTCGAGGAAATTCTGGCGCCGGGAAGTGGAAGTCGGTTGCGAAATGTGCCTAGATCGGGTATTTTGGTGAAATTGTACGATGCGGCAAAGCGAGGTAATATGGAAAGCGCAGATCGACATACAATAGTTATTAGAATGGAACGAATAAAACTTTACGAAATCCGAAATGTTTAGAAGAAATAAGACAATTGTTCGTATGCTCGATTCAATTCTATGGTTTTTGATAATTCAACAATTTTGTTCTGTAATTTGTATAAATCATGTACCCTCGATTCCCAACTAGAATTACATGAAATATGAACCGAAAGGCAACTAAGCAATAAACCGGTTGGAATTAGCTCATCGCGCTTTAGTTTAAAGTAATTTCTAAACAAATTAAGTTTCGTTTATATTAACACTCTTTATTTACGGTCGCAATATTTATACTAATTTACAATTAAGGTTGTCAATTCTATTTACTTATAAAGAAGGTTGGCAGGAATATAAAAATCTAGAACATTGGTGTAATATTGTTCAAATTATGTTGAACTTGATATAAACTTTTTTTACTCTACTACTCTACTCTACTATACTTTTACTGTACTCTACTCTCTTTTATACTTTTTTATTGGTGAACTTTTTTTAAATCTCCAATTGGTGACTGTTCTGGAGCTCATATTGCTCTTGGTAAGCTTGATTTATTTTATTGCGAATGGAAAATTTAAATAAAGGGTGTCCCAGAAAGTATAAGCACGATTTCTAAATTACGTTTCTGGAAAACGGATGACGCCAAACAGTTGATTCTTCGGGTGTTTGATTGTTTACATTCAAACCTACTAGATAGTGCATCCAAACTATTTTTTTCAACCGTTTCTGTTAAAATGCGAGGCATTTCCGTCAAAAAGCGCAAAAGCGTTCTGCACAAATGGTGTTCGACTCCTTACATTTCGCTAAGGAAATTGGCGAAATCGGTAGGTGTGAGTATCGGAGCCGTACGAACCGCCATCCAAAAGTTTCGGGAAGAGTCCAGCTTCGAGGATACGCTTAAAAGTGGTCAAAAACCTGGTCCTATCGACCAACAGTTGAACCGGGAAAGAGCATAGGCAATCAAACAAAAATAGGAAAGTCCCATTCGCGATATGGCTCAACAAATGGGTACGTTAAAAAGTAATGTCCAATGAGACAAGGCAAGATTGAATCTAAAATCGTACAAAATCCAAAAGAAATCGAAACGGACTGCAAATTAGGCTGCATGCATTAAACATCGGGCCCGGAAACTGTACGACAAGCTGCTGTGTGGTCAACCCTCATGCATCAGTTCGACGAAGAGTCGACCAAGACCAGACCAAATGAGATATTTTGGGCGCTAACGAAGGCACACTTGAGAAAACATGTTAAAGCAACGGAAAACATCAACAGTTTTCAAAAAAAGTGTAGAACCGTTCAAAAGTGTCGAAAACCGTTCACGACAAGTATGTGCTGAGCCATATCGGAGGCGACAGATCAAAAATGCGGTCATTAGAATATGATTAAATTTTTAAAATTTTTATCTTTCGCAAATAGTCCAGAACAGAACCCAAACACAATTTATGAAACAAAAATTCAGTTTCTGGAACAGGTTTTATTTTTTACCTAATTTTGAAATCGTGCTTATACTTTCTGGGACACCCTTTATTGTATGGTTAATTATGGTTTAAATATAAACTGAGAATGGAAATTGGAATCATCCCAAAAACAGCGTCACTGGCGATGATCTAAAGAATTACCTTCAAATCCTTTCCTGTATATTTCCGTTGCTGATAATTTTCTTAGCAATTTGGTGTGTGAGGATTTTTTTACCAAAACAACATTTCCCCTGTGACATCCCACCCATGGACGGGACGGTACACTTTCCCAGGGTTCCAATCATGGCCTAAAATGACCGAAATCGGACATCTGCAGTTCAATCAGAGACAGATGGCTATGACACGGAACATGGCACTGCGGTATCTGGTTCCGGACCACCTAGATAGCTTCACGATGGAGACCCAGTGCCAGACGAAGGGCTCTAGCGCACGAACCCTTAGTCACACCGTGGCGTCTCGTGAGTAAGAGGTCACCGACGGGGCCTCAAGGTACTCGTACGGTCCATACAGACACACACACACACAGGCTGTCATCTTGCTGCTGGGGCCACTCAATTGCGGCTCATTTTAATGCCTCGGCTCGACTGTTTTGACTGAAATTAGAGAAAATTAGCCTAACGATGGCAGTCCGTAACGAGCCCCCTGTCCCGAGAAGACACACCGTGTGCTCCCAAACAACGCCACGGCGCAAGCAAGCAGGCCGGCGAGCAAGTAAGTAAGTCATTATTTTCCTTCTCCCCAGTTCGTCTGCTGTTGGCGTTTTCTTTTCCACTCCCCAGTCGCCGGCGAGCCTCTAATGGGCACGCTAGTGTGATGTTGATGATCTATCCAATCCGGGAGAAGGTTGCGTTGCGTTGCTCCACACCATTTAATGCGATTCCCGTCGTTTTCGGGCCGCGATGTGGCTGCGTGTGGCCCGTGCGGCCATCATGATGTTTGAACCCGGTGCGTCCCGATCGGGCTAGCCGGGCGCCTCCACCGGGTGGACGGAGAACGGCGCGATCGAAACACGACCCCGGGGAAGGGTGCGTGCATGCTTAACTTTCGCCCCCTGCTCGCTCCTTGCTCTTGCTAATCAATCCGGAATGACGGAGGTGATTTTCCACCATTTCATGCCGATGCGTAATCGATTTCGTCGGAAGTTATCTTTCGGCGGGTTTCGGGGGCTTCCCGCCTCGTCTGGCCGCAATCCCTTCGGAGTGGTGCCGGGGTTGCCGCAAACGAGCGGCCACAAAACAGCCAAGTCATAATCAAAATGTGATAATTACCGACCAGTGTGGAAGGTAAAAACTAAAGCGGACTGGGATAGCTCCAATTCACGGAGGTCGTGGTTGGAAAATTGTAATTGAAAATTAGAAAATTGGAAATCCGATCCTGGCGGCTTCGTTCGGGATAATGTACTTTTTTGTTTCTATCTCTATCTTTATCTATTTCTATCTCTACGCCTCATCGCAGTAGAGCTTTTGAAGTTCTGGCGCAAATATTCAAACCCTTTGGAAGAAACATCCGGCTCGGCGGGCGGACCACTGTCACAGACGAGCTGGATGTCGGTGTGCTATCCCACCTATCCACGTTTTCGTGGCCGCCAAAGGGCATGAGATCTTCCATTTCTTTTCCCACTCCTTTGCCACCTTATCACAAACTGCCTTCAGAGCTCGATCGTCCCCAAACGGACACGCAGGCACCCAAGTGTGCTAATCATTCCATTTCCTGCGCTAGAACACGCATTTTCCATCGAACTCGCCGCGCACGGTCACGCTGGATGGAATGTCCGTTGTTCGGTGAAACCATCAAGATCGATATCGGCGGAAGGGGAGATTGTAAAAATCAACTCTCGCCGGGATGGGGGTTTGCTTTCGTTAATCAAAAAATAGAACCGAACGTGGAGAGGGTCCGCCGTCCACGGTTGGCCGTGCGGGAAAATCGAAAAACGTGTTGAAAACCCACCGAAACATCAACGCCTCGGCCAATGGCTGGCCATCTGGTCGTCAAGATCGGCATTTAAAATGGCGCGTGCTACGGCTCATTGGGGAGGGGAGTTAGGGGTGTCCGTAAATGCGGTTTGGAATCTATCAAACATGCGCCACAAAACCGTTAATAGACGCGTGAAGTTTTCGCATGTTCCTCTCGTGTACGTCTGCTAATGTAGTTAAACGAGTGATCTTATCGTCGATCGTCCAATAGGAGTTGTTGGCTCGTATAGGCGGGAGTATTCGTTTCTCTGAGGTTTAGTACAAAGCATGCACATTTGACATCAGTTATGGATGAAGAAATTTAATACGTTTCTCTTTCTAAACTATTTTTATTGAGAGCCCAAAAGGCAACAAAAACATAAGTGGGTCTTATTACTCTTCCACGTTTTTTGAATGTCTTGTCAATAAGTTTCAATAAATGTAAATATTTAGTTTTCAATTTTGAAGAAACTAAAAACCAAAATGTATATCTTATTCCGGAATTTCAAACCTGACTTGGAACCCCTAGTTTACTTTCAGAAAATCATATGATATAAATATAAAACTTGTCAGGAAGGAACCAAAATGACAGTTAGAGCATATTGGTTTTAACAATACGGCAACGCCAGTAATACCATCATAAATATAGAGCTTATGATTAGTTGTATTGATGATTCCGCCGTCCTCAGGGTCGTCCTCAGAATCTTTCTTAAACATCGATTAAATTAATGAGTTCAGTAATATTAAACCACATCATATAAACTGCACTTAGAAATTCTCCAAACCCAACACCGTAATGCCAGGTGAACTTGCGGCTACGTTCCGTTAGAACTTCATATTGAACGTGCCCTCTCATTATAGCGTGCAATCGATTCTAACTACGTATAATTAAGCTTCTAGAAAAGCAAATATCTATAATCGACCACGACCACCGATCGTTGCTCCAGCAAGCGGAAGGATAGAAAGGGGAAAAACAACCGAAACATTCCGTACAATGTGCCCGAACGCACGCTTCTAATACCTTCGACTTCCTTGGTGTTCCCCGTCTTTGGGCCCTTCCGCCTAACTACCAATTTAATACGGCTATTACGCGGCTCATTGGCCCGGGGGAAATCTTCCGACGGTGGGGTACGTGAAGGATTAGGCTCGCGGGAGGGCCGTGGTCTGGCGTGGTGTTGTTTGTTGGTGTCGGAGTTTTGCTCCGACGATCTTCCCCGTCCGAAAGCCTGAAGCCCTCACCTTTTGCATACTCATAGTGCGATCATAAATCATTTCATTCACCTTTCGCGCGCAGCTCGTTGAGTCGGTTCGGAGAAAGGAGTCTACGGGATGTTTGGTTGTTTTTCTTCTTCGCTTTCGCTTGGTTTTTTGCTCGCACTTGAAATCCTAGCTCGGAATGTCCATTCAGTTTGCGAGCCGATGCGGGATCGAACATCGGTCAATGGATGGTATGCGATCTTTGCCGCAAATCTTTGGCAGTTCCCCGATTTCGGCTTCCCTCCGACTGGGACGCAATTTGGTTGTAGATTTTTTATGGTTCTGGTTTTTGGCAAGCTGGCTAACTGGCGCCAACGATTAATGACACCGATCGGGTTGGGTTGTTGCGAAAAATGAACCATGCTGGCGTCGCACCGACACTGGCGACAGGCGCGGTTCAAAATCTGCGCACGTTTTTATTCCAATTTCATTCTTGACGTATAGCTAAATCTCTCGACCGATCGCATAAATCTGGTGCTCTGGTTCGTGGATGCGCGAAATGCAGGCACAAAAAAAGAAAATCTTGGAACTGGAAAAAGATTCCCAAAGACTGGCGCTAATGAAACGGTTTGTCGCTTGTCGCACATTCCGACCGACGTTGAATGCGTGTGGATGAACATGGGAAGTTATCTCGCGCATCCGACAGATCTTCGACGTCTTTAGCATTTTCTCTTCGCCTTGTGCTTTACGGTAACACGTGATGACAAAACTGACGACAGTGCCGACAGTTTGCGAATCATTTCCTTCCTTTTCCCAGCATCCGTTGCTGGCGCTTGACGTTAATCGTCGTTCTTGTTTGGGTGTGACGAGTGTGCAGACAAGTTGATTTCGGAGAATTTCGGGCGAGCACAATAAAGAATCACATATTTGGCACTAGGAGGAACTTTTCAAAACGGTTATTTCCTTCAACGTGTACAATTTAAAGAAGGCCATCGAATTATGGATTTGATACAAAATTAATATTAATGATTCGAAACGATCACAATAAAAGAGTTAGAAATGACTCCCTTCCTAGAACCAATATTTGTATTTGATAAAAAATCACACAATTTGCCCCGATTCCTTCTCATAAAAATGATTTATTCATCCGGGCACGCTGGGCTCCATTCATAAGCCCGGGCGCACCCGAAAATCGGCCATAATTCAGCTAAATGGCCAGTTTGCAACCGTGAAATATGTTCACACCCTTTATTTATTCAAATGTCTTCCCTATTCCCACACCACCAATAGGCTAGAACGCCTTTCCTAAACGAGGCTTGGTTCCGTAGTTCACACGGCACGCAATCCGGCGAGCGCGGAAGGATTGAATTACAATCGCAGTATCGAAACCGATCCGAATGTAATCAAAACGGTTCGGTAACGCGTTGACGATCGGGAAGGAGATTTGTTTCTTTCGAAAGGTAACTAACAGCTCTGACGCGACTACTGCTGAGCTTCCGAGAACCGATAAACCGAGCGGACAGAATTATTACTTTAAACCGCACGTATCGTTTGGAGGAACTGAGATTTGGAAAGCGTGCGTGACGAAGCTGGGAAAATTGATAATTCAATAAAATTGATTTTAACGCCTTCGCTTATCGGTCAGCGGCATTCGGCTGCGCGAGTGTGTGTACGCCCCTCTCTCGGAGACATCGTAAAACGGCCATAAAGCAATAAAAAGCGATCACAAGCAGATGCCCCAGCCGTAGACGACCGGTGGAATGTGTCCATCCGAAGGTTGAACCGTACGCGGAGTGGAAATATTTTATTGATGGGTAAAAGTAGTGTTTTACATAAATTTATCGTCGCCAGGCCGAAGGTGTATGGTTCCGCGCCGCTAGGTTGATGATGTTTTTATGGAGCTTTCTACGATTCCCCGAACGCCGGGAGAGATGCGTGCGGTGGCTAGGCGAGAAGCCCGCATTTGGGACCGGACCGCGACGATCGTAGACAGTAGTCGAACGATTGGGATTGATTTTCACTCGTCCGTCGATCATGGCTAGTGGCGTGACCTTGCTCCGATCCTCTATCGGTTCGTGGTAATCAGATATCGCTTCCCTTGTCACGAGGGATTCCAATCAGTCCTCCGTCCTTGCGCTGGGCGCACGCTCGCAAATGGAAGCTCGCGATCGTGGAACCGCTCCATCACGTCAATGTTCTGCGTTCTGAGCCCGGGGATTCCGGGAGCGTTCCGTTCTTCGTTTTCGATGGCGGCTGGGCTGCCGTCCGTCTGGGCAACGGTATGCGGGTGCGGGTGACGAAAGATCAATTTCCCACGAAACCGAAGCGCTGGAAGAACCCAACGTCCGAGCCGTGAGATGATCGATCCATCTATTGCGGTTGGCTCTAATGTCTGGGTGCTCGGGTTGGATCGGACCAATCGGACCGGACTAAGACCGACTCCCAGCCCAAAACGGGTGGAGAAGACACTTCGTGAGGAATCAGGGAAAAACTGTCAGAAAACAAGATTTTAAAAGCCACAAAACCCGTGTACCTTCATGCTGGTCTGACACCACGATCATGGAGTGTCTATGGGGATGGGGAGGGTGTCGTCGTCGCGATCGTTAGGTTTGGATGCTGGGAACCTCCAAAAAAGATCGTCTCCTTGGGGCCAGCAAGAAGTGCATGATCTTGGGCGACTTCGGGACACCTCGGTAGAAGACAGAGTATGGGAGATTTGACACGGGTACGCCAAAGTTCTGATCCGTCAACTGGCGAACGCTGGGGGAAAAGGTGAGTGAAGTAAGATGGCACATGAAGCGGTCGAGAAGACCAACCAGGCACACTTTGATTTGGAATGGTTGGAATGCTGACGACGGTTGGAGAGCGGATACGCACCAGTCTCTGCATCGACACGAGCATCCATCTCGGGAGCCATGGAAAAGAATCCACCGAAGTAAGACAACCGAAAAGAAAGGAAGGAAACAACGAGATGTCCAACGCGCACACACACACACACACACACACACACACACACACACACACACACACGCAGTAGAGGCTGGGCACGCATGGAGGGAAAAATGACATAGACTCGGCTAATGAAAAGTAGCTCGTAGGCGCCATGCCACATGCTGCGCGCAGACAATGGACTGTTTGTTCTTTCGATCATCAACATGAGCGCTGGTGCCACACAACCCACCCCGAGAAGAAAAGGGTCCCAGCAGCAGGAAAAGGCCCGAGCAGGCAGGAACCCCGGAGACGATTTATCGTTCTGAAATTAGCTGTCAAGTTTGCCGAGCACGCCGAGGCCCCGGGGCCGGAGCGAAAGCGGATCGTCCGATCATATCTGGGATGACGCGAGGATGACCCCCGGGGGGTGCTCTTCGGTCGGGATGAAGGTTGCGCCCGCTCCGCAACACGTACCGGGGCTTTAGTTTTTCCTGTTGATTTTCTTTTTCCTTTTCCCATTTCGCATCCCATTCGATCGGACGACCGTGACCGGAAGGATGGACCTAGCGCGCCTCGGATCAACCTTCCGTCGAGGGTCCGGCCTTCACCGGGTATGCAAATTACTCAATCCACAGCCGTTCCCGGACGCAGCCTCGATCCTCCCAAGCTCGGGGAATGAATGGTGAAATATTTGTCAATGAATTAGCATGGCCGCTCGGGTTTTTCGGTGAGAAAGTTAATTTGGTTCCTATTAGCACCAGGCTGATCTTTATCGGTATCGGTATCGTCGGGTTGGCTGCCTGCTTGAATAATATGAGTTTAATTAGCAGACGTTATGGTACAACAAATCATTGTGCCCTGGCTGTGAAGCTTGAATAAACATTGAACGAAATTGTTGAATAAACCGTTTTGTGAGTTATGGAATTATTTGAATTATTGTGGAAACATTTTTAGCGGAAGTTCAGATATAGAATATTCTTCGTAAATATTCGCGTGAAATTGAGGATCGACAAAGAACAACTCCTCGTACCAAACTGTTAAAAAATGTATGTAAAATATCAACACCACATTTAGCATCTACACTAGTCGTGTTATCTTCAAGTTTGTTCTTTTTCAATAGCACTAAAATAATCAAAATGCAGATTTTCCAATTTCGTATCCCGAAATAAACGATAAACCTTTGCAACGTAATCCGGTCGCTAATAAGATCGTCTCAATTAAGGTGTTTGCTCACGTAAATCACTGTTTACTCCCACACGCCCGGTCCCAGGCGACCCCTTCCCTGCGGCATCGGCCAAAGTCAACAAATTAGTTCAAAAAATCTTCTAAAAGCAATAAAGCAACCTGTCCGCCAGTAACGGGACCACCAACCTCGCCAAGGGGAAAAGGAAAGCCATTTCTCTACCAATCCCCTTTAGGTGTCTCTCCGGTGGCCTTCCGTTCGGGGCTCCGGTACAAATCAAATAAGGCGCTCCGGACGGCCGAAGTCGATCGGAAAAGCCGAAAATTATGAGCCCGACACAAAAAGGGACAGTTGGCGGCGGTGGTTTCGTTGTATGTTTTTGGGTTTTTTGGCGAACGGCGAGACGGGGACGTCCTCGGAATTACATGCTCTTGGAAATGGCTTTTACGACGCCACGCATCCGCTGGCCTCGAGGGTTTGTGTGTGCACCCGCGTGCGCTTAGAGTTTTCAATATTTTGCAGATGTTGCAACGATGGTCAGTCGCATTCTCGTATGCTGTCGGCGGTTTGGTTCCTTCAAGGGCTCAAAGTGGTTCTGCTGAACCGGACGGTGTTGAGAGATTGTCGCTTTGCCCATTTTTCTACTCTTCGGTCTCTAGGTCTCTTGCCCGTTCAGCGGCCGGAGATTCTGAGGCCATTGGTATGTAGCTGGCGCCGGAGAAAGGCAATAAATACCAGCAAGTGCATAATTATTACACTCCACATGTTACGATTGTGGTCATGTGAAAGTATGTTTCATATCTGAGGATTATTACTTGAATTCGATTCAGTGATTTTGGATCTTATTTTTTAGGCTAGAATTCATAGAACTTAGTATTACTATTAGATATCCAAGCTACACAATCAACTTTTTCCTGAGAGTTTCCTAACAGAGAGACTGTATCTTCTTGGGGAAAGGGTTATTTTTGAGATAAACCAAAATTTACTGAGTGCTTTTAGGATAACAATCTCTGCATTCCACAATCGCTTGCCAACTAACAAGGAGACCTGGTGGCCTTGCCGACGTTTAATTCCAATTTCGTCCTGAGTCTAAAAGCTAGGGTCAGGGGTAAAAATCATAGGGTAAAAATACCTCACTAACAGTTTGTGGCGACTGGAGCAGAGTTGTATCGAATTACGTGCACCTTTTGGCACTCTCCGTGACGCACGGACCATGAATCCCTGCAATGCTTAGCCCATCAAAGCCCAGGGGGCAATCTTCTAACAGATCCCGCCCGTCCGATAGGAAATGAGTAACATGCGGAGTTTGACGGGACGGTTGCGTAAGATCCTGCCAGTCCCCGAAGGCTGTGGCCCCTTTTTTCCCAACCAGGTAGTACCAACTACAGCCCACGAACACTGTCCATTTACACCTCGCACAACAGACGGTGGGTTGACAAAGGGAAACATGAAAGAAAGATTAAAAAAAAGGTGGAAAGTTATAGAGTTTCCTTGCTCGCTGCTAATCTGGATGTATTTCCACTTGCTTTTTCTTGTTCGCTCTCCGCTCGGCAAGTTTTTACACTTTTATCTAGGATTCAATTTCCGCAGCACTATCTCTTTGGCGGTTGGGTTTTTTTTCATTTTTTTTGCCCTGGCCCGGCTGTTCATGGGGCACGTTTTCGTTGAAATTTCCAACTGTAATGGATATGCCGCCTGATAGGCGCGCGGTCCTTGGAAGGGTCGATTTACGATCGGTCAATTGGTGGAGTGGAGATCATTTGATTCGTGTATGTGCGCTCTCATATGGCGGCATAGACCGGCAGCAAGTGGGACGCAAGGTGTCGCCGAAGATGTCCTCTGTCGCCGGGCGGTACACAGGAGCTCACCGAGGAGTCTGGTGTGGTAATTTATGGCTCCCGGTGTCGGTGATCATTTAACGGTGCTTCGGGATGGTTCTAACTGCGTTCGAACCGGTGGTGGAGAGAGTAGAGGAGTGGGTCGTTTGGCGGACAGGTTGTCGATGGCTTACGACCGGTGCAGCTCCTGGCGGGAAATGTGATCCTTTAGCTTTTATGAGCATGTGATTTGATCATGACAAACGGATGTGAAAAGGATTTTAAGTGGAATTGTAAAAGCATTGTAGATTGTTTTAAGGTTTTCAAATTAAAATAATGACTCAATAATGGAAAAGATCTCTTCGTCCTCAAGCATGACAATCGATAAAAACAAAATAATGGCAAGAATGTGACCAAAGGTAAAACAATGCATCGTTTAACATTAAGTGCAAGTGTAGTACGTAAAGTAAATTTAGTACATAATTCATACATTCTTCGCCATGTCCACGACAAAATACCTTCCGATTACTCCATAAAACATACTGTATTTTGATACATACGGCCTAAGAAAATACCTCTCAAAATACTTTTCATCGTTAAGCAACTTGTTAAAATTTTAATTAAATACATCACTCGTCCCATCGACGAAGCGAAAGTTTAATTCGCCCAAAAATGTCCAGCATTCCGCGCCGACGACGTTGCTGCTTGCGTGGCAATGAGGAGGAGTTAAGCATTAAACTCTCACCCAAAATTCCTACCGGTACATGATTTACATTATTGCTTCATTACATCGCATCGCAACCCGAGCCTTGGGCGAGTTTTCGTCCGGGCTTCTCGAGGGTAGGTGAATTAATTTCGGCCGGCTGCGGAATGTTTCCTAATGAGACGATCTCTCGTTTAAACGCCACATCCTGCGTATTCATGCGGCCACAAGTGCGCTGCGCTTTACATTAAGCGTGGGGTGAAGGCATGTTTTGGCAAACATTAAAATACACGGCTCTTACTTTTCTCGCCCCTGTCCGCCGCATCCCCCAAGGGCGGGTTTTTGAGCGATCGGTTGCGAACAATGCGAAACAGTTGAGGCACGTGAAAAAAGTACATTATGTGCGCACCTTCTTGGCCGGTGGCCCCCCCACCAGGCAACCGTAGGGACATCCACATTCCCCGGTAGGCCCCGGTTGCGGGGATGGAATACCTCTTACTGGACGGTCCACTCCAGTTTCCCACACCTTTCGGGATCGGCGGGTTTTCAACGCTTCCACCAACTGTCCCCCGGGGAACAGGACTCGCTGCTGGTGACGATCAAATAAGGGATGTGAGAGAAATGTAAAGCTGCTTCTGCTTCTGGTGCGGCTGCTGTTGCTGAGGAGTAATTTGTCAACCGCATGATCGCCGGCTACATATTATAAACTCCCCATGCACCTGAACTTGTGGCTCCCACGACAACATGTGTCCCGGGCAGCGATCAGCTTCCGTATGGTGCTTCGAAACTGTTTTCTTTTCCATTGCATCTTGCCCATTTGCCAGCGTCAATCCGCGTGCGTGGTTTAATTCCTCCCGTCATTAAGCGTTATTAAAAAGGCTGGGCCCGCTGGTGGTTTGCGTGTTCGGGTTTACCATCCACCGAACGCAGGCTGGAAGGTGTGTTTCATTAACAAGAGCGGGAAGTGAACGATTTCATCGCGCGGTGGTGACTTTTATCGCCAACGCGATCAGCCGCAACGGGGCGGAAGTGAGTCTGAGTGCTCCCGAAAAATCGCCACCGTCACGATCGGCACGAAAATGGCTACGTCGGTCGAGTCCTAGCCCAAACGGCCCCCGGGCCGGTTAATTATAAATTTCATCACCTATACTTGTTTCGCTTTCACAGCTCGACACCTTGCCCTCGAGGAGTGCTGGGGAGCCACTTTTCGCTGGCCGGCGTTACTACTGTTTCGGTATGGTCACGCCACGCTTGGGAGGCAAACAAACGCTAAGGTAGGGTTAGCTTAAAGGTTTCGAAGCTACACAAATGAAGGATAGAAAGACAAAAATAAAAAAACAACACAACAACGCGAGCCGTCGATCAAGAAATGGATACATCAACGGCAGCAGCCCCAGGTTGTTGATGATCCCATCGAATCCCAACCCTGATCAAAACAATCGAGTGAGGTGAAAGAAAGCTGGCTACCCTTGACTGTTTATTAAATGTCTGTAAAATTAACAAATTTCATAATTTTAACATTTGTTCAACGATCTCGTCAATGAAGAACTCAATTCTGATACATCCAAGCACTTGTTAAAGAGGGCAAAATTATAGTAAACGTTTATCTATTACTCGCGCTACCTCGCCTTCAAGGGTTAGAGGTGGCATAAAACCAACCAAAACAAACACGAACGCGGGCATCAATCAAACGCTCGATCGAGAACACACGAGATGGTATGGCAGGATACGTCCAGAGTGGGTTCCCTCTTGTTGTTTAGTTTTGCTCCTTTGGGGTAGAAGATGGTTTTATTTTCGCTCCACACGCAGCGCCTCTTTCGACCGTTGAAACTTAGAGCCCTTGGACGGTTCTAGTTAGGAAGGGGGTTTTTTTTTATAATTTTTATTTTACTCCATCCAAACCATGCCCACCGGTGAACGGTGCGCAAGCCGTGGGGAATATGTTAAAATCCACGCATGTGATAATTATACGTTTTCATCTCCAATTTCCGACCCATACTCCAATTCATCGCCGTAATGTGTATATAATGCTGCCTCATCAAACGGACCAAAAGCGTCCGTACTTCGAACGGGGCGAAGAAAATGGGAGGGAGTGTGAGCAAAAACCATACCAGCGATACGTTTGGCGGACGGGGAAGGGTAGGTACGCTGGCCGCCCAAAACTGAGGGAAAAGGCAAGAAGCGAGTGAAAATTAAGAGGCCAGACTGAAGGAGGAAAAAAATACACTCCTGCCAGAGCCCGCCAGAGGCCATCATCCTGATCGATCGGTGGTGTGATTCTTGACGAGCTCCCAAGCGCTCGCTGGGCGAGAAATGTTCGTGGATCCTCGCACGAAGGTTGGTTTGATTGTGAGCTCCCCCCCCGCCCACCCCTTGTTTTTCGTGTTATTATTTTCCAGTTTCATCACAGTATAAAACGGTTTTTCTTTCCCCCCTCCGCGCTAAGGGCTGCAAATGGGTTTCTGCAGCTTAAAGGGTGCTTCTTGTTGGCACAGTCTCTCTTCCGTTTACCGGGCATTAGTTGGCCCAGGAGGAAGGGGGGGAAAAGAACGTCCAAGAACTCCCCAAATGATACACTTTTTGCCAACGGCAAGCGGCAGCAGCCGGGTTCGTGCCCGACGCTAGGAAACGGATACCTTCCACGGGCGGGTTAAATAGTGGCGTCGGCTTTCTACCCCCATATCGAGCTATCGGCTCCGGGCGATCGACGGGAAGCGATGGCCCCAGAGAGTGTGGGGTCAAAGTATACACTCATCGGCCGGCACGTCATACCCCTTGCCTGCCTCGAATGGGTCAATAAATACCTGCATGAAAATTACCTTGTTAGGTTGCATGAAAACTTATAATTTAACACATTCTCGCTCATCGATCGCGCGCTGGAGCGATGGCGCTGTGATCTGGGTGATCTTTGAAGGCATGATCTTCGCCAGGCAAGGGGAGAAGCGCCCTGGACGGGTGGAAGGAGGGGGTTTCGAATCAAGTTGGCGAGTCACGAAAGTAAATGTATTTAGCAGCTTCGCCAGCGAGCACCGGGGTAGGATAAGGATCTCTTGGCGAGGTGATGGAAGCCCTAATGGAAGTTGGAACGAGCTTATGCAAAGTGTGCTCCCGAGACACGAGCGTGGAGAGCAGGCAGGAAGCGAAACCGTAGGGCATCTTCTCGGGTGGTAATCTACCGAACGTAACGGGGGTTTTTCGGCGTTTCGTTGTGCGCTTTTCCTTGTTTGGCTAATCAGCGGAAATGGTGGAAATACTTTTGTGTGCAAGATCGAATTTTCAGCTGCGTGCCCAATCGTGGCCCGATCGGAAAACACGATGTGCAAAATGGTTGAGGGCGAAAGTTCATTACCAACCGCCACAGGGGTCACCGTTTTCTCCGGTAAAACAAACATACCATTTTAGTAAATTACTTCCAATGCATAATAATTACTCGCGAACGCACTCGCGCTAGCGTAAGGAAAAGTGCATGGACATAATTGCAGGGTTTTCCGGTGCCTCCTCCCGCAGACCGTTTCCAATCCGTTTCGCCCCAGCCCGTGGCATCCTCGGTGGCGCAAGGGCCGTATTTATCGAGGACCTGCGCTGGTAAGGACTGTCATAAATATTATAATAACCGATAAGCTTCGTGTGCGCGCCCGGGTTGTTCTCGCGCTGGAACTGGTGTAATGTTAATAAATTATATGTCAGGTAGAATGTCGTTTCAATAAACATTAACGCATTATAATGATCACATGGACAAGTCGGGTCGCGTATGTTTAATGCGCTTGAGGTCGTGTAAAAAACACCAAGAGTGCCAGAAGGTGTACTCAAAGTGAAAAATATGTGAACATAAATTGATTTTTATAGAATGTGTATGGAGATAAAGTAAATATGAACATCCGTTTGAGTCGTTCAATCGATCATTCATATTCTAGAAATTAATTCGTTTGTTTTTGCTATAAATCTTTGGGATTGAGACTTAAAGTTGAGCAATATTTATTGAATTCAATTTCACAATCAACTCCAAAGTCAACAAATGCATTCGATAAGAACTCACTCAGCCTTTCAGAAGTAAAAAACCCGAGAATGGTCAATCCATCATAAATAATATCCAGATGCCATTGACGTTAACACATTGGCGTTTCTCAACATTGTTGGATACAACAGGATGCCTTCATCCCATTCCGGTATCATTTCTCCAACTTCGAGCTGCGAGAAGGAGAAAAGGCAAATGGAAAACCACACAGCACAAAACGCCATCGTTTGGATTGATATAAAATTGGGTTCAATTTACGATATTGATATAATTAGTCCAGTGATTCATTGGTCGTGTTTTAAAAGACTATCATCATCGAACCTTTTTACTTCTCTCGTGCATCGAAGCGCCAGTTCGTGCGTTCACGCCCCGCCGTTGTTGGAGCCGCTACGGTGCTCGCGTCGAGGAGCTCCCACGAAGGCTCCCAGACGTCCAAGGCACGGGATCTTGTTAGCGGCGAACGACGTTGTGCAGTTGTGGCGATGACGCGATGACGCCGCCGCAGCTAGTTTTCGAGTTGTCCCGAGCCGGGGATAATGACACCTTTCGGAGGAATCCACGGCGACTGGCAGGAGATTGATGAGTGTATAATTTTCGGGCGCGACAGGTCCCACGTTGCGCCGTTGGTGACCCGGTAAAAGGGAGGCCCGAGTGGGGTCCGTTTTGAGCTGTCAACCAAATTTTGGGGATTCGTGCATCGTTGGAGGTACGCGCATTTGGGAGAACTCGCATTCCCATTGCGCCACACACTCTCAACGTCAAATGTTTGTTCAGTATTCAATTTCCGAGACATCTCCTGTTCGGGCGAAAACGGTAGCCGATTAGCTGTGTTACTCAAAGCCGTGTTGTTTTTCCACAGAACTTGTCAGCGCTGGCCGTCGCGACATTTGTTTTCCAACGAGCTCGACGGGATGGTGCATCATCTCTTCGGCCGAGGACGGCCAATTTGGGTGGCTTGGAAATCGGAGAAGGCGCCAAGCCAACATGTGTTCTGGAACGTTCCCGCATGGCCTAGTTCTTGGGCGGTGTGTGGCAGTGTATTTTTGGGAACCCTTTCTGCTTGGCGGAACCCGCGAGCGTATCTCTGGTACGCAATCTCGGCCAAAGGGATTCCCGTTCTACGAACGCGTAGTCTAGATTCTGGGGAGGGTTTCTTTGGCGAGCCCAAGAAAACCACTCGTTAGTCGCGCAGGAAAAGAAACATAACGCAATTTTTCCTCCGGATGAACAATGATGTTTAATTTTGCGGCAGTTTTGCTGCCCGCTTTTCGTCCCGTGTCGGTCGAAGTAGGAATGTCGGCCGTTGGTTTGACAGCGCGGTTCGGGAATGTCAGAATCATCGTTCATGCGGACCCGAATGGCCCGTAGACTAAAGGGACTAAAGGGGGAAACCCCAATGAAGGGAATCCCACGGGACGGTGGGCGATTGTTAAAAAGCTGCGAAAAAAGGCATCATCCGGACTCGGTAGAGGCTCCCCGGGACGAGTGGTGAGAGTCCTGATCATTGCGATGACGGCTTGGCGTGGAATAATTTGATTGAAAAATTTCCGAGAATTTCACTTCGCAAACCGGGACATTTGGGGACTCGGATGGCGAATGCTGTGCATTTGAAAGACTTTGAGCGCAACTCCATGGCAGTTGTGGATAAAATACAAAAATTATTAAATGAATGCCGATTGGCTTGTAATATCGTTTTATATTTAAGGTAATATAATTTTAATTTTTTTTAATAAATTACAAATAAATTGGCATTCTTTTTCTTATTCTTCTTCTTCTTCTTCTTCTTCTTCTTCTTCTTCTTCTTCTTCTTCTTCTTCTTCTTCTTCTTCTTCTTCTTCTGTGGGCATTCTGTGTTCAATTAATAAACTTTTTACTTGATGCTTAATACATCTTAGCTCACTTTGTAATTTTTGGAGCACTAAAATAAGAATATTACAAAGAGCTGTAACCAATAACAATATTGGTAATGTATCATTTTTGTTCTTTGCTTTGACAATGACTTGAATTGAATTTTTATAATCAACTCGTAACAGATTAAATTTGCATGATTTTAATCCTCAATTTTGGTCGAACCAGTAACCATTTTCTCTCCCACTGTTGCAGCTCTAACCCTCTTCGCTGGATGCATCATGTCTTCAAGAAACTGCCCAGCTGCCCCGAGAGATGCACCGGCAAGGGGGGAAGCACACGCAACAGCAACCCTTCCTCCACTCCATTCCATTCCATGACGTCTGGTCAATGGGCCACACTAAACGAGATGATGATGATCACTTTATCTTGCTAAAAAGTTGTTAATACCATTTCACAACCTTTTCGCATGCTCTCCGGCTGGTGTGGAGGGCCGGAGCGGAGGGTAACCTAACAACACAAAGCATCCACTAGGCGCCTCCGAGGGCTGCGGCCGGACGGATCCCGGCCCTGATCTGCCCGCGGGCGCTTCCACGGGAAACGTCGTCCGCCGGATAATCGCGTACAATCTTCAGACAAATCATCATGGACGGAATGGCAGTTGGGGGGAAAGGGGCAGGAGGCAAACGGGGGAACACCTTGGCGCTGGGAAGGGACGGGAGCGCCAAGGATTCGGTGCTCGTTATTGTTGAGGTATTTTTTTAGCATTTTTTCTCTCGTGTTTGGAGCGTGTTTTATTCGTTTTTCGTCGGTTGGGTTTCGGGTTGGTAACGGTGGAACGACGGTCTTGGATGGACCTCGTGGATGCGCCTTGTTAGGAGGTGAATTCTTGGGAAGTGCCTTCTGATTCACCCTCGCTGCAGCCGTCCGGGAAGCCGGCGGAGGGCTCGGGGGCTCGCTCGGCGCCGTGTGCGTTCTCAGCGGACCACCAACAATTCAATAACTCATTTTTATACTGAAGAGTATTTTTCCTCTCCGTGGCTCCGTTCCTGGTGGCCCTTTTTATGTTCCCTTTTTCTTTCGCTCGGCCTCGGGGGCTATGGCTGCGTTAGGGCCCCTTTTTTAGGGAGCCATTTGATGCTCATCAATCCCGAGATTTTGTGCGTTTGGGATGGGCTTCATCATCTTTTTACGAGCAGAATGATGTTCAAGCCTCAAACACTCGTAGACTCGAGTGACGTTTTACGTTTCCTGGGGCGCATCCAGTGCCACAGGTTCGCTTGAACAGGTTCGAGAAGGTGAAAACGAAACGTGCAACGAGCAGGACCTTGTGGGACGTCGTATAATGATAGGCTATAATATCTTCATTCGTTTCCTGCGTTTCCCAACCCTGAGCTGCTCCGTTAACCAGCGATCGAAAACGTGATTATGATTAGTGTTAATTGTGACAAGTTCACAATGCAGCTGTTACCACCGAGGGTCACGAGGGAAACACTCGGTTTGTGGCTGGGGAAAACGACCCTATCTAGCGGAGGGACTGGAAACACCACTTCGAACGGTGCTGCCACCCTTGGGTGCTTATCGATTTTGACCCAATTTGTAGTACTCGATCGCCACCGGGTGGACCAGTTTGAGGTAGCACGCTCTCCGCCCGAGGGAGTTTTGCCGTGAATTCGGCCAAATTCAGTGTTCCGCGTTCCATGGGCTCGGTATGGCATGTCACTTACGGAACCAGCTTTTGTGTTTCGTTCACGCTTTTCGGAGAATTAGAAACGGGAATGTGCATATGCAGGTTGTCAGGGCCAGTTTTAAAGGCCCACGATTGAATGGAGAATTTGTGGAATTCATGCCTAGACATAACTTTCATAGGTTCTAAGAAGGACTTATTCATTGAAACATCAGACCTGCAATTTAATCTAGTTTTTCTCCAGAAAAATGCAGATTTAATCTTTGTGCTTTAAATCCGCATTTCGTGTTCCGTGCTTTACTTGTTACTGTTTATAACTTATTAGAGTTACAATCTACAAACTGTTGCCCCGTTGATAAACACAAGGGTACATTAAAGTACCAACCTTTTTTCAAAATAAAAACAACAATAGCAACTACAAACAATTGAAACTACAAAATAGAAAATAATATCATAAGCATTTCAATAGTCAATTCGACTCTAGAATAAGTAAGAAAGATACTGGTAAATAAAATTTGAATAAATTGGCTGCTTTAATAGTTACTTTGCAACAAGTAAAGATAAAACTGAACGCAGTTTTGAACTGCGTTTCAAAATATGAATTTAACTATAATTGATTTGTAAAAAACTTAATGGCGTTATAATAAAACCTGATTGAACTTGAAGAAAATTTTACATTTTACAGAAACCGTTATGCATCCTTCTGGTTGATTGTCCAACATTTCGATTCTATCATAGTTCTTGGGTGTTCTCGTGCTCCTTAGAAGCGTTCCTGTTCGTTTTGAGTGTGTAGATATAAATCAGACACTAAAAGACTTAATCGGCAAAATTCCTCCTGACAAAGGATGGGTTTTTTTCTCATTTCCCTTTTCCTTCCGCATCGATCAGGTGCAAGACCGGTGGGAAAACAAACATTTATAGAAACCGACAACAGTTTTATGGCTTGTTATCGCAAGAGATTAAAAGGGCACAGTACGGCGAAGCGGCAAACAAAGCGAAAAGGAAGCTCCGCTGTAAAATACGATAAAATATGTGATACTTTCCGTGCCCCGGTTACCACCCTCGGGGCGAATCCTTTCGATCGCTATCCTGAGCGCTCCAGTTTCGTTCTACTCCATACCATTTGGTTGATCCTTCGACGATCCTCGAGCTAGGGTTCCCGATCGTGACGGCAAACCCTTCGCCGATGTCAGTTGCTTTACGGAGTTGAGATAATTAAAATATTTCCAGGCACGGTTTTTCCTTCCTAAGCCTACGATGTTGATTATTTATGACGGGTTTTATCCGAGACAGACGGCTGGCGAAAGGTGTGGTCCAGCGAATTGTAGCTTTTCCCGGTGCTACGGTGGCCTAGTTGCGTTAAAGATCGTTATTCCCTTTTGTTTCCACTTCTTTTAGGCCCCGCTCGTCCGGGAAAGCCACTCCCGGATGGATTCGGTTAGGGATAAATATTTGTTGATTATTAATAAAGGAAACCATTGCCGGGATCCCGTGGGCTGGCGCCAGACCACGAAAATGTCTTTGACGCTTCCCGGGCGCGCGGAAAACGAGAGAAAGAGAGCGCCAACGCCGAATAAGGCCTACGGTTTCTCGTAAGATCGGATCGATCTGGTGATCTTTTTGATTAGTTAAAAATCTGGATGAATGGCGGTGGTCCTGGTGGGCGAAGACGGCGGCTTCGTGCTCGGGTTGGTAGGAGTCGGAGTTTATCAGATTGAAACGGACCACTTGCCAGGGCTCGGTGGTCTGAAAAGCGAATCGAAACGGTGCGCTCTCTGAAAGCGCGACGTCCGAGGCGAGAAAGGAATCCTGATCGTCCGTTCGGCGTCGGCTGCGGGAGATTCTTCACGGTCGGCTCTTCGAGAAGGGGAAGGGTGTCCTGGCCGGGGATGGAAACCCACCCGAAACGATATAATGAAGTAATTAAATTTGTAAACTCTCCGCCCTAGGGGAACGGGCGTCGATCGTCCGGGTTTCGGGTCCAGCTTGGCGTCGACGAGTCCCCGAGGGGCCTTCGCCGGACGTGGCATGTTTTCGTGACGGCATGAACGGCCCTAGAGGTCCCTCCGGCGCGCTCCTCTCCATCGCTCCTCAGCATCTTGGATGCTGGGTGAGAAAAAAAATAACCGAAACAAAACCCACAACAACACCATGCTGCGAGAGGAAACGCAAACGCGAGCTGGCGCACGAAAACATGGAGAATTTGGGAGGTCTTCCAAATCCTGTCGAGGCTCCACGCGGCGTGTACGTGCTTCTTTAGGCGTTTTTTCCCCGAGATCTTTTCTCCTGTCTCCATCTCCTGCCAAGTCGTACATCTCGGGCGCACGTTGTTGTACACGGTTGTGTCGTTTTTTATATGTTTCCTTCACCTCCTAGTTAGCTGCGTTTGTTGGCTGTTTTTGCCTTGTTTTTTGTCCTGTCTTCGGCCTTGTTGCTCCCGGGTCCCGAGCGTAACCAGCGCTCAAGCATATGTTGATTGCTTTGATTTTTACCCTCCCCCTTTATTTCAATCAGCTTTTGCTTTGAATCCCTTCTGCGATCGGTGGGTGAGGAGGGACGGTGAGTTCGGAATGAGAAAGAGGATGTCCGATAGGGAGCGAGGAACCAAATCCAGCACTAATCCAAGCAGGGTGTCAAATGGGCGCCAAGGTTGTTTGATGTACAAAATGGCGGATCAGGTGAGTGAGAGCCCACGACATGCTTTTGGAATAAGCCGTGAATCTTGTTGTTTTGTTTAACAAAAAATGTATTTACATTTTGTACAGCAATTATATTGAGGTTGCCTGGTACTGAACTATTTGCTACATATTCATTAAACAAATATAATTGAATATGAAGGTTATGTCTTAATTCAGGGATTTGATAAGTACCAAAAAAGTAAGCAGAAATCAGGTAGAAATGCTGCACATTTTTGCGAGGTAAGAGGTATATCGTTTATTTTAATGAAGTGAACTATAAACCTCTCCTTCCTATAATCACTTTAAAATCAAATAAACTTTAGTGTAGTGGCAACATATTCGATTGATATTAATTGGTAAAACTTAAACAAAACGTATGTTGTTATTAAAAATAATAAAGGAATTTCATCAGGTATATCAAATACGTTCTGAGTTAAGTCCATTGATGCAAACCTAAGTTTCATAAAAAAGAATATGCAATGTTTGTTAAACAAATGTTCAGGATTTTATTTCTTGCGCTTTTCTTTTCGCATTAGAACTGTTTAAAGAGACATGCTATTGGAAACGCACTATAAGGCAATTTTCTACTGACCACAGGCCTCGACTAACCTTGTCTTACTAACATTCAACCACCAGGATCACCGTTCGCTCCATCTGAGCGTGATGAAGGGGCAATTTTTGGGGGCGAACGATGCTTCTTGTGTGATCCGCAGAAGAGAACTTGCCCCTAATCACCCTTTAATTGCAGCCCATCCAAAACATACGCTCGCGAACTTTGCGGTGGCCCTTAAAGCCGCTAAGCACGCTCCAATCCGCCAGGGGAGGTCACCGCCGATTGTCGAACTAATCGGTGCGGGCGAACCGAAACGTGCGAAAGTGCGTTCGGACGGTGCTGGACCGAATTTCGAAACTCGTGCCCCGTTCGGAACGGGCTCCGCCAGTTAGGTGGAAAATCACACCACGTCGGGGGGTTGGCACAAACAAACCGATTGACGTTCGATCCATTAGAGCGGGGCGCAGGTGGGGAAGGCAGTCAAGGGGTACGATAGTTGGCTTGAGTCGGTACGAAGATTTGGCCGGGGGCTTTTTGAAACACATCTTAGCGCAAACCGCTCCGAGGCTGATCGTTGAAGACAAGTTGCTTTTTAATTGAATAATCGCTGGACGCAACCGGGCTACGCAAAAGAGCTGCTAATTTTAGCCCGAGTGCTAATGTTTGTTTTCCCGCCGATCGATCGGCTCGTTATGACCTTATGGTTAGGACGTTGTGCAATAAAAAGTACGTTTAATGGCGAGAGTGTGGGTACTCTTAGGTTGAGGGTAAAATAGTAAGAAGAAAAATAACCAACGCGAAAAGGAAAAGAACGTTACGGTAGGTAAAGCAAATTGTTCGTAAAGTCCTTTTACAGGATGCATCTCGTTGCAAACACATCAAATGCATCAAATGAAACTGGAGCCTTTATTCATCAACACGAATGAAGATTAGGTATCGACCGAGAGATAGACCGTTGATCCGTATACGTTAAGTGGACAGATACACTTTGGCGGTTAATTCACATTCGGCAACTGCGTAAGTGACACTTTCCGGCGCATATTTATTCCTCAATCTTGCCGCTTCATATTTCACACGAACTGTGACATACTCACAGGGTAGAGGTGTTAACTCTACGCTCATTCCGGTACCCGTGGTGGATGTCGGGTTCGCTTTGTTATCCGCCCTAAATACTTAGCAGTGTGACGATTTTCATCTTCCATCCACATTCCAGCGGGCAAGTGCCAAAAAAGTGATTACTTGCGCTCGCGTTGCGGGGATGAGATGTTGTTCACCGCATGTTGCCGCATGTTTTGAATGCATTTAACGGGCGCCAGCGACTCAGCCTGCATTCGATCGTGTTAAATTAACTTAGCGAATCGGTGTGAACGGCAAACACACCGATCATACACCTCATAATGAGCCATTTGCGTCGCACCTGAGTGTTAAATATTTATTTGTGAGCAAACGCGAAACGGTTGCCTGCTTGCCGAACTGTGACGCGCTTCCCCGAAAATAGTGGTTTCGCTTCGGAATCAAATGCTTAGAACGATAATTCGGTAAGGCATATATACACAAAAAACAGTCAGGCATAGGAAAAACCAAACCAAACCAAACTCCGCAAAAGCCCCCATTTGAATGATCCATTTATCTCAATCAACACCTAGGCGACGCATTGTTCGTGCTTTAATGGCGCAATTGATCAGCTTGAGACGGCGAAAGCGCTGCTATAAAACGATCGCACATTGATTCATCGGCAAATGTGACAGCGTGAAAACCGTAGGCAATTAATTTCGAGTCGCACACGCGCAAGAGGGGGGGGGTGAACTTTACAGAAGGGCGCTGGCGGAGTGTCGATTTGTGGCGGAAGGTGGCAAAACTTAAATCGAAAAGAAACGGTGAAGATGAATTCATCAACCGTCGACAAAAGACACCCTCGCTAATAAGACTTCCTCGTAACGGTGGGCAGCAACCTGTCAGGTTTCGGTGATGGTCGATCGGTTTATCGACGGTGCGTTAAATGTCCGATGTGACCTCCCCGACCCCTCTGCTGCAGCCTCCGAGGAAGGCACCCGGAGTCTTTTAGCCCCACAAACCGATTTGACAGATGCAAATAAAGAGCCACGCAGCACTGCGATGTGTGTGTGTGTGTTTGTGCGATCGTAAAGCTGACCATCATCGGTGCCGGTTCCGTGGTGGATCGTTTTGATTCGAGCAATAAAAACAGCCATAAATTTCTCTATCTTTCGATAATTAGCTACGAACCGCATGACGTCGAGTGTTCGCTTCGGAGCATCCGTGTTTGGGGTTGTTTTCGGGTCGAATGGAAAGGATCGACGCCATTTTCTCCTCGCGCCACACAGGCTCGATTCTGTTCTGCCCTCTGCCCCGTCTCGCTTTCCTTCGTTGGGTATGGTGGGTCGTTTTTGTTTTGTTCTGTTTTGGGGGAGCACCGGCAAAGATCCCAAAAATTAGTCCCCAAAATTTTTCAATTTTATGACGTGTGAGGTCTGGACAATACTATTTCCACCTTTCGCGGACGAAATGATCACGAAGCCGAAGGATGAGTGGCTGGACAGATCTTAAGGGTAAGAAAGTTGTCGATACCAAGTTGCTTAGTGTTTGCTCGTTTCCTAAGAAAACGAAAATAAAAACAAAAGTTGTTAAAACGCTTGCCAAATTGTGTTTCACCATAAATTATGTATTAATTAGCAGCATGTTTTAATGATGTTGTCCAAAGCCGTGTTGGTGTGTGTGTGTTTTGCTGTTATGGGCTTGGCGACTCCGACTCCCGCTTGTTCCGGAGTTGGGCAAGGACAAAGGTAGGGTGGCGAATAATCGCGTATCTCGTCAATCGGGACCACATTTATTTGCATTTCTATCGGAAAAGGTACGAAAACTAATTTCGTGCCGGTCGTTGGTCTGTGGATGGTTTTTTCCTCTCCACTCTTTTTTATCGAACAGCCAATTTTTCAACCCTTCCGAGCGTTCGGTTCCCGGGCGGCCGCAAAGTCGCTTCTAGCGGTGAATAATTTATTGGATCCATCAGTTTACGAGATGCTCTTCGCATTCGGGGCCCAAATATGGCCGCCACGGCCGCCGGTGGTGCTGATTTTATGGCTTAACAATTCGTTAACATTCTCCAAAAACCGATGTCCTCGAGGTTGACTCGACCAGGTACCAGGCCGGTCTGTTTTTCCGTGTGGGGTCCCTGGTGTTGGTTTGCTGTTTGGTTCGATTTTTGTTCGCAGCCGTCGTTTATGGTTAGGGAGCAATCTGCGGACCCCCGGCGACGATTTCGTTTTTTCCGACGAACGAGATTGATTGGCCCCCGGGTGGAACATGAAACGGAAACACCGGCATCGGGATACAGTGTTAAGGCGCAACACTTGCGCGAGATTAACTCCACCGCTGCCGAGTATTAGTTCTGTTTTCCCTCCGCTCGTTCGAAAGGAAGCACGCGAATGGCCCGTAAATAAATCAGTACTAAAGCCATCGTTGATTGCCCCTTCCGCGTGAGATCATTGATGAAGTTTGTATATCTCACGGAACGAACGAATTTCCTACGAAGGAAACTGCTATGTTTTCCTTTTTGTTTGCATGCCAAACGCTTTTCCCCGAAAACAATAAGCAAAATCACATAATTTGTCTTTCGCCAGCGCATTCCTCCTACCGAGTGAAACAACTCGCACCCTTCGCTATTAATTGCGTGCTGCTCCTGGTTTCCGATGAGGAAAAAACACCGGAAATACGCTGAAAATGGTGTTGTCCTCTCCCGTTTCACCCTTTCGTCGGCATCGGCCAACTTATTGGAAGCAACTTATTGGCTTTTGGATGCTTTCAGGCCCAGCGCCCTGCGCTAATGAGGCCGAGGGAAAAGGGAAAAGTGTACAAAACATTCAATTATCTTCGTTGGGCTTCGATTTCGATTGTTTGCGGTTTAGGGTGGCGATGGCGTACCAATCGTTTCATTTTCACTTCCCTCTTTATGTTTGTTGAAGATCAAACGGTGGTTCACGTTCGTGACAGTACATCATATAAGTTGCCGGTATTGATTGATCAATCATGTTTGGGCAAAATAAAATGTAACTATTAATTGTATTTACTCAAAATGTCTCTGTTGATAGGAAACAACATTGTGGTTTAGCTGATTTCACAATTTACTTTAAGTTCCACAGTCTTGTGAGTTCTAATATGAGATTACTTTTTTATCATTTCCATTTCATGTCTTTTAATTATATTTCTACAAAAATATTTAATGTTTATGTTTTGTAACTTTAACGTAGTGGCTAAGATTTACTATATATGTTTTACTTTTATTGCCTTTTCACTTCAGACTTTCGCACTTATATGATAGACTCTAGGAATTAATTATTCATAAATCTTTTACAACAAATTTGATGAAACGATTATCTAGTCCCTTATATTTGTCCATCACCACAAAAAGCCCTGCACATAGTGCGATGATTTGTAAAAAACAACATCCTCAAACGATCAAGTTAAACACTTTCTTTGCACTATAGTTAGCGCAGCGGTTGGAGGTTCACCCGATGAAAGCTACTTTAAATCAGGCTTCCGTTGGTCACGGCGATGCCGATCGATGCCGGATGACGATCCGCTCGTCCGTTCTTTGGCCGCCAAAAAACCAAAGCCCCATTAGATGGCGTCCGTTAGAAGATCTTAAAAGCACTCGTTTAGCGCCCCGCTTAGTTCTCGAACCGTAGCCACGTCCTCATCGACTGCGGGGAGTTCGCTTAATCGCCTTTCACGGAGCGAACGGGAAAATGCAGAAAATCGATCGAGAATCAGTGTGCTAATGATGCGCACAAAGTCGTGGTCAATTCTTTGCCTTCAACCCGTGGAAACGTTTGGTGGAAACTAAGCCCCAAGTTCCGTACTTTGCCCCGATTCTAGCAGAATAATTGAAAATCGAAACGTTTATCGATCGGATATTGATGTTTAGGAAACAATTTTTTTGTTTGCTTTTGATTCGATCGGTGGAGGTTAAATGTTGATCACGGAACAACGGGTTCATAAATGGCGTCGATCGCACGTGCCACTGTAAATCGGGGAAATTTATTTTTCGTGGAATCAACATCGGGGATGAACACATGCCAGGAGCGGTGTTTTTGAGAATATAAAATGTATCATAAATTTCTTAAATATCTGGCAAAACAGAAGTCTCATTACTGTGCTCTGGTACCTTTTCCGGCACTTGAAAGTGAAAGGTACGTTATCTTTTCTCCGGAATAAAGAACATGCCATGAAAAATACCAGTAGCAGCTATAAAAATCTGTGTCACCAGCCTACCGTACCGAGACAGGCGTTTGTCACCGACACCGAATCATTCCAATGTCAGCAGCAATTATCACATGTTTTTTCTTTGGATCCCTCATTTTCCTCCTTCCTCTTGATGTCCTCAAATTTTAAAAAAAAGCCGAAAAAGAGCACAGCGAAAAGCACCGACAGTCAGTAGTTTTCGAGTGGAAAAGACGGTCCCGCCAAACCAACTCGGGCGATAAGGCAGCGGCAAGTAGTTTCGTCGGTCGCCCCTTTGCTCTGCCGCCTTTCGGTGAGTTTTTCCTCGAGCGGAACATTTCGCTTCCCAGACGGTGGATCGGTGTTCGGATGTTCGTCGGGGTTTGCAGAAGGTGCCGCCTTTCGCTCGCCACGTTGCACTTTGCGTTGCATCCTCTTCGTTCGCCCCGATCCCGGTCCCGGACACGATCCGTTTATTGTGAAACATAAAGTGGCGCCTAAAAAGCCATAAACTAAGCAAGCCGTAGAGCAGTAGAGCACTCGAGCCACGCTCTCAGGGACCGGTGGGAAGCTGAGCTGACGTGCGTTTGGCGAGACGGGATCCCAGCGTCTGGAGGAGGGAAGAATTCGCCGTTTGTCAGCGTTGGTGCAGGAGGGCGAGCATAATTCGGAAGGAACGCCGCGGGTTAAAGACGATCCCGCTCTTGTTGCAGCGCAGGGAAATAAAACAGAATGGGACGCTATCGGACCGCAGCACACGTCCCAAACATGATACCGGAGGTAGATTTAATGGTCGATAGCATTATACCACCGGAATGAGTACGATCGTTTTATGCGGTTGAGATGTTATATATATTTTTCCCCTCAAGTGAAACCGATTGGCTCCTTCATATGTCATGGACTTCTTGGAAAAACGCCTTTGGTGGTCTGGTTGTGCAATTAGATAAAGAAATAAAATTATGTAAAGATACAACAAACAAATGATCTTATGCTGTCATATTTTGTGTAAAAACTCATTTTTTCTTATTTGTCGATTTGAGCAATAGAAACCGTTTATTATTATTTTATTGATATTTGCAATCGTGATCCTGTTTGCAGATATCGAGAAGTTTAGAAGAATTAAAAAAAAGTAACAGCACTCCGAAAATGGTCACTAAACAATATTGAAAAAAACAATGCTAGTGAGGAAAATTCATTAACTAAATTATGGTTTTAAATGAAAGTTAACATTACAAACTATTAAGAAACATGTTTTAGATGATTCCAGGCAAAAATCTTGTAGTAGAAACGATATTCCCACACTAATTATTTCATGTCAAGATGTTTGAACTGTTCAGATTGTCAATATCAGAATGTTAACAATCATTTCCGTTCATTGAAGAAAACGTTTTAATGTTAAAAACAACCTTTTTAAATAACTTCTGTTTGAAAGTTGGCGTTCTGTACTCTGTGTTATTCATGATCATGTTAAAAATTGTCCTTCGTCAATCTTTCCGCCAATATCAGGAGCACTTTTCCCCGACATATCCAGCGTGCACGTTGTCAGGGTACGTGACTGCGTAATGTTAACCATACACCCTGCAAAAATCCGTCCACAACGCTAATGACCCACTCGAGATCGGATCGCACCGGATCGCTCCTTCTTACCCGCAGTGGCGAGCACCGGGTCGCCAAAAACCTCAATCCTAAATGCAGGTGACAATTGGGATTAAAACAAATCCAGCCCCTCTAAGCGATCGATCGTCTGAAGGTGGCAACCTGGAGGTACATTAGCGAGCGTGGGTCCCAGACGGCAGCAGATAGTGGGCTGTGGCTTTCCCGTGGCTTTGAAGTGGCTCAAGCCCCAGCTCAGCCCGGACTACAGAATTTACAGCCGCACGTGGACCACGAAAGGTGTAATTGTTTTATTGCATCGGTACTTGAGAGTTTGCGCCTTACATGATTTCACCAAAGTACCCTCGAAGGCCCGAAGATTTTTACTACCTCATCTAGGCTCGGGGTCGAGAGCAGCTTGGTCGGGACTGCTGGTAAACCTGGTGCTTCGGGGTACGATCGGGTTCGCACAGGTACGGTTTTTGATGAATCGAATTCTGTCTGGGAAAACCCCCATTCAACGACACTGGAGGCTGGGATTTCCAGACTCGACCGTCAATGCACGGAATGGACGGCATTGTTTGTGCGACTCCTCCCAGCTTTTGCAGATCTGCATACTGCATCTGCTCTTGGTCCCGGCCCATGTGCAGCTGGGTAGTCAAACGTGCGTTTCCACAAACTGCATTCCGCTCTGGGTAACGAGAGTGCTATAATACCCCGCCGAGAGGTAAGATAATATTGAAGTTTGGAAAAATAATGTTCACCACAAATGTGACAAGTGTAAGGGCTATCTAGCAGTTTTTGATTTCATGCTGAAAAAGTTTGAGAAATGGTAAATTTTTAATCAGGTATTTTTTTAAAATTCAAAGGTAAAATTGTCCATTTTTTCTGATCAAGAAAGGAAGCATTTTTTTTCCAGTTGTGAGCAATTGTAGTTGGAATTAATAGTTGGTCCAAAATCGCGACAGTTAGGTTATGTATTTTACAATGAAACTGTGATTACTCAATTACATACTTGCCCTATTCAAACCGATTGCGTGGCATCCTGACAGAACCATTCAGTTTACGAAATATTGCTAGAATAAGTTGTTGTGATGAATAATTAAAAATGCTACATTAAAAATGATAAAAAAATACATCACATGTTGAAGATATGAAGACATTCCACCTGTTTTTTCGCCGAGTTGCAAGGATAAGACGCAGCAACATCATTCGCCTTTATTACGAGCGCATTAAGAAAGACAGGAGAAAAAAAATGAAGTGCCAGATCAACATTGTCATCATTGAGGCTTGCTTTATCTTTAACGCAATCGTAAAACGGGGATCATTCTGATACATCCGATCGGCAAAACACGGCGATGAAACGATCGTGACGATCAACGTGATGTAAAATGTAATTCATCATAATTAAACCGACCCCATCCGCAAACACTGGCCGAAGGTTCAGGTTCGAACACCATGCTCCACCGAGGGGAGAACATGCCATCATTCACGCCATTACATTTTCGCTTCGCTTCGGTTCTTCCACCGCCACCGCCGCGTGGATTGCATCGGGGGAATGCAATGGACACCCGATGCAACCGAAATGCAACCGAGAACAGGTTCCGTTTGTTCTCGCTTCGCTGCGTTTGCTTTTCAGCGCTTTTCAGTGGGAGGAGCTAAAACCCGGGGCGAATTAATCATGCCTTGCGTGTTGCAAGTTGCATCGTATTTCGGTTCACAAAACCAGCCAACCGGAGCCGACCTAAGCAGGGGATGAAGAAAATCAGGACTTCGAAAAAAACAAACGCAAAAGAAAACAAACACATAAAAAAGGAAATTGAAAACCCTCGTCACACTGTCGTTCGGCTGTATTTGTTTTTCTTTCTTACACTCTCTTACCCTGGTACCTTTGCAACCCCCGTTGGTTCCGTTAGGGGTTGGATACAATCGTTCACTGTGCGTGTGTGCGTTCAAGTGTCCCATCGCGGACAAGTTCTGGTATGTGTGCCTCGGAAAGGAATGAACGAAGAAAACTGGTTTTCCCAACCACGGCACGATGCGCTCGTTGTGTAAGTAGTGGTTTACGTCCGGCTCAGCATACACACAAACGCATCATTCCGCCCGCGTACCCTGCGCCCAATACCGACGAGCGAGAAGAAGGCTTCGCCAAGAGCTAAGCAGGCTGATGTTTGTTTTGAACGAAACCAGTTATCGAGCGAACCTACGAGCGAAAGGTTGTGCGTTTGGAGACGTTCCGTTGATACTTATTTTCTGATCGTTGCTTCTCAATTTGTCGATCACTTGTGTTGAAGTGAGAACGTTCTGAGGTGAGGTGTAAGTTGTGAAAAATTGTTGATCATTTGAAGTCACCTTTAAAACGGTTAAAGATTCTAACTCTATTGTCAAGAATAGTGAAATCCATTTAGATAAAAAAAAACAACAAAACTAAAAGGCACGTAACAGTGAACCGGTGTAGAACCCTGTGCAATTGTGACATGCAGTTGCATCGGTGAAGACTTACGAGTGCACAACAACAGCGGAAGCAAAGTAACGCAAAAACTGAACGCATAAAATCCCCACGCATCGAGACGTGGCGTCGAAATCGGGTGAAGTTTTACAAGTGTTTTAGCGAGAGGCTCGTGTTCAAGTTTTTGCTTGCAAAAAAAAAAGATAAAAATACCTACCAACACACAATGACTGCCGATCTAATGGATTTACGAATGCACCATCACATCGCCCTACAGACGGAGTTCTATCGTCATCAGATGCAGATGCAACGTTTACCAGGTAAGAAGAAATCGGCGGCGGAAGAGGGAAAACCGAATTGATACATCGGTTTGATTGACATCGGAAGAATCGGGGATCGGGAGTTGATCGTTAATTATCTTCCCTAGTTGAAGCACTTTTCCGGACGTTTTTTTTTTTTTGACAGCTAGTTAGGGCAATGAATTCCTTGGGGATTGGTAAAATTAAAAAAAAATACATGTAGAAAATACTCCATGGAAAATAAAACAAAAACCGAAATATCTCACCCAAAAATGCACTTTACTTAAGCCATCAATCATCATGGCTGGCTGTCCATTTCCCGACGGCATTCGACAGTTTTTGCTCCTCGGTGGAACCGAAACCTTTGGAATGTAGCTGTCGAGAGTGAAATTCCAACACGCGGAAGGTTGTTTTGCTTTCCCTTAAATTTTCAACTCCCCGACGGTGTTTGATCGATAAGGGGTTTCTTTTGTTCCGTTTCACTCATTCCGCCCATATTGGGCAAAAATTCTCTCATAGCACATACACAAACACACACACATACAGCAAACACACCCCCAGTGGGAAGTGTGAACATCAATTAGCGATGATTTGTGTATTTATTTGTGTTTCAATTATGTTATCAAAGCGAGCAATGTTACTGCTATCTCGAATCAGTCATGGATATTAAATTTCTCATTTTAATACCACCGAGCGCCGGAAAAACACCTTCGCAGAGGTGAAGAAGAATAAATCATTTGCTTCCCTTCCGATAGTTTTCTTGGAATTCCGGCCGCGAAGGAGGAAAAGTGTGGTAGCCGGCATAACAAGCGTACCGAATCGGGAAAATAATGACGTAAATATCATAATAATTAGCACTCGGGAGGGGAAGAAAAAAGTACAAGAAAATGCTCCGGAACAACAACACCCCAGCCTGAAACCGGAGGAAGGGTGTTCACCGAAGCGAGGTGCAGGAATTAGGGTGTTTCCATTTCCTTCTCGCGTTTAACTCTTTCTTAGGCTTCTAAATACAAACTCATCCCGTTTTTGTCTGCAGCAAACAAACAAATCAAACTGTGAAATGAGTCAACATGCAACGGGGCCATTCCATAACGAAGAGATAACCTTTTCCCGGAATTTTCTTCTCGGGAAAGTGGGGGATTTAAGGGGAAAAGAAGCCACCCGTACTAATTGTCCAACGTTCGCTTGTTTTTTTTTCTCTCCGTCTTCCACAGATCCGTACCCGGCGATGCTACCGGTTCCGCCGCCGAGGTCACTGATGATCCCGCCGCGCTACAACGCCCTGCCGGATGTGGACATCAAGCTGCAGAACCGCGACCTCTGGAGTCAGTTCCACAAGATCGGCACCGAGATGATCATCACCAAGAGTGGCCGGTAAGTTTTCACTCCATCCCTCCATCGAGACAGATGCCGGGGAACTGGAGAACTCAAAGCTTTTGTTTATTCGTGTCTCGACACTGCCGAAACCGGCCAGCGGTCGGACTAAATTCGGTGGCGCCAAATTTTACAACCCAACCCAAGACAACCTTGACCCTTCGGGGCCCTGGAGAACTTCTCCCGAAAAAAAAACCCTGCCGAGCTGTGGATCGGCTTCAGGAAGAGGCCACTTCAAAGCACTGCACTTGGCATTGCAGTAAAACTGCTCCGGCCGTCGCTTCCTCCTTGTGTTTTCTTTTCGCTACACAACCGATGCACTTTTCCCACTTGTTGTTCTCCCTCTCTCTCTTCTTTTCCTGTCCCGCTTGAGAAGGCTGTGATTCCGAGTATCCCTGTGTCGCGCCGGTTCTTCACGGGATATTACTGAGACAATAATCATAATTCTTACGTCTTTTCTGCCCCTTCTTTCTTATGCGTGCTAAGAGAACGGAAAAAATACACACGAGCGAAGCAAATCAAACGCTGATTGCATCGAGGATCGGCGGGGTGTGAAATGCGGGGTGAAGATTTTCCAAAAGTCGATCTTATCCACCACGTCCCTCAGTCCTCAGCTTCCTCACGCCCGGACGGGTTTCACACTTTTTTGGCGTTTTGTTTTTCCTGGGCGTTTTGAATGTGTTTTATTGGTGCTCTTTCTCCGGTCTTTGTTTTACCATCTCCCGTTTTAGCACACCCATAAAACGCACCAACACTCGGAAAGAGTTTTTTCTTATTAAATTTTTGTCGGTTTTTGTTCTAACGGCTGTCCGGATCTATCCTTTTTTTGCCCAAGTGAACGCGCCCTGCTCCCGACGGGAGTTTTGTTTGCCAACGAGCGAATTGCACCGTCCGTTGGCGTCGAACCGAATATTCGAACGCCCCGGTTCCAAGTGTCCGGAAGAAAACCAAAACAAGAGCTTCTTCGCTGCTGGCGCCAAGCTTTGTTTGCTTCTCTTCAGAACCGCTCCGTTTTTTTTTTTCGTAATGTTTGAAAGGCCCGTCTGTTTTGACTCACACTCCTTGCCGATGCTAATCTTCTGCAAATTCTGCCCGATGCCATTACATTGCTCCCAGTGGAACGCGTTTCACACGTTGCCAATTTGGTTCCCCCACAAATGGCGGTTGTTACGCTGATAATTATGAAAGCGATAAGTGATAAATTGTAATAACCATGTTTGCTTTTATATCCATTATCCGTATGACAAACGGGTATGCGAACCAACTCGTTTGCTTTGCACGGGAAAAATGGTAACGGTCAATTCAATTGAAACTTAAAATTCAACAAACTCCTGGCTCTGGGCAGAAAAACAAACGAAGTCATCGAGTAATCAGTTTATCAGAGCATCATCTTCAAAAAAGGTATAAGTCCCAACGGGAAGTCACCGAATCCCAGGCGGAATCGCGGCGAACGGGCGACGACTCGAAGGAAGCCGTAAAGACGACCCCATTAGCACGCAGCTTGAGCAACTGTAGCCGTGCGAGAGTCGCTGGCCCTCGCCTGTCACTGACCACGGGCGTCAGTGGAACCGCTTTTGGTCGGCACCGCCATGTCATGTCGTGTTCGTGTTTTCTCCCCGTTCGAGCGTCCCCTACGGTCCTCCGGGGTTCCGGGCCCGAACGAAGTGTTTATTGTCGGATGTCCCAGCAGGGGTCCGGCAACGACGCTGGTTCACCCTGGCGCCTTCCTGCGTTCCCGGCCCGGGGCGCCCGTACCGCTCCCGACGATCGATTATTATCCGTTTCACACGATCATCCCGACTCGATCGGGCGGGGTTCTTGTGTGTGTGTGTGCCTTTTTTCTTCACTGGACATCCCTCGTTTTGATTTCAAATTTTTGATGCGCTTGATCCGAATTCGGAGCGCACTGATTTATTCTCGATCGATAAATCGATAGAGGTCTTCCGCCAGCGATCCGTCGAAACATTTTGATTCGTCCGTTTCACGACCGCGTTGGGGTTCCCCGCTGCCACCACCGCTCCCTCCACCTTCGCGACGAAGGGGAAGCGAAATATAGTTAAATTTTGTTTTTACGATCACTCACAAATCATAAAAACCCGTAAAAGAGAAGAGCCTCCAGGGGCTCCAGTTTGTCCAATGCAGCCCGCCGTCAGATCGGCCGATCTTGCCGGTGTTGCCTCCCAGAGGAGGCTAATAAAATTTAATTAAGCAAAACACACTCCCGATCAGACCGGGGTCTGCCCGCCCCACCCGGCACTGCCCACCAACTTGCTTGAGGTCTTTTTCGGGCTGTTACGATTGAGCTAAATTGGTTATTCGGAGGGATCGTAAAAGCGCGACGACGCCGATCGTACCATCTCCGTTTCCATTTCCAGATCGAGAAGAAATCGAATCTACTAGCATAACAGAAGATAATGATAATAAAACTGCATCGAAATCAAAGCGCTCGAACGCCTTTAGATAGTGAAAATGAACCTGTTCTAATCCACCCGGCCCGTCTATTGCTTTTCCTTTCCGTTGCAGACGAATGTTCCCCTCGATGCGTCTGTCCGTGAATGGGCTGGAAGCGGAGGAGAACTACTTCATCCTGCTGGAGATGGTCCCGATCAGCGACTGCCGGTTCAAGTTCAGCGGTTCCCAGTGGGTACCGGCCGGTGGTGCCGAGCCGCAGAGTCCACAACGTATCTACTTCCATCCGGATGGGCCAGCCCTCGGTTCCCACTGGACCTCGCAACCGATCGTCTTCAACAAGGTGAAGCTCACCAACAACACGCTGGACAGTAATGGCCATGTAAGTATCTTTGAAGACTTCCCCCGCTCCTCGAACACCTTTATCCAAAATCTTTCCCGAGTTCTAAGTTGTCAAAGTGGTCAATGGTACTAATATCCTATGTTTTTCCTGTCTCTTCCGTTCCATAGATTGTTCTAACGAGCATGCACAAGTACCAGCCACGGATCCACGTCATCAAGGCGTCCGATGCGACACAGATTCCTTGGGCACCGCAGCAAGCGTTCACCTTCCCCGAGACGGAGTTTGTCGCCGTTACCGCATATCAGGTTAGTTCAGAACATCTTATCTCTTTCCTTGTGCCTTATCAAACCAGAAGTCCATGGAGATTCCTGTTCCGTCCACCTTTCTTCGATGACTGTTGACTCACCCATGCTTTGCGTATCTTTACCTCTTTCCTCTTCCGCTCTCTAGAACGACCGCATCACCAAGCTAAAGATCGATAACAACCCGTTTGCGAAGGGCTTCAGGGAGACGGGCCAGTCGCGGTGCAAGCGCAAGGCCGGTCTCATGATGTCACCCGACTCCGGCATCGGTAGCCGCAGCTCGGAGGAGGATGAAGAGTCGGACGGACCGGAGTCGGGCCCGGAGGCGAAGCGACCGCGTACCAGTAGCCTCGCCGGATCGCTATCATCCCTCGACGACAGCGAACTGTCCGTTAGCGATGGGTCTTCCAGTGGCACGAGCTCCCCGTTGGTGGTGGACGACTTTGGGTCTCCGGCACGCCCGATGGCCGCTAGCTTCTATCCGCACCATCATCCACATGCGCACCACTCGGGGCTATCGCTGCACGCCGCTCATCAGGGCCTGCTCGCTCATCCACACATGCCCCACGGACATCCGATGCTCCAGGCAGGCGCCGGAAGCTGGGTAGATCTCATGTTTCCCTCGTTCGCCCGAACTCACGGATCGGGCAGCCTCGAGCCGAGCGCCCTTGCCCAAGCCGCCCATCAGCTACAGCAGTTTGCGCGACGTGAGTTCCTACCGGTGCCGGTGGTTTCTCCCAAAGCGGCCAACATCGCCACCGAGGAGGACAGCACTAGCACCAGCCATCCGAACGACAAGAAGCAGCATCAGCAACATCAGCTTCCCTTCAGCATCTCGGCCATCCTCGGTCACGATCGATAGAAAGGACGCCTCGCGACGGTGTGAATTAGTTCCTCAAACATGTGAGTCTAGCATAGCTTCCCCCGATGAGTCCGAGGTGAGATGGAGGTGAGAAAAAATGGCTGTGAAAGGCATCACGACATCTCATCTCGCTAGAACCATCACTTGCATGTCGCGGGAAAGATGATCGCGATCCGGGACGGTAAACACAGTCGTCCGACGTCGTCTCCGTGGTGTGTTTGTACTGTGCCGGTAGACTTTTTGTGCCTGAGCAAATGACGCGCGGGGAGTGGAAAGCCAACGGGTTTGGGGACGGATAGACAGAAGGTGCCATTGTTCGACGTTCTTCCGTGAAGCCCTTGGCGTTTGCTTTCAGGTGTGAGATGGAAGTGATGATAGGTGATCTTCTCCGGTAGAAAGCACGGTTTACTCAAAGGTGTGGAAGCAGAACGGACGAATTGTATAAACAGTTGACTCGCGGAACTGTAGGCTCTTCCCGGTGTGAAGGTACTCGGGACATACGGACCGGGGGATCTTATTCTTCCCTCATATGCGTGCAATTGGATAGACTGGTAGAAGTGAAACAAAAACGTGGATCTTGGCGGCTGTGGCTACAGGCAGCCTACAGCAATGGCTGCTTTTGTTTGCCACCTTCCGCCGACGATGCCGCTTGCATCGTTGCAGTTTAGGAATCTTCAAGAGCTTCTCGTATTTCGAAGCTAGGTAACTAGTTAGATTGTTAATTAATTTCTAGGACCAAATACTTCCACCTCAGCAAGGAGACCGTAACAACCGTAGGCCATCGTTATCAGGAATGTAGTAAGGTTTAGTATCTCAATTTTTCCTCCTCATTTTGCGTGAGCAACTATCTCAGGTATAGAATTATTCTGTTTTCTGCTGGTAACATGTTTTAGTGTTTGCAATGCTTTAGGGTTTAGCGGAGGGTAATTTATTTTCAGTTAGTGCTTTGGAGTTAGGGTACAGAATTTTTAGCGTACTGTGTCACGCCGAGATAACCTGTTTTTTTAAATAAGTAGTTGAAAAGCAATTGTAAAAAGATACTTGTAAGCAAACCGTGTTGCCTTATCTCATTATGTGTTAAGTGGACAATTAAAACACTAAGAAAGCTAAATAAAATGAATGTGTGTCACCATTGAACATTATTTGGTTTGTTATGTCTTTTCGTATCATATTTGTATTCGAGTTGTTTTTGAATCATCAATACGTTAAGCAAAAGTTGATAATGACTAAAAAAGTTATATTCAACCATCCCTTAACATATAAAACCACATTTAAATCATGACAGCGTTTTGTTTGTATCGAATGTTATCTTAAGTAAACAAACAAAGCGGTCCTGTTGGAAGGCGGCTCTACACTGTTGCAGCTGACGACGAAGATGATCACAGGGAGAAGATAAACATAGCTAAACGTACCCGAAACGAAACACGCATGCACATCGCCATGCAAAGTTGGTCAATCTTCTTGGTGGTCCACTCCTTGTGCCGAACGTCCTGTCGTTGTTTATTCTCTTCCCGTGTTCGCCGTGCCGATGGCTACGACATTTGGTCTTTCTGTTTTCTCCGGGATTGTATGACCCGTTGTTTTGATCTCCAAAATGGTGCATCGCAAGAGTACGACGTAAACGTTTGTACGGGTGGTTGGGAAGGGAGTGGGGGGGGGGGGGGGAGGGAGAGGAGATCATTTACGCGAGACAACAGCCATGCAACGTGTGTGACGACGTGTGGGGATTGCTGTGGGGACGAAGCAAAGAAGCACACACGAAAGATGTACAAGACGCTGTCCCGGCGTCCCCCGAAAGTCAAGTGCGACCACGAAGGTGGTCCGAAATGACGCCCAGGCGGAATCCAGTAGCATCCAGCGAATGAAGGTTGTTACCGGGCAGGTCGTATGGCTACACTTACCAAAACTCTCCAAACTCGAGCTACTAGAGTGGATGGTCGTGTGGGGGAAAACGCGGCTCGACTAGACGGCGGCTCGTGGCCTGAAGGGGGTAAGGAATAATTTGATATTTTTCCACCACCCCACTCGAGTGTTTAGATTTGTTTAGACGATGCGGTAAACCGCCGGCGCTAGCGACGCGTTTACATGCGCAGGGAAACAGCCACGGACAGTTGTGATGGACATGGGGACACGTGGCTTGGACGTTTTGTTGTGGTTAAGATCGGTTAGGTAGAAGTTCCAATTTCATTCGTTAGTTGTTCCCAATCTATGTACATTGGAACTATCGAAAGTAAGCTGCCACCTGTATCTGTCCAAGAGCGTGCACTTGAATTTCCTGGCCTAACTTATCCTGGACTTCAACTCCACTGTTTTGTTCCATTCTTACTGAAAAGTTTGAAGCATTTTTATATTTTTCATAAACTCGTTTTGGTATCTAAAGTTAGCTGGCTTCTTATCATTCTTTCGTTGTCTTTGATTTGATGTCTTTCTGTTTTGGTATATCCGAAAGCATTGTTTGTGGCATTTGGTGACACGATGAGCTTCCGGAAGTCAGCACCAGTACCTTGCGCATACACACCTTTATCAAGTGGAAATACGCTTGGACAAATGTTTGTCTCGAGCTTTTGCCATCCTAGTGTGCGGTGCGCGCATGTGTTTACACTGCCGTAGCGGAGATAACTTTACGCACACCCAGCACTATCATCTGCTGTCGTCCTTGTTTGACTTTGGATAAGCGCAGGACTATGGCGGGCTTTCCATCGATAAGCACTGACCGAGTGCCCGAGTTTGCACAGGGTCCGACGGAGGTTTTTCGGTACCTTCTCCGCTGACACTGCTACTGTGCTTCGCCTGGCTTGCCCCAGCATAGCATTTTCCGAAGGTAAGGGTTCCCCGGACGTGTCAATATTTAACCCCAAAGTGCTATAATTTTAACTCCCGGAATCCCTTTGCTGCAGTTTGCTTGTTTGGACGATGATAGTGTAGCGTTCGGAGTGCATCCGATATCAATCTGCGTTGGACACGAAAACCAATAGCGTTGAGATATAAGTAACGCTTAAAATTCATCGGAAGGACTTTTTGGGCTAACGGTTATCGTGCGGGGCGCAAATATTGTTGGAAAGGTGTCCTCAAACGGTGGCATTATTTAGATTACGATAGGGCTTTCCGTTTTTCCCTTTCGACGATCATATTACCCAAACCCACCACGATTCAGGTTCACATGTTGTCAAAAAACACTTATGGGATATTCTTCATAATGCTTCAAATAAGGCATAGACAATAGTAAACGCTTACTTTGAGAGTGATATATTTTTAGCAATAAATAGAGTCCCTGAATTTGAATCGATATCTAAGCTACAAGAGGGCAAGAGCAGTCCTTAGATTTCTTAGAAGACCGAGCGAACATCCTATCCTTGCGCCACAATGTACCACAATCGAGTACTAAGAAAAACGTGAAAAATTCTTTCAACTCCATCGTCGAAAATGGCGATCCTCTAAACCAGCTATCAGAAATGCTTCGGGCTGTCTGCGGGCGTATAGTGACGACGAAGGGAATTAAATTACAAATTTTACAAATTTTATTCGTCGGGTAGTGACGTACGTGGTATTTTCCGGTGTGATGGCGGTTTTCTGCACCGTCCTTTCGGTGTTCGGGAAATTATTTATGCGAACCACGCCCGTTCGATCGCGTTGGAGAAAAATTTCTCAGGAAATTTGTCTGGGGAATTTGGTGTGCTTCGCCGTATTCTCGTACTTGGTCGCCCGGTTTTGTCTTTTTTCCTGTGTTTTCTTTTAAATTTAGCTTCGAGCTTTTGTTGTCGTTATGTTCAATCTTGTTTTCTACGAATTTCGCGAGACGTCTCAAGGACTATCGCGCGCTTCTGTCGATCGAACGCGACCGAAGCAAAAGGATCAGTCGACGATGGAAACAGGTCAGGCACACTTAGCCACTTCTTAGGCGATTCGGCGAGCACATCAAGTGCAGAAAGTGCGTGAGTTTCTTCACACACCCGGGTTTGGGCGAGGGGGGAGCTGTTGAGTTTTGAATGTTGCCACTTTCAGCGTCGATTGCGATCCCTCAACGCGACGGAAACAGAACTCTGGTTTGTTTTCGTTTTTCCGACCGACGTACATCGGGTCGGACGCGCTTGAACCTTCAGCGTCCATCAATCCATCATTAATCAATCTCGACGCTTCAAAATCTCAGCAACTACGTTACGCACTCGGCGCGCAAGTGCTGAAGTGTCCGCGGCCAGCCATTTGCCCCGCGTGGTGGTAGTCGCCCTCTCGCCCCATTCGCACCTCAAGGGCTCTTAGATGATGTTTTCTTTCACTCTACTTGCTTTGCTCGTTGCTGTTCGGCTGCTCTTGCTGGCCACAAAAAAGTGATCAAGGGAGAAACAATCACCCCTTTTCCTCCGGACGGCGGACTGCGGAACGAATTCCCCCGAACGGATTGGTTTTTGGTGCCGTTCGAGTGCAGCGCGTCTGTTCAAATAGGAAAAATAAATTTACCAATCGCCGTACGCGTCGTGTACCGGTACGGTGGTTGTTTGCACGCATGTTGATCCTTTGCACCGGAGAATAGAGAATGGATGCCCTCGAGTGATCTTGTGGAAGATCGTGTCGTTTTTATGTTGACTTTTACAATAACGATCACTTCTTCGAGGGGGAACCAAAACCAAGGTGGATGAACAAGTAATAAAAAAACAAGAACCACAAAAAACCCGAACCCGATAATTTCAGGCTTCCAAACCACGAAAAACTACATCCAGATCCGTAGCCAGTGCGTTTGTGTGTGTATGCCGACACCGCCACCGTAGAACCTCAAACGCCGATGTATCAACTTTCCCAAACAATTCGAATTTTGACACTCACCTTCGATTTCCTTTCGTCAGCCAGTTACAGTACCGAGGTGATAGTTCTGGTAGTAGTGTTTTTCTTCTTCCCTCGATACCCCTTTCCGACTGCGAGACGTTAGATTTTCCACGGCGTAGCCTAAACCACCGTTTTTACACGCGAGACGCTACGCGAGGTGTCAAATTTCGTGCTTTTACCCCATTTCTGGGATTGATTAACGGAGCCAAGGGTTCCGGGGTTCAGGATTTTCTTCTTTTCTTCCAAACAAATATGGATTTGGAGGAGGGGATTTGGTTTTACAGATGTGTTCTTAAAGAATGTTTGAGATTCGTTGTAAAACTATCTATTAGCGAAGGTTTTTCAATATCAGAATGAATTGAGTGACAGTGGTTTAATTTAAATTAAGTTTCACAACATATTCAATGTTGTATTCCATTCCAAAGCAATAAAATTAGTTAGTCATTTTTTGTATGTAAATCAATATTCAAGTAATATGTTAAACAATTTTCAATTTGATAGTTCCTGTATGTAAAAGCAATCACAGACGATTCGATAGAACATTTTAATTCGAATTAACAACATGTTGGAGAAAGATTTTGGCTGTTTAATAATTTTACAAACTTATACTTAAAATACAATACAATACAAATTTTTCATTATTTTTTAGATTCACACAATTCCTATCACTCACTTACCACACCAGTACCAGCTCCAACACGCCAACTGAAATTCCCAGAAGAAAAGGAATCACATCTCTCTGATGACATTGGAAAACATCTTTTCACCTTTCGAGACCAAACAGAAATCCATTAGCTTAGATCGCGAGAAACTAACAACAACTTTCCAGACAAACACCAACCAGCGTTCGGCCGACACCGGCACGGCCCATTGGCGGCTAATTTAACACCTAGCAAAGAGCTTCCAGAGGACTAGGCTTCTTACATTTTCGTCATCCGATCTGACGAGGTAAAACAGGCTTGTGATTTTTCTAACTTTTCCTCGCTCCATCTTTAGGCTTTGCCTCCAAGAGTGATTTTCGCCTACCGTCTGTTGCCCAAATCAACGCGGAGGTAGGCAGCTATGGCTCTAATATAAGTCGCGTGTAAATGATATGATCTTCGAAACTGGGATGAGTAAAACAAAACGAAAACAGGCTGTTCATACCTGGCGGTTTCGTGCAGACAAGATAAGACAGTGCCCGAGCGAAGCCTCTAGCAAATGGTTCTCATTTTCTCTCGTATATCCTGTCGAAGATTCCACTTGGGAAGATTGGTCCGGCGACTGGCGTACGGTGTTGGGATCCTCCAACACACAATGTTGCGGTCGGCGGCAGATGTTTGACCGAAAATCGGCAACAGTTGGAGCACGACCGATCGGGGTCAGATTGTTCGGAACGGACGACACGAAAGCTCATGCTGGCGGGGAGGATGAAAAGATATAGGACCAAGGATCGTAGCACACACACACACACACATACACGCGTGCCGGAGGGCGAGGATGTTTGTTTTAGAAATTGGCCGAACGGGGCCAATTCCTTTTGCTTTCCTCCGGCCGCGAATCCTTCCGATGGGATGAAACTTGTTATTAGTTTTCTTTATTGAAAGGTATCGAAAGAAGAATCCAAAGAACTACATCTTAAAGATCTTCGTGTGAATGTTTGTCGATGGGCACCGCCATGGCAGGTGCGGCTCCTGACGCAGGGCACACTAATGGACGCCGAGTCGGTGCCGAAAAACCTTTGAAAAAACGGCTCGCAAGGCCTCGCGCTAAGGAGCTAAAATGGCGACTCATTTTCGGGATTTTCGGATCTAATGCGTGCGTTTTGTATTATCGAGTTCGATCAAGCGCTTGATCGATTCGGCTCATCCGGTGATCATCATTTTGTTTTCCCCATTCCCCATCGGGAATGTTCATCCGAGAAAAGGATTAAAGTTGCGATTAAAGGATTTTTAGATGATAAACATTTAGAAACCATTTCCCTTCAGGAATACATTCTAAACAGGTTTCAATAAAAAGGAATTCAAAGGCAGTGTAACAAACCCAGTACAACTAACAAGTTGCCCTAAAAGTCACCCGATTTGTCACGATGGATCTCATCAATGCCATTCGTCCTTCTTTCCCATCACATACTCTTCCCCGGTGTTACTCAGCGCTAAACATGGCATCGGAGTCGAGGAAAAAGAGAGGGAATAACATAAAACAGCGATGTCGAATGTACGAAAATTCACGTTTTCATGACTTTATTCGCGCTTGCTTCCACCCAATGGTTCCCCAAAACGCCCCACAACAACCACGATCGATGATCTGCGGCAGGTTTTTCGGGTCGATCTGGTTTGCGGGCGCAGTGTCTGAAATGTGGTAATAAAATTCTTTGAGTGATTGTAATGAATATTAAATTGCAACGCGCATTTTATGCGCCTCGCGACAGTTTTGCCATGTTTGACGCTCGGCTGACGGAGTGTTCGTATTCCACTTTTCCTTTTTCTTGTCAACCCCCTGTGAGTGCATACTTTTTCCATGTCCTGCCATATTAGATCACCATCGCTTCACCTGCCAGTGGTTGGCGCATCCGAACAAGTTTGCGAAACGGGAGGTCCACGGTGCTGGTGTTGGTGGGCGAGATCGTCCTGGTATTCGTATTTGTAACATCCTTGGTAAGTTTATTCGATTATGCTGATGCACACGGGAAAGAGGGGGAATGGCGGAAAACGAAGGTGGATAGTGGAATTTTCTCTTACGCTTTTAAATGACATGCAGTGAAAATGCCAGTCCTAGGGGGTTTAAGGTATTTATTTGAAATGGTATACAAGTTCGACGAGAAACCAACAATTAATGAATAAAATTTCTACCCTTTTATTTGACAATTTCAACTCATTTAAAACCAGTCATTTCGATGGAATGCTGAGAAGTCAAATAAAAATATTCCAAATACCTGTGAGATCCCGTTAAATTTGGTAGCCTCTTTCAGTGATCGTATCACCAAACATTAAATAATTCATGTACGCTAAATGATGTTTCTCTGTTTCGAAATGTTACAATGTATTACTTCTGGTGCTTTTCTTTCTTCACTGGGTATAATCAGTAATTTGACCACACTTTCCCGCTTGGTGTTAGAATGTTCCCAAGTGCCTCGCGCGCGCGCGCGAACGATGTCAGGGAATTAATTCAAGGCGCGCAATGTGAGAGAACCTGTTACGAATTAATCAATTATACTCGTGTTCAGCAGGACTCGGGGTTCAGGGTAGGTACGGGAGTCGTAGGTCCCGTGGGACCGAACCTGGTGGAAAAAGTGGCATTTGTTCAAGCCCCACGATCGGGTATGGTTCTGGTTAATTAATATTTTTACAAATAAATAAAAGTTCTGGTGCGTCGATAGGCCGGAAGAAAAGGAGCACACAGCGCGTTGCAATTTCTTTAAACACCCTACGGAACAGTGGCGATGCTTGAGCTGGGAAAAATTACACGAGCAGATTCCGCAAAAAAAAGGGCGTACCGATATGAGAAGATCTCATCGATTGCTCGGGAATGCCGATGGGTTGCCTGCGGGGGAAACTGAAACGGCAGCAATCAGCATCGGTTGAGGGTTTCAATGAGCGACAGCTTCGAGGCATTTGGTAGGGAAAGAAAAAGCAACCTAGTCCAAGTCCCCGGAGGACGTCTGTTAGCTCCTCTTAGAGGCACATCAACGTGTGCTTCCAACTCCTGTTTGCTGTCGTGCCGTTTCCCAAAAGCAACACTCGTTCCCGTGCCCTGATTTCTTCAAGTACCCGTTTACGATCGGGTCGTAAAAGCCTTAGTACCGAAGCGTAAACAAATCCTCCTCAAGCCACGACTGACGTCGCCACGAGGCGCAAGTTTCTTCGCATTTACGGCGCAAAACCCTTGCAAATGCCTCGTGGAAGATGGACTAGAAGGACTCTTAGGGCTGCGGGGCAAGTGTTCGGCGTCAGGTAGGGAAGATCGGTTGCCCTCGAGGGCTTCGGTGACCTATCTGTAGTTCCAGAGACGCATAATCGTCTTAAATAATTTCATTAACAATTGACCCGATGCCCAGACCGACCATTGTGGCCACCCAGTGGGAACCCCGGTATCGAGCGCACCTCGTAGATCCTTTTCCCTTCAAACGTAGGCTGGATTGCTGGCGGCAGCCGACATTAATAAGCGATGGCGGCAGACATATTATGCTAATTATTATATTGCAACCCCGGTTGAGGCCCTAGTTTCCTCGACGAAGGATGGTCGGAGGGACACCGGCACGGTAAGATGTCTACGCGACCTAGATAAGGATCGGTGTGCAGCTAAAACGGGGACATCCTTCCGAAATTTCGGAAAGAGAACGAAATTTCAAAACGAGACAGGAATCGGATGGATTACGAAGTGGATTTCGGTCCGTTGTTTACTCTAGCGATCGTCTTAAGACGCCAGCAGAAACCGAGGGGATGTCCAGCGAAAGGATAAGGCGCGCGTCGTGTGTCGAGGGCTTATTATGCTTTCGTTTCTTATGCGCCAAACTTGAAGGCATGAAAATAAAGTATCACCTCACGTTCAACGAGACAAAACGACCTCAGGCGAGTGATGATTTATGGTCGTTCTTTGTGAAACTTGTGTTGTAACATAATTTTGTGCCAAAAACGATAACATACGGGCTGTAAAACTGTCACACTTACCGTCTACGAAGGTGGTTTTGTGACTGTGAGTTTCCTTGTCACAATCATTAACGATACCCATTTGGGTATGCCATTGCGTTAAGATACTGCAATTATTGATTCCGCTGCAGATGTGCCTTGAATGTGAGTGACATTAATATTTTTATAATAGGACACAGAAAGCAAGTGTGAGCCACGGCGAGACACGTATCAGTCATACGGAAATAAACATCGCCATGAAAAACTGCCAAGAATATTATTTTATTCATTTATTTTTCCTCTCATCAGGAGATTGTGTTGTTTTTTTTTTGGACAGGTGTAAAATTCAATTTATCGCAAGCAATAAAGCGACATCATAAAATAAATCGAACAAAGCGAACGGGCCAACGAACATGGACGTGTTCTGCAATTTAATTTATTCGTCTGTGTTCTGCGCGTTTTTAATTGATTATGATGTAGCTCGAATCGTCACCGGGCAATCAAAACGAAGATGAGACCCAAAGAGCCGAGCTGGGGAGGTGAGCAGAAAATGACGGACATTTTTAAATGCCATCGCCGTTTCCGACGTTTAATGGGGCTCGTGACACCTGCACCGTGCATGGTTTTGCGTGAATCACTCGACCGATTCGAGCTGCTCCCCCGTTGATGCCGACGAAGGCGACGACGATCGGGACGATGTTTGATAATGTTTGCGGCGAATGTTCAAATTTTAGCACACAATAAAAAAAAAGCGACACCTCGCGAAGATGATCTAACGCATCATCATCCGCTTGAGTGTTGCTTGAGGGCGAACGTCATAATCATCTGCATGCAATCACACCCAACTGATCAGACGCTTAAGCGTACAATCTTCGATGGTTTCTTGTGTCGAAGCGTGAGGAGTTAATTAACAGAATTAATGTGAAGTACCATTTTTCTTAGTTAGCTTTCCCTGTTAGTCAACTAATTATAAAGATGCTTATTTTGGTTTATATTGTGGCAATTTGAAATTCGATTGAGATTGTCGACAAAATACTGTAAGAAAAATGTTGTGATGGATAATTTACTGATGAAAAAAATAGTTAAAAAGAAAGAGCTATATAAATATAGTAAATCACAGTAAAGTATTAAGTTTTAGCTAAGAAAGAACTACTTTTTAAAGGATACTAAGCAAAACGAATTGAATCATAAATCATGCATCCAAACTAGAGTTGTGTAGTTCAGATTCAGATTCATCAATCGAAATGATTCTTTGCGTTTTAGAGTCTCAAGAATATTTTAATGGAGAGTCCGCGACAGCCGAGCGGTAGCGCTGTATAGAAAATCGGCGTATGTGCACCGAGGCTCACCACTACGACGGCGTGGGTTCGAATCTCAACCGATACCAGACTCTCCCCTGTATGAGAGGACTGACTAACCACGTACATATAGAGAAAAATTCTCGTAAGCCCCTAACGGGCAGACATGACCAACAAGGTCGTTACGCTAAGGAGAAGAAGAAGAATATTTTAATGAGAGATTCATGAATACCAAAGATTTATGAACTGGTGAAAAGTGATGAGCAAAAATAGGCAGAGGGACCCCCTGTTTTGTTTTTTTTAAATCCACGCCAGCGAAAAAATCATGAAGATTCGTGAAAGATCCATGAAATATTCGTGAAGATTCATTAAATTTTCGAAAGATTCATCAAAGATTCGAATCCCAAAAGATTTATAAATCCATCTAATTGAATCTTAGGTGAAAGATTCATATGAATGAATTTCACCAAAAGATTCTTAAGGCACAACACTAATCCAAAACACTTTTCTTCAAAAGTATTTCTTCAATTTTAAATAATTTTATACCCTTTCTTACTCATCACACTTGGGCACATTCTTCCCTTCTCACCCTTGAACGTATCAAACCGCGAAACCACCGCGCAATGTAATTATCATTTACGATCGAGCTGCCCCATCCTTTTACGAGCTCCACTCAACACGCCGAGCTATCGGCCGAACCCTGCGCACCCACTCGCTAATATGGTTGATGATTGATTTTATGGTCCGCGGATAATTTATAATTCATTTCACGTCGGCTCGTTTTCCCCCCGATCGGGCGAGGTGACGCGATCGTGTCCGGGCCGGCGAAATTGGGCTCGCAAACCCCGCGCGTGTGTTCGCTGTCCGGTTGGGCGGAAATGTTTTCCATCACCTCTGGAAGTGGGCCGTGGCGTTGTGTTGCTGCGGCAGGTTTGCTGGGACGCTTCACAGTTGACAGACGCACAGTTGTCAAACGCAACAACTCATGAACGCTCTCGGGGCCCGCCAAAAAAGGATCGCCGTAATTTGATTCATAGCTAAAATGGGGAAAATATGGTTCAGGAGCAGAAACCAGCGCCAAATTGGACACCCGGTTGCGTGGAAGGGCTGTTTGTTGTGGCGTCGGTAGCCATATTGGAAAGCGTGGGAAATATTTGTCACCAACCATCAAGGTGTTAAGAAACTAAACCCTTCGGCGTGAATTGTAGAGAAGAGAATGAAAAAGTAAGTTGCAGTAAGTTGTGTTTTCTAAAATTATTTTTTAACAAAGTTCCGAATAATATGAGTGCTATAGTTAAAACGTTATTTATATCTACTTTACAGTTAACAAGTTAAATGCACTATTTTTATTTTGTAGAAGACAAATAAATCATTTGAACTAGATTAGATGCATTCAAGGGCTAAAAGGGATCGTTTCGTTGCCAACTTGGATGAAAACGTTACTTAGCAATTAGACTAACTTGGTCAAAGGCTCCCCTAAGAGCGGCACTCATCGAAGCGACCACACCGATCCGGCGGATATGCCCATTAGCGATTTCGCTAATTGATTCCTCGTTTCTTTTCCTTTCCCCTCTTGCCGTTCGCCCTCGTGCCTCACCCGGCCAATCCCGGAGCATGTGAAAAATTCACCACAAATGCCACCGATTAGCGTGCGCATTCCGATGCACCCGATCCGCCGAGTATCGGGACGATTTACGCTCGAATGCACCCATTCGGGCCCGATCAATAGCCCCGACGCCTGGGGCCGGACAAATTTGCAACAAAGTGCATCCGCGTCGACACGCAGCAACGTCAAAGTCAAGCCCGGCGCAAGGCCAGAGGCCCTGAAGGACCGAAAGTCGGGATCGATTCCACCGCCGGAATCGGGCTGGAATTGGAAGGACATTTTCCCGTGTGCGTAGGGCGAGCGCAGGAGCCAACTCGAGCCGACTGAGCAGACCGCATCAAAAACCCGGCCCGAAGACGACGACTGCGACGACGACGACGACGACGGATTAACAAGACGTTGGCCAACCGGGCAACATCAAAGGCAAGGCGCCGACCGGGCCGCGTGTTAAATTATTCAATCACCTTTTTATATCTTCACCCCCAGCGCTGATGGGATGGGAGAAAGAAAAGCTGAAGCTCAAACCGATCCGACATAACCGAACTTAAACGTACTGTGAAGTATTGTGAAGATAAAAGCGCACGCAAGGGACAGAAAAAAGAGGGACAAAGACAGGAAGGCGAAACGGGAAATAAAAGAAAAATAGTTACGTGTTGATAAGTGTTCGGTTGACAGGCTTGTGCCTCTTTTTCCGTGGATCTGGTCTTTTTTTGCCGAGACTTATTCGTCAGCATCTTGTGGCTGAACTTAATATTGGATCAATATAGTTTTGAGTGATTTGAAGACTTCATAGACATCGTTTCATATGTTCATCGAGATTGAACTTCTTTTTATGAAGGATTTCGAAAATATTACTCGAACATGTATCCAACGAGAAAGCGCTACCTTTTGTTCGTACTGACACACATTATTGGTTGAAGTCACTCGAACAAAATTAAAATAATATCTTGCCATTGCTTCTCAGGATGACTCAGTGGTTTCAACCTTCCATATGTAAATCTTGTTTGTTGTTTGTTTTTTGAAAACTATTTTTTAATGTTTTTTTTCTATTGGTTCATTCATGGATTCATGGCTTCGATCCCAGAATTTGGAAAAAGGCCGCTCAAATCAGCTTAAAGCTTCAGTCACTCGGATCCTGCGTATCGCCGGTACCGGTCAAGGATCAAACTGCAGCTCGTCCTATCTTAGACATTCCGACAAAGATGCGCCTCCTGAAATCTATTGATGCGTGAATAAACTCCTGATCTCTTCAAGCGCGAACGATCCTCCCTTCGATCGGCAGCTTCCATGGACACGCGGGCCCATGTGGTGACTTTCGTCGTACCGAACTCCTTTGGCGTACCTGTTGCGCGGCCGGTGTGCGGTTCGGTAGCATCAAAAAACCTTTGGCTCGCCTCGCTTGCCGCCGATATCAAACGATCTATGGCCGCGGCGTCCCGAGAGGGCACTCCCAGAGGCTCGAGTGCCGCTCGGCTCCGGGTGGCTCGGGAGTCACTCGAGCATAAGCGAAAGAATCGGCAGATTACCGACGCCAAAGGCGTGCATGGCAACGGGAAAGGTGCCGCTCTCAAAGCTGCGGAGGTACTTCAACACTCCGAGCGGCCTCTTGTCGGGCATGTCGGTGCCGCCTTTTCCTGGTCCCCCGGTCCCAGTGCCGCTCGGCGGATTATCCGTCACGGGGATATGCGCGTGGCCGGTGTTTCTCGCCGTCGCTGCTTGAGATGAGTCGCCTCAGTGGCAGCTTACAGTGTTGCGGGTCGGACAGTGTCAGCGTTTGAGGCTGGCCGGCTCTCGGATGATGTCTCATGGCTGTTTAGGTATTGCTAGGATACAGAATACTACAATCAATTGATTAAACTTATATGTGAATAGATCACCGATATCATTTCTAGACATTTTATTGCGCTCTAGCCGAAACGGCATAAAGTTTGTAACAAAACTGATTAACATTCCTAGACATTAACTTTCGTAGCATCTATTTGAAACATTGGAAGATATTTAGACATTTGATTATCCTTAAGATCAAACACCGGTAAGCAATCGATTTAAAGTTCATTGCAGTTGCCAACCTTGGATCCTTCTTGGATCAGAACAGTTTTTTTATTTTGATCAATTTTATTATTTACATCTTATTTTTGTGTTTTCTCGGGCTTGGGATTTATGTGCACTGATGACTTAAATTGAATTTTTGACTAGTTTACAAAAGAAAAATAATGATTTATGCAAGTTTCGTAGGAGTATTTTATCCTTAATTGGCTCATTTATTACATTTTTTTTCGATTATCACTGAAGTCATTGAAATTCATTTATGAATTGTCTTAACAATTGTGAAAGTTGATTACAAAAAATATTATAATGTGTTTATAGTCATAAGTTACCCAAGTTAAAGCCACATATAAATTAATGAGACAAACAAACTTTCTATAAAAAAGGCATCAAACTGGAATCCAATAATTACGGGTAACTTGTCCTGATGGTTAATAATTTCATTCAGAACAATTTTTCGATTGCAGTCTCCATTTTGTTTAGTCGCTCATTAAAACCAAACTGCATTCATACAAACTCCGTCTCGCTTTGAGCCATTTCCCGGAACACCCCTTTTCCCGAAATCGCCACCGCTTGCCTAGCCCGGCGTTCGATTAATGGAGCCTTGAACCCCGGACGGGGCGTGAACGTAGGCCAAACCGAAATCCGACGCCAAATCCGCCATTTCTGCAACCCGCCAAGCCGGACCCTACGGCGCTTTGGGCGCTTTGTATTTACTTTTAAAGGCACCGACCGTAAAACCGACCCCACGCTGCGCGCCACGGCACAACTCGCGCCAATCGAAACTGGTTCATAAGCCGCCTCAGACTGCCCGAGCCCGAGCCCGAGCTCCAATCGAAGGACCGCGAGAAATCCGACAAGCTCGTGCGCGCGCACGCCACCGATCCCCTGCCCCTACCGAACGCCACCACTTCGGGCATCCGCCGATCGGATCCACCACTCCGCTGGCTATAAAATCGTCATCCGGCTAAGATGTTTCACCTCGCGACGCGGTTGTGTTGGGTGGTGTTTCCATTCATTCACGCGCTCCCCGGTTGATGGAAGGGGAGGAGGGCCAGTTGAGACCGGTGTTGGTCATTTCCGGCTCGAACGATCCCGCACAGAACCCTGGGCGATCGACACACGCGCGAGCTTTCTTGTACGCCCGGGATTCAATTAAGCCACTCGGTTCGGCTGCCCGCGCGTCCAAAAACCCTAGCGAAACCAATCGTTGGTCGGGTTTTTCTTGCGCCACCACCAAATAGGTGGCCATTCCGAGGCCCTCGTAGCCTGACCTACCGTTTCCTCTTCACCATCGGGCCTTCATCCTGCCCCGAAGCTGCTCTACCGGGCAAACTCGTTACCGCGCGATGATTAGCCGAAAAAACATGAATCGAAACAGCCAAACCGCTATTCATTTATTAGCACATAAATGATGAGCACGCGGTGTTGATGGACCACCGCGATGATTTCTAGTGGTCCGAGAGCTACGAAATCCGTCCGCCAACCTCATCGTTCGTTCTTCTTCATCCTGCGGCCTCACTCCATCCAGCGCGAGTCGTTTATTTCGTTGGGGGCCCTTTTTTGTCTTCGGGGGGACATCTTTTGCATTAAAAAACCATCATTTGAAGCTTGATTTTTATGTCTTTGCGCTTTAGCGGTTTTGTCCTTTTTTGCTCCTTCCTAGGATGGTGCTTAAGTTTTGCCTAGTTCTTACACCGCGATGAATATTCATATCTGCCTGGTGGCAGATTCTAACAAAGATGTCAAAAAGACAAGTTTTTATTATGTGAGTTTATTTGTTAACGAACCTTTTTTCTTCCTTTAGCATTTTTTTAATTACTTGATCTCATTTTGCTTGGAATATTTTAGGCAAACATTAGGAGTCGAAAAGCAGTGTAATATTGAACGGTTTCATTGTAAAGTGTGTTGAAAACTTCAACATTAAGAAACAATTTAAAACAAGCAACAGAGCAATGCTTCTTTGCCCTCTTTTATGACCCTGATTTTAAAGAATCTAGGGGTCTTTGGCACCCGTTCTACTTCTTCACCCGTGCGGTATTCTTTCACAGGAAGCAATTATAACACTCAACGATCTTTTGGTCCGAGAGCTAAAAACAAAATACTCGAAACGCTTTCTGATAGAGTCATTCCGGCCATGGAACGGTTATGAAATTCTAAACGACCTCCCAAGCCCGGCTTTTGTCTGGCCGGCGGTGGAAGCAATTTTCCATTTCGTTGCCTTTTCGACAAAACTGTTTTTCCCCCTTTGTTTTCCTACCGCACACCGTTCCTCGCACATGAGGGGGTTAGGAACACACAAAAAAAACCCACCTAAGAGGATGGTTTAGCCCTTGGCGTTAGAACGAACCGAACCTTCCAGTAAGCAGTTTTCGAGCAGCGCGTAAACGTTTCACCTCCTAATCGCCGCCCAAACTACGGCTCGATGTGCTCGCAAACGCGAAGATAGTGATCATAGCATAAAGCACACCTATTAGCGAAATAGATCGAGACCTCGCACCGAAATGGGGGAGCCCTATGGGTGTTTTGCTGCTACTGGCGATGTGTGGTGCCCAAATTGACCATATCCGGTCTAATGAAGTGCTTGTGTACGTTGGCAGACGAGCTCCTAGACATGTACCGGTGTGTGCGCAACGACAGGATTCAATTTATTTTGCCCTGGACGTAAGTGAATATTTCCTTCTGTTTCTAAATAAGTAAATTTTTCTTTCCCACTCGCTTGCGTTGAATCATTTTCAATTCAAATTTACACCCAATTCTACCGCGGACCGGAAATCGAAAATGACAAAGCGAACCTTTCGACGGGCGTGATAAACTAATTATCAAAAAAATGTTGTTCCCGCACTGCTCGTCTCCGTTTTTTTTTATTCTGGGTAGAGAGGAAACGGTTTTATTTTCGAAGTTGCCGCCAAAAAATTAGGCCCCCGCCTCGACAAAAGCGCCATCGTCGTTGCGACCGGTTTCGACCTTCCTCTTCAGCCGGGTGGCCACTAATTTCCTGCGTTGATGCGTTGATTTTTCCCCGTTGACTCATTCGGGCGGGAGTTTGGCGACGGGCTCGAGAATGAATATTAATTAAATGTGCTTCGGTTTGAGGACGGTTTTATTTCTCCCGATCATGTATTTGGTCCCCGATCGTTGGTCCCGGTGGGAAAGGGAGTTACCTGTCGATAGATCGGACGGTTTTCCCATCCGATCGACCGATCGGGTTCGTGGACACTTGGACGATCCGATAATAACGTGGCCGCGCGGCCGTGGCTAGCTGAAGTGTTTGCCGTTGTTTTTTTTCGTTCGGTTTACCCCCTCGGAGCAGCGTGAAACTGGTTCCACCGGGAATTGTTGAATGAAGTCGCGGATCGGAGAATGAAACAGAGGAGCAGAATAAAAAAACACCCCAACAACTGGTGTCGCCCGAGAAAACGAACGAAAGCCGACGAAACAAAAAAAAATGCTAGGAACAGCTCTCCGCACCCGACGGAGAGGACGGTTTCCCTTCGGGGACGTAAAATTATTCACGGCGAAAAATAAAAAGGGAAAAATAAAAAATCCAAAAATCAAATCAGTCCAAATGGACCACTCGCGACCACTCGTCAATCCCGAACCCGGGAACCTAGATCGGCCGCTATCGATTAGCTCGCCGTTGGTCCTGCCCGTCCTCACCCCCTCCCGAAGGTGGATACGATCCCGTTTCCCCTTGGTGACGACAGATACGGCGGGATCTCGGGATGGCGGCTCGATTTCGTTTAATGCCTATCGGCTTCCCAATAAAAATCAGTGAATAATGTGTGAAGGTAACTTTTGACACCTCGTTTTCGAGCGCGCCCAGGTCGCGTTCGTCGGCGGACGCGTTTTTTCCCACGAATCGCCAAAGGAAGCCCCTCACACTCACACAGCCGTACGTGGATCGGGTCGGTTTCCGTGGCTACCGTTAATGCCGGTGACACGATTGCGCGCCGGCTCGATTTTCGTTTGGCTTTGGTTTCGATGACGTTAACCTCTGCGCCCTTCCCGCAGCGCCTTCGGAAGCGAGGGACTTTAGGCGGTACTTACATCAAGGTGGAACACGCAACAGTCGTTAACGGCTCGTGAAACTGATACAATCGGAAGATTTACCTCAATTTTCGACAGGATGACAATAAAAATGTGTTACTGGGCTTGTGCGGAGTGTTTCTTCAACCAGGTTTTGGGTTGTACTTTTTTCCTACCGAAGGGAATCGCCCGGTGGTTCTGCTTTGGAGTACGGGTTTTCAATCGTTGTATATTTCGAATTGTTTTTAAAATAAAATTTATTGTTTTTGTGAGGTGTAAGACACAAACGAGGTGGAAATAATTTATCTACATCTCGGAATTGCAGGTAAACCATCGAGGCAACCATCGATATTCATTACCAGAGTATCACTGCGGCTCAGTGAACTTAAAAACGCAAAGCCTACTAGCTATCGTTTAAGTCTCTTATAGATCTCTGTGGTCATCCGGGCGACTTCTCCTTGTAGCGCGGCACCGACGAAATAACTCCGGAGGAGAAAAAAATCCCAACAAGAATGGACCTTTCTCCGGCGAGGCGCAGGAGCCACTCGAGACCGGGCTCGCTTTCATTCTTTCTTCTTCGCACAATGCCGGTCCAAAAGGACCACCGTAAGCCGGACAGCGGGCCTTCTAATCTGCATTAAACTGGATTAAATTCTCGAATTAACATAGCATGCCGGCTCGGGGTGGTTCGTTTTTCTCGAGTGGATTTCATTATTTCGAGACACACAATCCGATACACTTGAGAAAGGAGAAGCAGAAGCTCGGAAAAGGGGCAAAGTCTTGGAAGAGAAAGACCCTCGCTGATCCCTTTTGTACGATCGTGGATAATCGGGTGCGCTCCATCTTTCTCTAGAGCCAGCTACCGGACTGAATGTACGGAGCTTCGAGCGGTTTCCCTCGGCACGCACGACGGCACGCACTCAGTCGATCCGTAAGCCCATTCGGGATGACAATTACTTGACAAATTCTAAGTCCTATTACGCCTAAGTGGCTACACCCGCCGGAGAAAGGGGGAAATAAGTACCAGAAGATTCGGCAGCCGCCAGGATCAGCCGATCCTTACCTTGCCTGCTGCTGCTGCTGCTCCGAAAGTGAGCGGATTCTGTCGAGTGGTCTCTTCTGTTCGAACCCATAGTGTCCTCAAGTGGGCTACCTTTGTCGCACGGAGCAAATATTTGCTCGCACAATGGACACCGCAGAGTGGACTGCGCACAATGCAGAGCTACCAAAGCACGTCCCCAATTGTTTTAATTTGCAAAGAAATGGCGGACCGCCATGGCATTAGCCTATTTTACTTATTTCTCACAAAAAGACTCACCTTGTAGGCCATCCAATTGAATGCCTTGAATGTGCACTCATAATAAGATGTATCATGTTAAAAGGATACTCCTGCGCTGGTTCCAGGTTTCGGTTGTCTTTTCGGATTGTTCGGGAACAAAGAGAGTGAAGAAGGCTCATCTCATCGGTGCTACTCTAGTTGTAGGCCGGTTTACAGGTTTATTTAGTTATTCTCGGACCTCTGTGCGTCACACACGAAGGCACAAGCGAATGTCGCTATACAATGCACCACCAAAGGGAACTAAAACGTGGATCAGGGACTACTTTACATTCTTCTACAAGTGCACGGTAAGCGGAGGAGTTTGGCTTCGAGTAAGGAGAGGTTTCTCTTAACCCCCGACTTTAAGGCACAGTTTGTTTCACAGGAGTTTCGACGAGCCGTAACTGGACACCCTGCTAAAGCAGCAGAATGGAAGCAATGCTGAAGTTGATCTTCTTGTCGGGATCGCCGCTCGGATCTCCGGGTTGGTCCGCTTGGCCCGGCGGTTCCGCCTGTAGAACCCTCGGGGAACTTGGCGATACCGGACTCGAGCCGGTAGGTCTGATAGCGGCGGGTCTGTGTATCGTCGACCTGGGAGATCCTTCCGGGCTGTCCACGTTCACGTGCGTCCGCTCGCTCGGATCAAAGTCACTCCCGCTCGTCTGAGGCGTTCGCACGCTGAACGCAGACGATCGATCGGGATCGGTTGATTCGGAATTGGAGTGGGCCGGTGACACTACCGGAGGGCGTACGGGAGGAATGGGACCGCCACCACCAGCCGCCAGGAGGTGTCCGGGGTGTCCAAAGAACGGGGACGCTCCAGGCGGTTGCGCGTGGTGCTGAAGCAGATGTTGATGCGGATGGTGATGGTGATGAGGCGGCGGTGCGGGTGGATGATGTGCTCCGTGTTGTCCCGGATGGTACGGAGGATGGCGGGCGAAGTACGGCAGCATTAGGTCCATCCAGCCCGGATTGAACATCTGATTGTAGTGGCGCATCAGGAGCTCGGGCGAGGCTGGGAAGTGTCGCATGCCGGGCTGATGAAGCTGACGGGCCGGATACAGCGAAGGTCCACCCTCGTGGACGGTACAATCGGACGATGGTGAGCCGTTTGATCTTGGCCGCTTGACGATCAGCTCGTGCTGATCCTCGTCGTCCGTCAACTGTCCACCGCCATCGACACCGCCGTCACCCGATCCTCCCCCTCCACCGCCGCCTCCGCCCGCACCAGCTCCCGACGACGAGGAAGAGGAAGAGGACGATGACGTTGATGCATTACAGCCCATCTTGCGTTTGCAGCGCGACTGGCCCGTCTCGCGGAATCCTTTGGCGAACGGGTTGTTATCGATCTTCAGCTTCGTGATGCGATCGTTCTGTGACGAGGGGAGAGAATGTACGAGGACGTACGAGAAATAAGAAAAGGGAAGGTAATGTCAAAAGAAATATCTTGACAATGTCCGTGAGAAAAACTACATGTCAAGCGCATCCGACGTGTGGCGCCTAGCGCTGGTATTCTGTCTTTTTTACTAGATTCTATGACTGTAGCCACCACGAAATTTTACAAAAGTTAAAGTAGAGTAGCTACATTCTAATGCTCAGGTCTATGCACCGTTTGTTTAAATCCAGACAGGTTCATTTATTCTTAGATTGTTCAATAACTTGAGAGAACTCGCGATATTTGGGTAACTTCTCATTTCTTACATACCAGAAATACATAAGACCCTTATCCTTTGATCTCACTTCTTTGACTTCTTACACATCTTCATGAGAGAGACTGTCTGCTGTTACCTTGTTGGTGATCTCGTAATTAAGATCTTTACCATGCATTAGCGATCGAGAAACAACGAACCCAGCATCCAACCAACCAACCAATCAGTCACTTTCAATCCGACCCTATCTCGGACGGCAGGCGAATCGGAATCAAACCCAATCCTGTTTCTGTCTCCAAACTTGATCTACAGCTCCGCACCCCGAAACACAGCCGGCCGTCCGTCATCGAAAGCTCAATCGATCCCCGACTCAAATCCGTCGCCAGCGCGGGGTATCATGTTCTGTTTGGTTGGGCTTATTTATTTCCCGACCCCTTTTATCACCCGGTGGCGCGGTGATCGGCGCGACGGATCGATCAAAATCGGCTCATCGAGCGGACGTCAAATCGGTGTGCGTGGTCAAAGGGAAAAGTGCCGCCGAAAAATGGTAAATCCTCTGTCAGACGGCGACCATCGAAAATTCAGTACTTTGGTGAAGCGGACGGAGTCCGGCGGTTGGGAGCAGTTGGTTTGCATAGGAGTCGTAACGAATGATTGGTATGCCCAATGGAGCCATGTTGCCGTGAGGGTATTTCCATTAGTTGGGGCACATTTTTTGTTCAACTTACAAGCGGTTATCTGGTTCAACCGAAATTTTGAGGAATTTAATAGTAATATCCAAATTTTGGAAATGTTTGGTCCAAAACTAGATGTTGATGTTCGAAAACGTTTCTATCTCTTATATCTTATATGCTACGCCTGAAATGCTCTTCTTTAATTCGAAAGAATCGATCGATCGCCTACTAACCTGGTAGGCCGTAACGGCAACGAACTCCGTTTCCGGGAACACGAACGCCTGCTGAGCGGCCCAAGGAATCTGCGACGGATCCGACGTCCGGATGATGTGGATGCGCGGCTGATACTTGTGCATGCTGGTAAGTACGACCTGAAAGTGGCAGATAGAGCCCCGAGAGCGGGGAAAAGGCATAGAACCGAATAGTTCTTCGTTCCAATTACGGCCGGACTCCAAGGCAGGTCCAAGAACCAATCCAAACTTACGTGGCCGTTGTTGTCGAGCGTGTTGTTGGTGAGCTTCACCTTGTTGAAGACGATCGGCTGCGAGGCCCAGTGCGTGCCGAGGGCCGGACTGTCCGGGTGCAGGCAGAAGCGCTGCGGACTCTGCGGCTCGGCACCGCCCGCCGGTACCCACTGCGAGCCACTGAACTTGAACCGGCAGTCGCTAATGGGCATCATTTCGAGCAGCACACAGTAATTTGTGTCCGCGTCCAGGCCGTCCACCGTTAGGCGCATCGAGGGAAACATGCGTCTGCCGAGGAAGAGAAGCGAGGTGAAACGATTTTAGGGACTTTAGGCAGGTCTCATAATTCATAGGACGCACCCGGGCGGAAGTGAAACCTCTGTTCCTAAGCATTGGTTTGGGATAGTGAAAGATAATTATTACGAACGCTGTTGGAGGGGACCGGAACTAGGTAAGATTGGAACTAGGAAACACATTGTTGAGAAAACAAAGACAGGGAATTATAGGAATCAAAGCACTGTCAACAAGGTATAAAAGTATGGTGTTTATCAAAGAGAGATGAAAAATTGAATTGAAACAGACTCCGAGAAAGGAGTTATTATAGAATACATTTCCGCTAATCAACCTTTCGACATATTCATTTCAGTTTGTTATAGTCTATTCTTATTAGCTGTTGTTATGTGATTGTCTAAGTAAGTTAGGTTGAATAACCGTAAGATCATATCAAACAAAGTAATGGATAAGAAGATAAAATAGATACTCTCAGCAGTACTTTTACGTCTTCATAAAAGTAAAACAATTATTTACTTTTCCGGAAAAGGTGTCAAGAAGCGATCGTACTAATTGATTGATTTTTTTGATAATCATTGCAGAGATCACTCACAGATTGATTGTCACTCCTCACTCTTTCGAACGAAGGACGAGTACGCTTCTGCGTTCTCCGATATTGGATCTGTCAAGAGTGTTTAAGGCCAACAGGTAGTTCTTTTCGGTTGTGTGCTGGCCAAAAAAAGCGGTGCGTCAATTCGCTCGTTTTCGCGAGCGCGATCGGATGACGAGAAAAACCAACAGAGGCATAAACTTAACGAGATCCTCGTTGGTCCGAGCATCCCGTTTCTTTCGCTCGCCCTCCCCCGAAGCACTGTCTCGCGCCGTTCAATTGTCTTTCACGGGGTGCTATTCGCCTCTTCCTCCAACACCCCGCGGTTTGTCCTTCTTCCGCCTCCCCTGCAGCCACCCTAGTGCCCATCGGAGTGGCACCATTCTGCGGGACCTTCCATCGAGCGAGCAGCCGTATAATTTCAGCTCTGCTAAATTATTATTTCATCGCTACAAATCAATTTTAATGATACGTTTTCACAAATTTTCTCCTCAGCTTGGCAAGAAGTAAAAAGAAGAAAAACAATAAACGAAGGCTTTTGGGGTGGCATGCGTGAGTGAAATGAGTGCCCTTCGTTACCTCCCAGCATCAATCCACCCCCTCCGCAACAGCTGAAATCGTAGGGGATGCTTAAAACAAACCAGAAGCCAGTTAAGGAGATTCGATGTTTCATTTTTTCCTTCACTCGTTCTTTCGTTCTCGCGTACAGCTGGTCGGACGAAGCTTTGCTCTTCCATTTCGATCTCGAGCTCGATGTCTCTTTCGACGAGGTTGAAGGGCGCCACCGAAAGGAAGACATTCTGCAATTTGGAGCTTTGCTTTACCTCCTTCAGGGAAGGTGGCCCGAGAGAAGATGTCTTCACCGGGCCGGGCTGGTTATTTGTGCCGTCTTTCCTTGCCCCGTTGCATTATTTGCATAAAGGCGGCAGGAAACTCGAGGTAGGGAGGTTTCGCCCGATTTTCCCTTTGCGAAACATAAACGTTTGATCAGAGGCAGCTTCCCCCGAAAATGCAAGAGAAATATTGTATCCCAAGTCCAGAGTATCCTCGTTCGTTCGCTTGCAATCTTCACTGCTTGGAGGATACGTTCGTTCGTTCGCTCGTTCGTTCGTTCCTTCGTGTGTTCGTTCTGTTGCTTCGCATGGCTCGGCGGCCACCGGAGGCTTCCCCCGAAAACCGCCATAAAATTGCACCATGGCGCCATGCTTGGAGCGCATAAATCAAACCGCAAACGGACGCAGAAGCTGCTCTTGCGGGCGCCCGGCGATATAACAAGCTGATAGCTGGATGGACCATATAATACAGCCTAACAAATAGGTTTGTTAGTTTTTGCCTCACGTTTGTCGTACCGTTCGGGGTTTCGCGTGTGGCGACGGAAATATGCTAGCCACCCGCGGAATCCCTAGAGGGAATTGCTTTAGCGATTTCGTACGAAACATAGTTTCAGTCTTAGGCCGAGCAAAAAATATATTTTCGAGGCAAAAGAAGAGGCATGAATGATGAAAACAATATTAATTCAAATGTTAGTATGTTACTTCGGAAACTTCTAATACTTATCTTTAAAAAACTTAACCCGTGGTTTTCATTCATTGTCCAATCCCTATCAATATTAAACAAACCCCATCGGTCTGCTTCCTTTCGTCATCTTCCGGCATGGAGTCGCTATTCGATAGCTCCAGTTGGGCTTTAACCGAGTGTTAGATATTCGATATCCCTCGAAACGGAAGACTCACTGCGTCCGTTTAGTTGACGCTTTTTTGGTAACTGTTTCTTATTCCCCTATTTAAAACGAAACTCGATCCGAATCCGCTAACCGTAAACTTCAGTGCAAAGCTAATCCAAACCTACCCTCGTTGGAGTGAGATGGATTTGAAATAAGTTTTGGTGAAGCCACAAACACGCATGAGCTTTCTGCCGATTGTTTGTCAACCTGCCACACCATCTACAGTGGGTTGCTTTACAAATAGTCTAGTGTGAGGAAAGCTGCACAATCGATAGTTCAGATCAGATCTTTTCCATCAAGATCGCGAAGGAAAGAGGAAAATCAAACACACTCCAGAGCAAAAAATCTTTTTTCCCGGGGATTTCCCCACCTGCCACATTATCGGAAGCTTGCCACTCGAAAAAGGCGTGAGGAATGTTCGCACCACTGTACGGTTTCAGGGGACTCGGTTTTTGTATTATTTGAGCCGTTTCCAGCAGACAAAAAAAACCTTTACGATCAGTAACGGTGCTCGCACGAACCTTTGATGAAGTGCTGCAGTTTTTAAGCCCTTCGTTGTGTAGCGATAATATTTATGAGCTGCATAAAATCATCCCCTGGGATGAAGAACACAGTTGGAGGCAGCTTTTTTGTCCCAGGGAGCACGTCTCGCTATTTAAAACGTCAGTTAATCGTACTCGGCAAGATCAAGAAGCTTTCAACCTGTCGGGAAAGTAGCATCGTGTAAAGTATGGCGTATGGGAAGTGTTTTTCTCGAAGTTCAAGTCTGGATAAGACACAATGGTAAAAATAAAAAGCGCCACCGAGAAACGAGTTGACGCGATCGTTATAGTGATTCTTCACAGTGGTTGCTTGTTGCTAAAGATTGAGGTATATTTTCTGACTGAAGTTCAAAATATCGTCCAAATAAGTCCAATCAATGTTTCAACAGCTAAAGTATTGAAGAGCGTAAATTCTGCGTCCTCTAACAATTCACAAATTTACTCAGGCAAAAACCAGGAAATATAGTTATCTAAAGCATCCTCCGCGATCCTGATTTAGCGGTTGATGCCGAGGTCGTAAAAATCAATCTCTACCTACCACACGCAAGCCAGGGGAGCGCCAAAAGTGGCAAGTTAATATGTCAGACAAGTGCTAGTGGGCAAGCGCTCGCACGCCGATACCGCAGCATGAATTATGTATTTGCCGTGTGTACTGCAAATTAGCGATGCAATATAAAATCAATCAGCGTGCTAGACCATTTTTTTCCCGCTCTGCTTGTGGAACCATCCGATCCGTTTGGTTTCTGGTGCGCCTGATTTCTGCTAGATGGAGTGAAATGCTACGTCAGACCTTTTTTGAAGAATCGTGCTGGTTGCAATGCGCTTTCTGCTAATTGGAAACAACTCGCCACCGTAGGTAGTGGAATTTTTTCAATCGTAATGCCACCTTCTGCAGAATATGGGAGACGGAGTGGATGCTCTGGGGTGGCCCTTTGAGATAACATGGTAGCTTATATCATCTGTCGTGAAAACTCAGTGCAGAAACGATTTTTACCAAAGGATATCAGTATAGAACCACTTATGTTTAGTTTCACCAGATCTATTTGATACGATTTTTATTCAAATAAAGTACTCACAAATACGCACTAAATAAAATTATTGAAATCTTGAAAATGTGTCAGATGATTTATAATTAAGACCTATCGTCAATCGGGTATTTTGATTTAGGTAACAATTTCCTCTTTACTGAGTTTTGTTCATTTCAATCATATTGATGTATTGATTACTTTTTTATATTCTTTTAATCATATTTCGTTCTCTAGTAATTTTACAAAATTTGTATTGTTCAACAATCCTAATTAATTGTGTGTAATTTTAGTACATTTCCTCGAAAACAGATCCCGATTCCTGAAATGGAAATCTTGGTTAATATTCTTCTTCGTTTCGAACAAAAGATAAATGCTATCAATGCCTGATTTCAATCAACAATATACACACAATCGATACAATAACAGCACAATGGTAATCATCACGAAACGAAGCAATTTTCACCCCACCATTTGGAGGAAAAGAGTTTTGGATCTACTTTCCGGATTCAACCCGGGAGATCGCGCAGCGAACGAATGCAGCGCATCGCGGGCTCATGGGTGAGAATTTTCGGGCATTTCGACATTCTGTGATTCTGTTTGTGTGTACGTTTTACTGGTTTCCCTTTGCCCCACCCCATTATTTCGAAGATATAATTGCCGCTCATTAGCAAGTGTGGAAAATTACATACAATCAACACGTTCGAATTACAATTACCGGTGATGATTTGGTTAGAAGTAAATAATTGTCTGTTTACCTTTGGACTTTCCTGCCAAAACCCAGCCATCCCCCCGCGAAACCCGGGGGTTGCTCGTTCCGATTGCGCCGAGTTTTCAAGTCCGGGTGGTGCCAGTTTTCCACCCTCACTTTTCGCCTTCAGCGCGGGCCGTGAGCACCTGATCCGAAGCGCCAAACGCGTCCGGAGAGAAATGCCAACAAACAAACAATCAAACGATCACCTCGTGCTGGGAGTTGGGTCGACAAAGGGAGGGGGGAGGAAAATTCTCTCCCTCGTGTCGGGGGCGTCGAGGCAATCGAGGCCAGCCGACGTTGAATGAAAAAGAAAAACAACCAAACAACAGCAAAATATCATCGAGAAACAAAAACTGCCGAAACTGTCCGTCCGAGCGAGAACAATCAATTCAATCAATCAGACGGCTCCGTAGGTATTAAAGTTAACTGCTCCGATTGCGTCGTACTGCGCGTTCCCCGCGGGGTGGTTGTGGAAAATTCGCCCGACCAGCGCCGGTGTCTTGTGGTTCCTCGGTTTTCTGTGGCCGAGATCCAACCGAAGGGTACCGAAAATCACCACCACCAGGGGCGCATTCTTTTCCCCCAACGAGGCCGGACGAACGAGAAAGGAGAGGGTGAGAGGAGAAAACTACAACAACCCTTTAACAACCCGATGATCGAGGCAAATCAGGCGAAATTATTGGATATTTTGTTTTCCAGTTCTACAAACCCGCTGGATGCTGCTCTCGATCGAACTGGGTTGTGTATGTGTGCGTGTGTGTGTGTGTGTGTGTGTGTGGGGCTTGTTTTCCGTAGGTGCGTAAAATCGTATTTTCTCGCTGATCACTAACAAGCTAGTTTTCAGACGGTATTTTTGTTTTTTTGATTTGGTTTTGTTTTTCTCTCTGCGCTGCCTCTGCTTGTTAAGGGGATTTTTTGAATGATTTTCTTGCCTTATAGGGGGAACCGAAGGAAAGCGGTGGCTGCGGGTGGCCGGTTGGTGATTATGGCGCTGGGCGGAGGGGGTGCGGTGCGGGGACAAGGGCGCCCATCATCACGGCACAAAGCAAACACATGCACCGATTGTCGTCCTTCAACCCACCTCCGCGATCACATCGATCTCCTCTTCTTTTGACAATCAACTATTATTTCGGGCGGATAATTATCAACTGAGAGAGTGTGTGTGTGTGCGTGTGAGTGTTTAGTGATGAGGTGAGAAGGTGGACGGATGGTGGCGAATACGCGGCACGAGAACGCGCGTACCAGCAAGGTCTGCGCAGCAAGGTTCCGCTGCCGAAAATACGAAAGACTTCGCTCGGGCGACCGGCAAGCGACGAACCCGGGTTCGGTTCTCGATGGCACACCTCGGAGAGGGGTAGCGAAGCAGGTAATTCTGAAAATTGAAAAATTAAAAACACATTCCACCACTGCCCCCGGGGGCGGCCCTCCGTGGGTTTCCCCCCTCGTCTTCTCGCTCACTGCTACATCAAAAACACACACACACACACTTGCTCGTTGTCTCTCGCGCCAAGTCTCGTGAGTCGTGTGATGAACAGCTCGAACGTGGAGCCGTCTCCACCCCGGTCGGTCCCGTTCTGCACGAGGCTCGCCCGGGAGGCGCCAACATGGTAATAACATTTTATATTTCTTCGTTTTCTCTTCACTTCATTGATATTTATCGCTTTTCATCTTCCCCTCCGTTTTTACCCCCCAGCGATCCTGCGGGGCCACCCTGGGGGCCACGGGAAGGATGGTTTCATTCAGAAGACGGACACCCGTAGCTCGTTATTTCATTCCACCGGCTGGGTTGCCTGTCGCGGTTGCTGTTTCGTACTTCCCCTCGTCCACGAAATGGCACTTTCCCGTAGGGGGAAGGTTTTCTTCCGCGGGCAGAACCCAAGAGTGGAGTGCTCGAGTGGAGCAGCCGGTTATGTTTTATATGCTTTTATGCGACCATGTATGTGTGTGTGTATGTGTGTCTTCCACACGTTTGCCACCAGCTCATTAAGCTCACCCCGAGGTGGAAACCCTCCCCTATCGAGAGCAGGGTTCTGTGTCTGGCACTGTCTCTTTTTGTTTCCCTTCAGCATTCGGGTGTTTCGCTCGCCCTCAACCACACCATCAGGTGGTCTCGCCCGATTGGGTTGTGGCACATAAATCAAATCTAGCGTCGGAACCACAAAATCTAGTGGCCAGGCTGGACTGTAAAACCGGACCAAAAATCAACTAAAACAAAGCGCACCAAAAGGGTCCCGAAATGTTCGATTCGTGCCCCGATCCGGGAGGCTGCGTTGGAAAGAAAGAAAGGCGAAGAAAAAACACCCGCCGTTTCCCCCCATTGAGAAGAGGTCGCCACAATCGATGCCGGACGAAAAATCCACAAACCGATCTCGGGGGAGGGAAACCCATCGGTTCGGATTTAACGGTTTCCGGTAGGATCGTCCGGCGCTGGGAACGAATTTATGACTCCACCGTCTCCTGGGCCCTTGGATCCCAACCTCTCCCTATCCCTCCAACTGCCCTCCAGTTGGAGAAGAAGGAAAGAATTTCGGGTGCGTATAATTTTATTACGTGAAAAATGCCCTGCGCCACATTTATCACACGGTATTTGCGTTCGCTGTGCGTTTGATTATACGTATTACGCCGGGGCACGCCAGGGGACGCCTGCTCGCTGTGAAGGCTAGAACGCTTTTCACGGGTTGTTTTTTTTTCTTATCTTACGTTCTTCCCGCCTTCCCACGTTTGCTTTGTTTCTCGTGGATCGTTTTGTTTTCTGCAGGTCTAGTCCGTGGCGCAAGGCTCATTATTGATGTCTGGCTTCTTGCTTTCTCACTTTTCAATTTGAACCGTCTTGTTAGCCGAAGAGTGATGATGGTACAACCGGGGCAAATTATACGGACGACGAGAACTATTAGTTTCGTGCATTCCCACTGGCTTTGTTTCTAAACAATCACGACAACCCTTGCCATCGTTCAAATTAGACGTAGCATGAAGTAAGCTATTAAAATAGATGCAACTAATCTAGATATCGCATCGTATTGACTAATAAAAGATAATTTAATCATGCAAGAAAGACCTATGGCACAAGAAACCATTTTATGAGGGCGTATGGCGTGCGAAAAGTGAATTGATTTACAGTGGCCAATATATTGCTTCACCACACGATGTTGCTTCGGACACAGAAGCGATACAATGACAGTCGCGCAATTACAACATTATGACTACCACGCACGAACCTAGAATAATAGGGTCTATTCATTAGATTGTAATTTTATTTGATGTTTACATGAAACGAAAAACATAAATCATTTAGCAAGTGCTTGAAATGTTAACTTCTATCTCTTAGATGTGGCTTCCCTTAGAATTTATGTTTCATCTTGCATGATAATACAACCTAAACAAATCAAATTGAACAGATTTTGGGTACGTACTCAAGTTAAAAATGAGTTAAATCATTTTTGAATGCTTTTTGGGTTAGAAAACATTCAAAGAGTTCACAGTATTGTCATACCCAAAAATTGAAGAAAATAATGACTATTTAAGGAAAATTAAGATTGACCAACAAAAAATCAAAATCTTAAAATAAAGTGTTTAATTTTATGCTTCATGAAATATTAGTCACATTTTAAAGCAGCTCTCTTCAACTCGTTCACTTGAACTTCAATATCTTCTACACCTGTTTATGTGTTGTCTTAAATGCTGCATATTTAGTGTTTCTCAAGTACTCAAGCAGCTGTTGCAACCATTCCGGCGTTATTAATTAGCTAGCAAATGCGTTTTGAAACAGTTGGAAGTAAGATCCTTAAAAAACACACGCTGGAACGAAAATAACACCAAATGTGTAAAGATGCAACAACCCTTGTATACCGTATTTTGTTTTACAATTCCTTTCGCATCCTCTATCTAACGGTTTCGATCTCGCAAGCGACCGCAATCGGGACAACCTGTTTCATGGTGACGGATGCTTTCAACGCGCCGTGAAAACTGTCACCCACTTGATCGTCTCCGCTCGTCATGTTGAACGCTAACTGACAACTGTTGCCGGAGATCCTTTCCCTTACGTCAAACGATCCGCTTGTCGGATGTCGTTCGACCGAGGGTTCCCATCCCATCCAAACCCGTCCGTTAACGCCAGTTTGTACCACATCTTGAGGGTTTTATCCTGCCACGGAAAGGATCGAACGGGAGCGATCAATTGTTGTTCGTTTCTAATGGTTATGGGTTTTGCGTGTGACACGTTTTTTTTATGTCAATGTTTTTCTACTCCTCCAGTAGATCCGTTGCACTTGCGTTAGAATTGGTCTACGATCCTGTCACAGGATACAGGTTGTGTCGGGAAAGGATCGCCGGATTGGTAGAAAACCGAAAATCCTTCCCATCCGTTATGTTTATTACGAGCACACTTGTGGCTTTTGCTTGACTTCGAACCCGTCCATCATCGTGTTGGCGATCGTCCACGTTGGTACGTTCCCGAAAGGACAGGGAAAAAAAGTAACGAAAAACATCCGAAACTAACAACCCGCCAAACGGTACGGCCTTGTCGCTGTCGACCTTTTGCCGATGCTGTCCAACGGTTTGGCTCAGTTTTCTCGCCCGGCGCCCCTCGTCGCAAGGGTGAAATATTCGGGCGCCAGGACCAGCATGCGGTCGCTCACTCAGACAGACGCGGGGCAACGGGAGATTGCGTGGCCGGGGGTTGGTTCGCGTCATCACGCGCCCGCTTTCCCAGGCCAAACGCCGCCGGGGCCGAGCCAGCGCGTCAAGTGTTTTACGGGTCGCCGGGGCGTCATGTATGCCCGTGCACCGTCTATCATTCATTTTTGACGACCAAATACACATTTTACAACCCTCCCGCCCGGTTCACTCGGCTCCTAAAACACAAACCCCGTTGGCTGCGACCGACACCGACACGCTGGAGAGTGTCTAGCGTCTGAGCGCACGAAACGCCTTGCCACGGATAAGTTTCAGGAGCGCAAAACGTGTGATAAGCTTTACACTTGCTTCAGCGGGTCGCATGTTTGAGTGTGATCCAGTTTCTCTGAAACAACAAAAAGAAACCAACCACCACCCTCCTTTGCCTCCTTTTGGCCCCCTTCCACCCCTTTGCCGACCAAGCACACTGCCTCACTGGCGCCCGACTAGGGGCGAATATAAATGTGAACCCCTATTTGTATCTCGTCGGGACTATCACAATATTTAATGTAGCGCATTATAAATGGAAATATTTCTTCCGGCTAATTATAGGTTTTCAGGATATAAATAATCTCATCACACATCGCCACACGGTACACGGTGGTACGGGTTCGGGATCGAATCTGGCGGATGGGGAAGCTTAGGTAGGGACACCCAGCGGGATGTTTGGGATTTGATTAGTGGCTTATTTCGGACCATCTCACCCAGACGAGGCAAGGCTCGCTCTGGCCAACAGTTGGACAAAGTAGAAACCGAGCAGTCCCGTTTGGTATTTAGGTCCGTGATTTAACGCAACGGCTGTTGATGACGATCGGTAGTGGTTCCAAATGATGGATGGTGTGGAATGCACTTTTTCCAATACAATTAAAGCTTTTCTCTCTAATTACATGCTATGGTGGCGTCTTGTATTATCATGTACTGTATCTTTGAGAGGAAAAAGCGCTTCCCACTAGTCGAGTTATTTGTTTTCAGGTTTTGGTTCCTCATTTGCCGGTTCATAACATTATACATAGACTTGTTAATAGCCAGTCAATATTCATAGCTTATTTTCTTGGGTTTTTTCTTAGAATTAACTAATGTTTAAATACCGTGTACTGCTATTATGTATCACTCAAGTCAAAAACTATTAATAAAATATTTTTTTTTGTCGCGATATTTTCCCTCTCGCTAATCATTTAAGACGGTAAATTACTTAAAAATCTACCATTTGTTTATCTCAAACGTTCACGTAGATGATTCAATAATTGATGGGTTTCGCTCAAAACGTTTACAAAAATAATAAGTCAAACATTTTGATAGTATCCTTTTTATTTACCCCTTTGGATGTATTTTATTTCCTTTTGATTGTTCTCGATAATTCCGAATTTCTAACACAAGATATTCTTAATGCTAAAATGAAGTTTTTATTCTCCATGTGAAGTACGAAAATTCCCAAAATAACATTTTGGAGCTTTCAAAGCCAAGTGCTGTGTAGTTTTCTTCTTCCTTTTTATTGTTTTCGTCCTCAACATACAGGAAATCTTGTAAAACCTCGAGGCACTTATCGACCTGACCAGTCTGACTTGACGTGTTTTTCCAGGCAAACTTTTTGACTTTTCCATTTACATCGGGCACAAACAATATCAACCGAGTATATGCCCACCTCAAACTTGGCGACTTTTGGTCCTTCGGCTCAAACCCGTCGCTGGTTCCCACCGCATTCAAGTGATTTGGGAAACAAAACAAAAACAAACCTCGCATCCTTTGCAAATAAACTTGAGCCAAAGCTTCTTCTCTGGACGGGCGACGGTGGACCGAAGTCTTTCCCACTTCCGTCCGTGCCAACCAGCATCCATTGGGCCACTATTTGAGGTGAAGGACAAAGATGCGCACGGACATACGACACTGGCACAAACAAATGAAAACGCACCTCTCACGGTCGTTTCGGGCGTGTTTCCGGAACAAACAGTACCTGAAGGCGCCATTTTGGACGCCATGAGAAACGCGCGAAAGCAAAACCTGTCCAAGCGGAGGTAGTTTGTGCAAAGTAGTCCCTCGAATAAGGATGCCATCGTAGGCAAACACAGATGGCGCCAGGATACTTCCGGCAACAATTCGGTTCCCCGGTGTGTTGTTTACGCATGCCCAAAAGGCATGTTTTCGCAAGACGGACTTTTCTTCGTCGCCAGAGTAGGGAGGAAAAATGGATTCAATGGAAAGCTTTTAACGCGTCAAACTTGTAAAAAGGGGTGAAAGGTTAGACTACAATAACACAAGCTTCTCTTGGATTTAATGTTGGCAACATGAAGCAGACTCAATGTGAAGACAGAATGGTAGAAGAAAGAAATAGAAGAACTCAAACAAATGAATAATGTTGTGAACGAAATTTTTATCTGAAAAATGTATATACAAGCAAGACATATTTTTAAATCATCCACCTTGGTCTAGTCCTTTAAATCCATCAGCATCTTCTTTTCACCTACCTTCCACTTTTAGTGATGATCATTTCGGTGCCGATCTTGTGGAAATCGCGCCACAGCTCCTTGTTCTGCAGCTTCAGCTCGACGCCCGGAAGCGAGTAGCGGGGTGGCAGGGCCATCGCATGCATCGGCGGAACCGGAACCGGCAGCATCGTCGGAAACGGATCTGAAATGCCGAAGAAAGTAGTTTGATTAGTTTACCATCTCTTCCATGTATTTGTCCGTCCCATTGTTGCAACATATTTTTAAATGAACGAAATTTTCTCACAGGTGTTTAAGGTTGTAGCTAGTTTTGGTCATACGTTTTCTGCCATTTTTCTACTGTGGTAAAAACACCACCATGATATCTCATTTCTCATTCATTTCCATTGAACTTTCGAGCGTCTTGCACGGTGATTAGAAAATTAAATAAAGATAATTAGCTCAATTCGATTAGCTCTCGCGCTTTGCCTTCACTTGTGTTGTTTGATGCGATACCCTTCGAGATGCTCATTGTTGCTCGTTCAGTTGAAGGCTGAAGCATAATTTTTCATTTCTTTTTTCACTTTCGGTGCGATTTGGTCCGGGAGTTTTTTGTTTCTATTTTGCTTCTCCGATGCCGTTTTAGTCTTGCCAGTCACTTCTAATAGTTTATGCGAGAGAAAGAGCCGGGTTTTCAAGACATCATAGGAAAGAATGGTGAAGCTGAGATGATTTTGATTTCCAAACCCTAGTGGGAGTGAGTGGGGAAACACGAGCGGAAGCATTCCCAAACCGGGGCGGATGGACGAGATGGAAGAAAATGAGAAGCTCAACCAGTTTGTCAGTGCCTGTCAGTGAAGAGATGAGGTTCGTTAGATGTTTATTTCTTGCGCTTTCCTTTTGTTTCTCCCTTCTTGCAGGGGTTTGTTTTTTTGTCTTAGTTCGTCCCTTTGTCGCTTGCACTTCCACCTCGTTGCTTCCACCCCACCGGCTGTGGTCATCGCAGGCGAAATCGAAAAGGGATTATGAGCCGTGAAAATGGAAATTTCATAGTCATTTATTTCGAGCGCCGGCAACGGGCTGGACGCGCGGGTGGGACGCCGTGGCTGACGATGTCGAATGAGGATCGGGAGGGAAAACCGAATACCCCGGGTCACGCGGGAGGAAAGATTCGTCTCCCGCCGGCCACCGGGCGGAAAACCCACAACATTTAAAGGGAGAGAAAGACAAGGACGGCGATGGCGACGGAGAGAAGAGGAAAAAATTATATCATTAATTCGTTCTTGTTACAAGTCGTGAGGCTTTGGCGCCGCTGATTTTTCAAACATTCATATCCACATTCCACCGCCGTTGAGGACGCCGTTATCTTCCTTCTCCTTCGCCCACATAGCGATCTGTTTTTCTCTTTTGTTTCTGTTTCAATTTGTGCGACGGCAGAATTTTTTCGTTCTTTTTTTTAATCGACCGAACAACGAAACGGTGCGGTTCGTCGTGTCCTTGTCCGGGATGGAGCCCTGGGAAAAGGAGGCTCCAAGATCAGCATCCACCAGCCGGGCCATCGGGAGTCTACCATCCGGCGTGGTATGAAGCATGAAAAAAATGCTCCACCAAGGAACGAAATCGTTCTCCCAACGCTTTCCGACGACAACGGAGACGACCGAGATGATTAAGATCATCGTTTGTTTTTCTCCGCGTTCAACATCTTCCCGATCGCAGTGCGCTCTCTTTCTCCCTGTTTGCCTCCGTCTTACTCTTTTCATCGTTGGTTAGCCTTCGAAATGTCTCCGTCATCTCTTTCGCAAACCACAGTACGAAAGCTGCCCCATCAAAGGGCAATGCTGCAACACAAAGTAACTTTGTGATACCAGATCTTGAAGGGGTGGTGGATAATGAGTTGGGGAGGAAAAATGAAGCGATCTTGCCGGGTGGCGCTATGCAATTTTGGTTTTCTGGGAGAGGAAAAAATCATTTACGAAAGAGACGATCTGTTGCATGATCAATTCAATTGCTTCAGCATTTGATCCAGCAAGAATAAACCCTAGCAAATGGAGAATCACTTTTTAGCATGGAGCAGTTTTGCATACAATATTTAACAACGTGAGATTCCTTGACTACATTAATTTTTAGAATAATTTCGGTTGTTGCGGTTTTGGAAAATCCTTATGGCTTAGACACATCAAAAAAGCTGCTAGAATATATAGAATTGCGACAGTTACTGTTGCCATTGAATCAATTCACTTTTTCCTGCAATTTTGGAGGATCTTCCAAAGTATTTATTTGGCATTTTCTTTCTTTGGTAAACACTTACAAGTATCAACTGTAGATATACCAATGAAAATTTAAAAAAGAAAAACCACCTAAATCTCTGAAATTTACCTTTAAGCTTGATAGGTAATCAATGTACGTGAAAAATTGAAAGATAGTTGCTGACATACATATGGAACCATATTTAAAGATACAAGATGTTCAAAATATACGTTTTCTTATTCATGATAGTTTTCAAAATAAATAAAAGTTACTTAGCAAACTAGTTTCACACATTTACAAACACAATTCTTTTAACTTTGTTTCTTACTAACGAATGCGATTGTCTATTTCTGAAACACAATTTCGTGCTTCGGACCTGCAGAGTGGCGGATAGTGTAATTGAGGGAATAAAACAGTAAAAAACAACGAATGGAACCATTTCGCGAAAGACCGTTCATCATCGTCGTCGTCGGCATCATCATCATCATCGTCAACCGGCAACGACTACGGTGGTCCTGAAGCTCCGTAACGACGTTGGCGACGGTTATGACGTTTATGATCCACATCCGGAGGTCCGATGTCACGACTTGCGTGACACGACTTGCACACCTTTTTTTCCTTTCCCAAACGTTCACCAACGAAAAAGAAGTATGTTTTTTAAAGTGAGCGGGTTGCGGAGTTGGTGAATGGAAAAATGAAAACGATAGTCTGTTTAATCTGTTTTTTTTTTCTTATGTTTACTTCAAGTCTTGAACCTAAGGGACGAAGAAGCCATCGTTCACGCGACGTTAGTAGGTGCTAAAACAAGGTTTATGAAGTATCAAATAGAAAAACGTACACTGAACCTGGTGAAAGATTGCTCCAAAATCGTAAATGAATGGGTTGTTTCATTAAATGCAGGGCATAAAAAATAAGGGAAGAACACAAACAAACGTGACAAATATTGACCAACACCACGGGCTAGATATGGCGGGAAGGAAACAATGTTTCTGATGAGGTTGGAGATGACAAAGTTGGATGCTTTCACTCACGCAAACGATGAACGTGTCCTCCCAAAGCAGTCAAGCTGAATGATGGCCATCGGTGCAGCTATGAGTGATGACAACGCTCGAAATGTGATTAAATGTGTTGATGGGTCGTAGTGAAGTTGTTAATTTACGACCACCACATCGTGCGCGCGCACGCTCTAGGGTCTCATCATCGCGGGCGACATTTGCGGTGATAGGGCTAGGCGCCTGGTTCCCCGAAGAGATTGTGCCATTTTCTCAGCGGGTTTTGCTTGTTGTTTTTGCGCTGAACGCTTTCTTCCCGTTGCCGGGCGATAGTTAGTGCAAAGCTTAAGACCCGCGTGCGTGCGGCCTGCGTCTTATCGACATCGCGTGGAGTAATTATTTAGCATCTACGACCACCCCGGTCGGCGAAAGGAAAGGTTGAGCGTCGCGGATGAACATTTCTTGTGCATTCCATTTTATTTTTCTTGCTCGGTTTTCGCACATTTTACATTTTATGATTTATTTAGAATCCCTCGTGATGAAGAGAGTGTGTATGTTGTTTTTTTTTGTAGTTGAAGCTCAGATTAATAAAGGTTTATCTCAACTTTATTATGCTAGTGGGATGATTATTTTGGATTACGATGTTATCAATATGCAAGTACTTCTAGAGAAAATGCAAATATGATTCGATTAACAAATTAATGAGAGTATGATGCAAAGTAATGAAAAAAGATAAACGGAACTGTGTGTGATTATTTTGATTGCATGCTCTCTGTCGAACTGTTTCTGTATATACGTATACTCATTTTACTGCAATTGTTTATTGCTTGAGTTTATGTGAACATTTTACATTGGTGTACCAACATATTTTCTTATATAATAACCTTTACAACTTTTAAAAAATGTCTATGTAATATTTTGATGTAAGCGTAATAGTTCTACCTTCAGTCAAGGATGTTGCTCTTTTTATTAAGGTTAATAAAAGTGTTCAATTACTTTGATGAAAAAAGGTATCGACAAAAGTTTTAAAGAATAGAGTTTGAGAAAGGTGGTCCTAAATAAACATCTTTTTTTCAAAATTCACTCCAACTACACCAATTGAACAAGAATAGGTTACAGTTGACCACATTTGACAGTTGAAAATGAAAATAACAGAAAATAAATAAGTTTTGGCAAGCACTTTCTATTCAGTTTCAAATCACATTTAGTCATCTATCTTCTACCAAAAATGGGTAAAGTACGACTTAATTTATCGTTTGAAGTAATAGAAGTTTCGCGATTTTTTTTTCTAAGTAAAGCATAGACAAAGAAGATGTTTCAAAATCACTCATTTACTAAAAATTTTCATGAGGAATGTATTAATCTCCACAGGACTTTCTCCTGTGGCGACATACATGACGTTATCTTTGGCCCTTACATTTTTTAATGCTAATCCAATGATTTATTAAAGTGAGAGCTACATGAGTTCCTCACCCGCATCGGGGAAAAACCGTGCCCCGTTGTTTCGCAGGATCATCTTCGCCTGTCAACGGGGTGACGTCTAGATCGAGATCGAGATCGATCGGGAGAGTTTCGGAAAAGTCAATTTGACGGATTGTCTTGCGTGGAATTAATTAATCCCCCAAGTGAGGCGTAGGTACTATTGGATATCCTTCCTTTTCCTCTACTCACCGGAGCAAAAGTTCAACCTTCTGCTCACGCTGAACGCCACGGATATCATTAATCATTTTCCGGAGAAGAACACTAAAACAACAGGTCGAGCGATATGTTCCACGCTAAGGATCCTTGTCGAATGGGGAAAAAAGGACTCATCATGCTCACCATCGGCGTGATCGACATCAGCCAGCAACAGATGAATGGTTCAGTGGTTTTTGGGACTAATTTTGTAAAACAAACACAGCCGTTAAGCGATCGAAACAGCGACGGCCCTTGTGGTGTGCGCATAAGGGAAGGTTGTTAGGCTGGGTAACAAATTTTCCAAATGTTTCCAACCTCAAATGCTCCCATCGGGGCCCGATAATGATGCGCCCCGGGAATGAATCGTCCTGTTTCCCGAATATTTCGGTGCATCACCCTCGAATCGAATGCCCTCTGTTTCCCAGTTCCCTCGACCGCAGCAGGGAGGCGGCCATCATTTGTCAGACGAACGCATCTGTCAAACGCTCGTCAGCCATACCGTGTTCCTTCCGATGCCGTGCGGGGACTTACATTTCGTGCGGCAAGGATATTCCATGCGGCTGCCGGTTTGTTGGTTTTGTGTCTTCCCGTTGCCCCCGCCATTCATTCCAGGCACCCCTAATTTGCAGCATTCCAAGCATTCATTTAATTTTGGACCTCGTTTTGTTTCCTCTTACCTGGTATCCGCTGCAACATTTGCTGCCGGTAGATTTCGTGTGCAATGTGCTGATGCATTCGCAAATCGATGAGATCCGTCATGATGATCCGTCGTGTAGGTTGAGCGAAATGGGGTGAGAACTTTTCGTCGCCTTGTGCAGAACGAGCTCCCGGGTTTTTCACCCTTCCGAGAATTTATCCTCAATCGGGTAGTGTGTATTTTTTTGTTTGTCGTTTGCGGTAGGATTTTAACACTTCTGTGCGTCTTCGTTAACGTTTGCACTTCGCCTAAACTAATTCACTTCAATTGGCGTTACGGTATCACTTGGTTGGCATTTAATTTTAATCCATGGTTTTAACACAACGGGGGCACATTTTTAACTCACAATGCCTATCATAAAAGTGGTATGGGTTAGTCGAGCTACAAAAATAGCACAATTTTTCACTACGGTTTGGACGTACAATTCACTCCACCGATGGTTTTTCCGATGTGTTTCCAATTATTTGGAAAGCAGCTTGATTCATGTTGAATTAATACAATCAATTTCCACCCCCAAAACACTGATCAGTCTCACTAAAAATTGCACCGTTTTCCAATGGCGCTCGGTTTTCGTCCCGGTTACGACTTCACGCGACTTCTTTTTCACGTCCAGCCACGGAACAAATCGCTTCTCAACTGCCCTTTTCCGTTTTCGCCTGGTGGACGTGTGGTTCCGTTGCACTTTGCACGCCCGTGTCGTCGTTTCTCTTGTTTATGGTTGTTTGGTTTCCTTTTCTTTTCGTTTTGGTTCGCTTTTGCTCTCCCCGTCCGTCAGCCGGTTGGTGGGTCCACAAACACAATGGCACTGCGCCGAGGGGCTCGCGTGTGCAAATCACCGCGAAAAACTGGCCGCCAGAGCGAGAGAGGGTGGTTTGGAGTGATTGGTTTTTTTGTTTGTTTTACTATTATGAAGCTGGTTTTCTTCGCTCCCGTTCACGTTAAAACCACCACCGACGCGAGTTGCGGTCGGAGAGAGAACATCCGCGTCGACGGAAACACGCGGACACAGACGTCGAATGTTCGTCGAAGGCTTTGAAGAAACGACCAACCCCTTGCCCGGTGTCCCCCACTCGTCCTCCGGGACGGCTTAGGTCTAAACTGTGTGTGTGTGTGTACGCAGGTAGCTCCACCAAGCGGTGAATGTGTTTGCGTGCCGTTTGCGTGTCGACTGATGCGTTTCATTCGCAGCGCAAACCGTCCAAAGCCAACTGTGGATCCAACGAAAAGTGCACTTCTTCTGCACGACGACGAACCAACTGCAAAGAAAAAAGGATGCAAATGCAACCCCTCAAGCAAACACGCACACATTCTTATGTTCCCTTTTTTCCATCCGAAACCCTCCGGATTGGTCCGACCCTTGGGAACGCCTACTTTGGATTGTAGCTTCGTTAGAAACCCACAAACACCACGATGGTAACTCTTATTCCGCTCTTATTCGTCTTTGCCTTTCTTGCTCTGTGCTTTCCCCGTTGTTTCGTTCGCGTTGGGGGGAAATTGGTTATTTATTTATTTCACTTTATTACATTCACCCTCGGGAGGGTTCGATTTTCAGAAATGGCGTGAGCCTGTATCGAACATTTTTTATCGTCGAACGCAGAACGCACGTTCCCCGTTCTAAGGGGTTTGTTCGTCTTGCGGTTGGAAGCCTTTTCTAGATTTTTTTCTGAGGCTTCCTTGGAGCAGAAAATGGCCGTCGATCGGGCTAAAACCACACGGCTAATGCCATGTAGAAGTACAAAAATACATGCCCAAATAATTCCGTTGCGCTGCAACTGCAGCGATATAACTTAAACTATACGATTTCCACTATTTAACCTATGATTATACACGTCTTGAAGCCGTGGGGATTTGACAACTTTAAAAATACGCTAAAACTTCTACATGGGGGTCCTACACTTAAAATAGCATTGTGCTATTTAATTTCATAAAATATATTCGACAAAAACTTCCATTTAGCAGTGATACTACTTTTTCACAAATCGCCTAGTTAGACCTTTTGGACGTAGAATTTTAAACTTGGATTTTCTTCCGTGTAATGAGAGAATTGAAATATAACCAAATTGATCACTAGATCCCAAAATTTTGCTCATTTTCAATTATTCTGCGATAAGCAGATTTCATTTCGAGAAAAACTGGTACAATAAGATTCCCATAACAACATGAATCTCGAGAGGGAACTCAATTAGGCAAACTAAAACATTCAAACCATCATCCTTATGATGGAAAACATTCACCACAAAGAAAACGTCCTGCAATTGGAGTGAAGTGCGCAGCTTTTAGCATTACACGCCGGTGATTTATGTGCGTTTTTAAGTAAAATCGAAGATGTGGCGAAAAAATCAGGTTACGCAGAATCACCAGAATTTTACGGATCGTAATTTGAAGATTGTACGTGTCAAATTTGACATTAACCATCCTTCAAGCATCGACCAAGAGCATTCCATTACCTCTTTCAATCGCCCACAATCGATGTAAAAGTGCATTAGCTGTTCCTAAAACGATCGTTCCGTAAGTCAAACGATCCCGAAAGAATCCTGTCCGTAACATTTACACTTTAGCAGCATTGCTATTGCTCGGATTTGATTTATCTTTGGCACGATCGTTGATTTATGGCATCCCTTTATTGCTTTTTAATTAAATCGACCCACTGGTCCGATCGCTCACCGTTCACAACCCGTTCTCCCGTAAGGGGTTCCATTCGAATGCAATTTCCATCCAATCGCACCGAGGCCAGTTCCAGCGAATTAGTTTCCAATTGCATACAATTAGTCACCGACGGGGCGGCTTTTCAGTGGCCGGAAAATTAGTCTTCCCCCGCCCCCAGTCGGGAACGTTTCATCACCCGCGGAAAGTCTTCGCTTCCCATCTCCGCTTGCGAAAGGTCTACCAAACCCCTTTCCCGATCTGTCCGAATCTCGAGCTCGAGTGTCATGGTTTTGGATTTCAAAATTAGACACCATTAGGCAAATGCGCCGATGGCAGTTCGCTTCATTAATTTCCACCATTTTGGTTGCCGCCCAGTTCCGCGCGTCCCCTGGCAGGTCGGTTTCTTTCAGTTCCACCCCCTCATCGACGAATCAATTTTCCGTTTTTCCACCTCGACGGCTCCCTCGCGCAAGGGTGGCGTAGAAGACATCCCTCCGCTTGCCAGACACACCAACCGTGCGCTTGAGCGTGTGGTGCGTTTTCGAGATTGAAAAGCTAATTTTACTTATCAACACATTCGGGTGTCGCTAGTTACGCTGTAGCGTTCGCTTTCACAGTTACGCCACGGCGCACACGAATGGCCACGGCGAGGCGATCAAACGGCAACGCTTCCCTTCGCCGCGGTGCGCGAAGAAGTCACCGAACCGAAACTGAAGGTGGCAGCCTGTCTCATCCCATCAGGGAGCGTCCCGAAATGAGTGTTACAAAAATAACACTCCAATATCGTGCGCACGCGTGCACTCACGGGGCGTGACCTGGTCGGGTGGGGAGGGGGAGGGGGAGTCGCTTGTGGTCTAGGCAACCTCTTGTCGCTGGTGGGGGGAAGACCGCCACATGATGTGGGTTTATCTACTTAATCGCTCGATTTACGACGTCTAACAACTGTTAGATTGTGCTACACACGTTGGAGACAGACGAGGATCGGCCTTAACAAATGAATGTTTTACAATGTTTTAAGGAGAAAATAAGTCACAGTAGCATAGTTCGTTATTGTTGTAAATTTTAAATATCGTGGATTTTTACGGAACTCTTATAAAATAGCCCTTTGTTTCGTATTGTTATGCAAGAAATCTACAAGTGAACTTCCAAAAAACGGTTTTCATTTTCTTGATAATATAGTTTGTACACCTAATAATTGTTTAATTGTAAAATTGATTGCCCTTTTCAAACATAGTTGAGCCTCTTCTATTACTTTCCATGTAATATAAAACACTCTAAACACTTTTTGTTTCATACCAAAAACTTGAACAACATCTGCGTCTGTCATAAATTATATTGCACAAGAAGCACTAACCGTGATGATTAGTGCCATAAATCTCGTCTAAGAAAAGGACACCTCACGCGGATCGGTTCGACTCCTGCAGCTTCCGCCATAAAAAAAAACGGAAAGAGGAGACAATCCTATTGTAAATAAATTGGGGAAATTTTACACGAATTACAAGAGCTGGTTGTAATCCATTTTAAATACGTTTTACTGAAAGGACACTTCGACTCGTCACCTGCAGTATCATAAACGCCACACACCATTCTAGGGATGCCCCCGCTGGTTTGGCTTCCGGGCAAGGTTTGTTTTGCCTTTCGGGTTCATGAGTGTGTTTTTCGTCATTCCTATGGGTTTAATTTTTTAATTGGCTACATCATCAGGCAGAACCTTTTCTTCTTCGGTGCTGGTGTGGTTTCTTTTCCAATAGGTGCCTTCAAAATGGTGACCCATGTTATTTTAGTACGTTTTTACATTTTTCCTCCGGTGCTTCCAATTTGCTGTTGTGTGATCCAACGAAGCAAACAAATCCTTCGGACCAATCCCTCGAAGAGCAACGGGCCAGCTGCTAGTCGGGTGACAAGCGCCGAAAATTGTCGCCATATTTATTTTCACTTTGTTCCATTTTTTCCGCCAGCGGATGATTAATTTATCTTTTACAGAAAATCTTACAAGAAAAGAGCACCCCGTCGAAGGCCGAGTAAATGACAAAATTCGAGAGCAATTATAATTTATGTCCTCACCGGTTACTTAAGGCTTGTGGACAGCGGTTGTGCCAGAGGTACCCTAACCTCTAAAACCTGCATCTGCGGGTTACATTCTGGCTCCTCGAAACGAACACTTGATCGTGGCTTAGGAATGCGGGTGATCTCGATCCTCCTGCGCAGGTCCAGCGTTCGGTGGCACTTCACTTTCGCGGGAATACTAGATAAAGAACCATTCCGTCTTTGATCTTGTCGAACGCGCCATAGGACGAGGCCGTTTTTGGCGGGGAAAGTACGCAACTACTTTCATCCACGCGGAACCACAAAGGGCTTCGTGAGGGCAATCGATAAAATGCTACTCTTTTAAGTGCGAGAGAGTTTAGACCCTATGCGAAGATCAAGAACACGATCTAGATTTACGACTTCGGCCGTTTCCCGGCAGCTCTTGAACCGGCAGCTGAAAAGATCATTTTCTAATCATTACACAAGACCTCCGGGAGCACGAGAGCCAGGCACTTAGAACCGATTTGTGAGACAGCGATTAGTAGTAGCGGTTTTTCTTTAATACATCCAGAGTGCGCCTTTCTCTAGCAGGTACCGGAGAAAGTGCCCTTTGGCGGCATCCGCGGGTTTCAAGTAGCTGCAACGCTGATACTTTCCAGCTGAAGAAGTTTAGTCCGTTTGTTTCTGCTCTATTATCGTGCCGATAATTAGATCGTTTGTCGCCAGTCGCCACCGGGGAGTCCTTGGAGATATTGGACCGTGCGTGACTCGAGTCTCGGGTGGCTGGCAGGTGGTCCGACGCCTTTTTTAAAGGACAGATGTACATGTACGTCCACCGTACTCTGACCCGTTTGCAAAGGCAGCCTAAAATGTGCGACACCAAACGCCGGGAGCTGACTGGTGGTATCTATTTCAATTAATAATCAAGGACCTCGCCTTCGAGTGTTGGTTTTGGAGCCGAAAAGCGACGCCGGGACACCGGGCCAAAATATTGAATGAGGCTAGAAAACAGGGGCCTTCCAGTGCTAAGTCTTGGGTCGGGGTTTTGGTTAGAGAATTTATTACACAATTGTGATTATCTGGTCGTACGGTCGTTCGGGTCGGCTTTTATGAGCCACTTCCATTTTTGGACCGTGCAGCTTTCGGTGCCCGCAACTGCCAAGCCCCATTTGGGTCGGCTCGGGGAATTAGGTTCCGGTCGGTGGATAATTGATTATTTCGTTAGCCTAGCGCTGGGTGTCTCTCGGTTCATTCGTGGTGATAAAACTTGTGTAGGACGCCATTTCTACTGCCTTTTTTTCGTTGTTTCTCCCATGTTGTTCATTCCTCCCCCAATGCGGCGCGGACCCTCAACCACGACGACACTTTTATTGGGCACGGCGTCCCATTGCGTCCACTTCTTGTTTTTTTCATACGTCTCGGTGTTTCAAGATTATTATTTAGCCATCTTATACAGTAGGCCTCGGCTAGGCACGACGACTATTATGATCGCAGTAGCCGGGATCGTCGCTTGATCAGCCGCCTGCGCTTAGCTAAAACCAAACACGAGCACGAACAAACAGGACCACGTTTGATTGCGTCGTGGAAAAAAGGCGCTTTGAAGACGATTTACAACGATCGCGATAAGTCGGCCGTCTTGGTGTGGTTCGCTCGCGGGTTGGACAGGTGCCACCGACGATTAGGGGCGACAGGGAAGTGCGGTTGGCAAATGCTTCCGAAAGGGACACCCGTCGGTGTTGTAGATCATTTGGCTGTCGGTTGGTTTTTTTTGGTTTTTTGTTACACTCTGTTCCATAATCATGTTGTAATTTTTCGATAGGTTTTCGAGCGCACAACACTTTGGCCGACAGTTTGCCACACGAACGGGTGGCTCTTTTCACAAGTTTCAAGGGGATGTTTGTCCGAGCGGAACACCTTGTGCTTTGTAACAAGGTTGTTTTGTTGTATCAATACCTCTTTATAAAAAACTCACTTTTCTACTATTCACTACGTACACAGAGCTTTTTGAAATAGAGAACATCAATAAAAAATCAATATTAAAAAAACTAGGAAAAGGAGTGAACAAAAACGTGCCGCAAGAAAACCAAGAAGCTTTACTTGATGGATTCGGATTTATTTATGATGCACTCAACTATTATTTTATAAAAGTGAAAGCAAGTATAAAACCCTGAAAAGTAATAAAAATTCTAACTGGATAGCAAATATAAACCATTGATTCAAAAGAGTTCTATTGAATTAGGAGTAATTCACAAGTTCGTTCATTCATGTCGGTAGATCCGTTTTCTAGGAGTGAATCAGCAGGTTTATTATTTGAAAGAAACATTTTTTGACTGGAACAAGATGTTTTACAATCACAAATTCGGTTTGTTTCACAATAGATTGTTCTCTTTATAAGACTTCTGCATTCATTCAAGGTTTAAACTTTCTTTCGCATCTGATAACGATTTCTTGATCCTATACCAAGCACCGTACCGCAAACTCTGGTAAATTTGTCTTGCCAGTGACTTACTTTTCGTGCACAAAACGGCAGCCTCATCACGGGTGCAGCAAAGATCTCAAAAATACGAACCATTAAAGTACTCCACCGTAGTTAGCATATTTTTCCCATCTATTCCCCTCATTCCGTTATGCTTTGTTTTTTCAACGCACGTTTCGCTCCGGCCAAAACGGCCTGCCAAATGCACCGGAACGAAACGAATGTGGCCGAGCGACGACGCGTTTAAAATGCAATCACTTAGGCGCCACCGAGCTCGTAATAAACTTACTTTCCGGTCCGGGGGAAGAACCTTCTCGCAAAAAATTGTGTGCATCGTTTTTCCTCGATCGAGCGAAGGTTTGTTCAGACGAAAGACGGACAAGTGCGAACTAAAAAAAAAGAACCATCCTCCTCCGAAAAGGCATCGAAGACTGTCTCGTGGCCATGGGCTCCGGAACCTAACCCAGTTGAGGGTTTTTTTCCGCTGGGCTCGTTTTGGTAGGCAAACTTTTTGGATGCTCAGGGGCCACGAGTCCTAAAGCAGCGTTGAACTCTATCGGGCGGGTTTGTTCTCACGACTCCTGAAGTCAAGATATAAGTAGTAAGGAAAGTTCTTTGGTGTACAATTTATTCAACAATATTAAAAACTATATTGTAAAGTTTGTCTTGATTCCTGTTAGTTTTGGCTACAGATTACACTGGAAGCTTTTGTCTACAAACCAAATAAAATCAAACTATTTGGCCTAAACGTACTTGACATAAATGCATCATGGAGTGCTTTTGTTCATGTTAGAGCAATCTCTTAACATCGCATTACGTACGTTACCTTAAACCTAAGAACTCAAAATTCTGTTCATTGCAAGAACAGGTTTTCGAGTGAGATCTCACCGCAGAAGGATTAAGGCAGGATCATAGAAAACTAAAAAAAAGAAACGGAATAGGTCGAACGAATGGGAAACGGAATGGGTGTAAGTTTTGGATGATATATATTCCATGCCGCCCTGCGACTCCTTACGCTGCCAGCGTCCCAGGTCAAATGGCAACGACGGCTGGGAGTAGGGGAAAAAGGTGCGAGGCGTGCGAGACGGAACCTTTCAACAACTTTATGAGTCTTATCTGATCGTATCATCGCATCAACCTGTTTGTCGCTGTCGGAACAACAAGGGGACAGCAGGGGAACAAGAAGGATACGTATCCAGCCGCAGACAGCGGAGACACCAGGACAAACAAGTGCCGCTTCCGAGGCTTGGGATGGGATTGCATTTTTTCACGGTTTCCTTTGCCTTTCTGCACCGTCGGCCGCCCCTTCCTTATCCGCCGCCCCGTCCGGGGTAATCGGTGTCTCGGGCGATATTCATCCCATCAATCGATTCGATTTACCGCGCGTTCACCGACTCATATGCCGATTTACATTTCCTCCGACGTTTTGTGCTGCCTTTTTGCCTTGTGCGGCTGAAAAGAAGCGAGCGTTCTCCGGTCGGAACCTTCGCAATCGATCGGCGAATCGATCGATCGATCGATGATCGCCCGTGACGCTGATCGATTGGAGTCGAAAGACATTCCCGGCTTCGTCGGCATCAGAGGAAAGCGTGCTGTCGAATGTGTCGGGAGCGGAAAAGGAAAAAAAATCGCAAACGGCCGCAAAGCGACCGAAAATCGATCCAAATTGATTTATTCCCGGTCGCGAATCGGACGACATGATCGGCCGGCAAATCTGTGAGCTGCGTGGATTATTTTCAAACTGCTTCTATCTTCGGTTCGTTTTTGGTTTTTCCAGCTCGCAAAGAATGAAGGCAAAGGAACGGAACGAAACTGCATCTTGCGCCACGCCGGCGGCTTCCTTCATTCGGTCGGTTTTTCGGCAAAAAGGAGGAGAATCCGTTTTCGGAACTTGTTGACAGTTTGTTGCCAGATTAGAACGGACATCAGCCGGCCGGCGGATCGGCGACATGCGCCAGCATCAAACCAGAAACGCAGCGTGGGATATCGATTCCGACACAGGTCCCATGCTGCGCCGATGATGCAACGCCGCCGCCGCCGTGCCGAAAGTGACCGAAAGTGTCTCCGCATCGCTGATCGATCTTTTATGTATGTGTGTGTATGTGTGTGATTGTCCTGTGCCGTGTCTGGTTGTCATGTTTTTCGGTACTTTTTCTGGGCACATTTTCGTCCTCGGCTCCTCACAAGAGCTCGGTATCCTGGCGCTGTACGTCGATTCCGATAAGATTACACCCGGGGATCGGAAGGATCCGGGCGACAACCGGTCGGCAGGGGAGTTGACCGCAGCATGAGGTGTGTCTGATTTATGGCGGCTAGAAGCGTCTGTTTTCGGTAAATCTTCACTCCTACGCGAACACAATCGTTCGTGCTTTTTATTTTATTCTGCCCGGTTCGGAAGCGATCGAATTCATTTCCCCGAATTTTCACCAAGGACTCTGGAAGCCATTCGGGTTGGACGAGGCGTGCACGGGACATAAATAAGGGTGTAATAAAGTTATTGCGTGCGGAGATTGGAGGGGGCGAATTGAAGGTTTGCTACAAATTGTAGTATCAATATTTTTCCACGACAATCAAAAGTTTGGTCCGAGGGGAACAAATTAAGGACAGTTCGTGGCGTAGATGATGGTGTCTTCAAGCATGAGAAAAACGTACCATTAACGCCCCTAAAGATGGAAAGAGCTATCTTACCGCTCTCATGTCTCTTAAGAAGACATTTTTCATCCCCAAAGCCGTCCTTAGAATTCACTTCGTATTATTTAGACATCAGGTTTGTGGGAAATGTTACAGAAAATCTCAGCTCGAGTTTCTTCAATTTATATACCGAAAAACCGTTATTTGTTCTTCATAGAGGTGTTGTGATACGATACGTAGAGCAGAACTTGTGATACGTTCGATTCTTGTCAAAAGCCATTGATGAATTCCAGTTTAACTCAGTGGCGGATTTACATTCTTGGAGGTCCTAAGCGGTTAAATGAATGGGGCCCCCGCACTATCGTAAAAAGTAACAGATTTTCGTCTTGTTTATATGCATTTCGGTGAGCCGAGACTTCCCAGCTATCTGTCCGGAAACGCCCGAAATTCGTTGTTTTTTAAAGGAGTACAATGGTACAACGGGATGCCGAGAGAGATTAAACAAGCGCGAAATCTAAGGGAGTTCAAACGCCTATGCGCCGTATACGTGAAGCAGGTGGTCTGACGCTGTGCTTGTAATGTATTTAGTAAATGTTGTAGTTTTTGAGCCCCGTAGTATTGCATTTGTCAACACGGTCTTTGACTATGGTGATGATGAGTTAAAAAATTAACAGGGACTTTTTATTTTTATTATTTAATTTAACTTAATAGAATGAATGAGTCTACATAGTTTTGAGACACGCGCGCGTAAATGAGGACAATTGGTGGACATGGCTGTACGAAAAGAACTAGTAGTATCTACACATCTCGCTGTAGTTGGGTCCCTTTCTGTTCTTGATAGTGGCACCACATTATCAACCAATGGTAATTGGCGGTGTGAACTACAAACAGAGCAGAAATACCCTTTTACACTCCGGAAGGTGGTGCCTCGTTACCTTGGGGGACTCGGCGATTTGCCTTTCGAGGTGATTGCTCGGGACCGTTGTATGCAAGGAACAAGATCAGGTCCCTTAAGTAGTACTGGTGGGTTTCACCACACTATCAACCATTGATAGCTGGCGGTGTTAACCAAATCTGTGCGAAAATACCTGCCCTACTCCGGAAAGTGGTCCCCTTTTGCTAGTTGGGAAATCTAAGATGTACCTCTTTGTGCAATTGATGGCGACCGTTGTATGAATGGAGCAGAGATGGATGCGATTGTTCTGGAGAGTAATGCCCCAATGCCCCCTCTCGTTTGATGATTAATATTCAATATCGCAAGATACTTTCGTCCCTCTCAATCCTATGTAGGGGTAAGCGGTGGGACTCATCATCATTTTTTCATTTCAATAAAATCAATGTTAGATATTATTTTATCATCAAAAAGTTTTCTGGCTGACTCCTCGAAGTTCTATCTATGTTGTTTAACAAGTCTTATGCAATAAAGAATTTTTAAATTATTGGTATGCAAGAATTAAAAATGGTATGCAGAACAAACGCATTGCTTACATCGAAATTTTTTAAGTTTTTCATTCGCATTATTTTATTCTTATGCTTGATATATTCCAAAATGTTGTTGTTTTGATGCAAATACATGCTTGTTTACAATTAATAAACTATAAAAAATGTATCTTCTGTTACTCTTCAATTCTGATTATATACTGGACCAAACTTTCTTTATTTTATGATGGTTCTTAGCATTAACTTTTATAGGACACAGTAAAAATATCCACTGTGTCCATCATATCTATCCACCAGTTACAATTTATTACTTGTCGATCATAAGAGCAAATTGATGAATTCTATCGAGTATTTGTTTAAGTATAACTTTTACAAACTTGGCCGCTGAAGATTCGGGGCCCGTTGCAAGCTCGGGGCCCCCCGCGGCCACTCAGTCCGCGCACCGTTAAAACCGCCACTGGTTTAACTATACATAGGTGATCATTTTCGGGATGGTTTAGCTAGGATAGTGATCATAACTAGGTTATTTTCTGTAAAAAATTCAAATTTATTTTATTTCACGCCGTAAAATCAAGAAATTAGAATTATGGATAAGGTTTTGCATTCTATTTAAAATTTAAAAACTAGTGTCATGAGGAGCAAACATGAAGTATCTTTATTACATTTCGTGTTACATTAGAGCAGGGATGTCAAACATGCGGCCCGCGGGCCACATGCGGCCCGCAAGAACATTGGGTGCGGCCCGCGACCCCTATGAAACATTACATCGAAAGTTTGGATCCTTGAGTATTGGCTTATAGCAAATACCAAAATATTTAATGTAAATTTTTTCACGAGCTGCGAACCGCAAGAGAACTGAACGAATGTCAATTTAAACAATTTCAATAAGAAAGTGATATGCAATTTTGCAGCAAAGGTTTTACACAGATTTTTCTAGACAAGTGGATAAATAGTGTTTATAGAAAACAAACGTGATGAACTACAAGACCATTCCAAACAAAATAACAAATGCGGAGCAATATGTTAGCTATTGTAATTATATACCTTAACTTTTCTAAAATCATTAACAAAATACACAATAGTGTTGAACTGCAACATATATTTCAATAAACTTGATTTGAATTCGTTAAAATTTAGAAAACGATTGAGCAACAAACCCTCTCTTTTACTCAAAATTTGTAAATTTTATAAGAAGTAATATATTATGAAAAAATGTGAAAATGTAAAACATGATTGACTGTTAAAATAAAACCACATTGATAAGAACATATTTTCATCACTACAATCAATTATATGGTTTGGCCCGTGAGCCTATTTTGGGAGAAAATGCGGCCCGCGAACCTATTTTGGGAGGAAATGCGGCCCTCAAGGTGAAACGAGTTTGACATCACTGCATTAGAGTATAAATCATTTCTTTATTTGCTACTTTTTAAGGATTTTTTTCATTTCGATTTTACTGTTTCAACGTAAACTTCAACAGAACAAACGAGATTTTTAGTCATAGTCTTTCACGCTGTATTTCTTTCTTTCTTAAATTAAAGGAATTGATAAATTAAGTAGGTTAAATATAGGCTCAAATAAACAATAGCTGTTACTCATTCCACAATCATGCAAATGTATCCTACATAGTTTCGATAGAGTTTTATTGACACTAAAAGAACACTAGATGAGAAGTAGTTTACATCTTTCTTCTTGAATTTAAATTATTTATGTTTGTTTTTTATGACCCACAAACCCAGTGACATGCAATTAAATTGTTTATGATTTTTTTCTTTCGTAAACAAATGGGTTTTCATCTGTACAAATATAGGACATATTGTACGTTTTGACCGTTTATACTAAACGCCTCATGTTACAACATCGGATGGCAAGTTGATTTGGTTGGATGCTTCAAACAAATAGGGACGATCATTAAACAACAAGCACACTTGTTTTCCCAGCAATCTTGCCAAAGTTAGTATATTTTTATAATTCACGCACTGTTTACAACTGTTCCACGTGACCCTTTTTTCCGGGTTTGTTAGAGTTAGAGCGCGTGTGACCTAGACCTCCACTATAGGCCGATAAACATTTAGCAACACGAAAACGGGAAATTTTCCGTTTCCAGCCTCACACACCGGGACCACACGCATCCATATCGCGTCGATCGTCCATAAACGGACCATTCTTTAAAGTCAATAAACGGCGCACGGTTCATTATTTTTCGCCCTCACCCACCGACGCACGGCGCGGAGGAAAAACTCTCCGCCACTTCTGCTTATGCTTCAAATTTATGGGCCCTCCCCGGGAGCCGATGATTGCAACCATATGCTGCGGCCCGGGGTTTGGTGCCGCCGCAGCATGGTTTTCTCCCCCGATCCGACCAAGCGCATCCACCCCAGAGCGTTTCCGTTCCATGCCGATGCACATTTCTGCATCGGGCATCATAAATACCGTTGCCAGAGACTGTTTGTGTGTGTGTGTGTGTATTGGCCACTTCCCTTTTCGCTGCAACACAACTTGCCCAACTTCCGTCTAACGAGATCCGTGCCATTCCTCTCGACGCGATGCCACAGGATGTGTCAGGATGTGCGTAGGATTAATTTCCAAAGCCGTACCGCCACAGCATGCCGCGGAATGATGCGAAAGAAGACACCAAACAAAAAAGCAAATCCCTCGGTTTCCAACCGACAACAGGCCGTTTGCTTCGCAAAACCCAAACCGACACGTTGCGATCTCATATTTCAAGATTAATCATATTCCAACACGGGCGGGCCGCGGCGAGTGCCGATAGGGTTACTTTCTTCCTGCCACTCGAACTAACGAACGAAGGCAGACGCCGCCGCCGCCGACGACGACGACAGCGACGTCTCACGGGTTTTTTGGCGTCAATGGCGCCGCTTGTCAAGGACCACGCAGAATGCGCAGCGGAATGCATCGGGTGCACCCTACACAGACACACACACACACACAACGGGCGGAAGGTATCGCTAACATTCCGCGAATACTCGACTAAATGCTTACATTTATTAATCCTTTCGTCGAGTGTGCCTGTGAGGTTTTTGTTTCTTTTGTGTTCAAGTTATTATTCTTTCACTTTGTACTTCCAAGAAGCTCCTGGAAAAAAAACATGGTGTCATTTTGGGATGTTTCTGTTCGTACTTCATTCCTTCGCGCTGGCGTCAGTTTTTTCATTGCACTTGACTTTCGATTTTCTTTGCCACAGGTTCCTTTGATGTATTTATTTTTCTCTTTCCTTGTATTAAATAAACTTTTAAGCGAAAGGTATAAAGATCAAAAATCAGATGAAATGTTAATCAACTTCATTATTCATTAGGTAGAAGAAAGTTATCCAAGCGTGTGAAAATTGTCCCCAAATTCCATGGAATCACTCAAATCGATTTTCCTTCGTTACTCCCCTCTTCTTTTTCGATGTATGCAATATGCACTTTTGCGGGACGGTTTTTTTTTCTGATCGCCATCGATCGATTTGCAAACGACATCATAAAATAAGCCCTAAAATGCACTCGAGTGCTCATGGCGCTCGCGCATGATAAAAAGTGGCGCTCGGTGTGCATGTCCAACCTGGGCCATTTCGGGGTGGCCTTGCCTCCGTACACTCGCCTCACTCGACTCGTGCTGAAAAGGGACAGAGAGAAGCGAGCCAAAGCAAAGAAAGGCAAGTGCATCGATGCACCGCAAGCAACCACCAACGCTGCTTCTGCATTTTTAAAACCAAATTTCGGTCACCACTGGACGGACCCAATTTGAATGCACAACAGTATCCAGTTACCCACCAACTGGGGGAACGTTCGAAAGAGGATTTTGAGCGAGGGGACCAGTGGGGGGAAAAACCCGGCAGTGGCAAAAGGCTGCACCGCCGTCCACCGAAAAAGTGCATTCGGCGGTTTCGTCGGAAAGTACAAAGCGATCGAAGCGGCACACGAAGCATGTGTGGGAGAGAGAGAAGCTGAACGGCTTTACTTTTTTTTTATTTTTGCGAAAACCGGCGTCTTTTAGTAAATGATACTCCGCAAGTCGAAGTTGGCAAAAGAGAAGAAAAATGGTACGGAACAATTTGGTAACAAATGAATGGTTTCGGGGAAGCGCAGTGGCGCTTGCGGAAATCGTCTCCTGGCGTCCGTTCGATGTTGGATTTTGGAGGGGGGCTGTGTGTGTGCGCGCACGATGGGAGGGGTGATGCTGTCTTTCTTAATTTATCTCCTTGACATGCAGTTGGTTTGAGGAACGATGTGTTAAGCACGATTCCAGTTCTTTTTTTCCGAGCATGAGAAAATCTTTGCCTTTTGTCATTCCAAATGGATCTAATGAGGAGCATCAGCTTCGGTGGAGGTGTCAAATATCCGCGATGTGAGTTTCTGTAATTTCATTGAAAATTACCTTCACGAGTCATTAATGAAAATTTTTCTATAAAATCAATTGTAGGCAAATAATTAGTTCCGATCGAAACAGTTTGGTATTCATTCAATTATTCAACCAATCTTTACCAACCCCACTTTAACGTCACCGACTCGCTCATTCGTAGGACGACCGAAGGCCGTTCCATGTCAAAGGTGCCATGCTCGAGGACAATCGAAAACGACGGACAACGACGACAGCGGAAAAACATCGTTGTCGATGATACGAGCCAAAGTTTATCTCGCCCGGCGCAACTCAAGAGCCCTCGAGCCGAGAGAGAGAGAGTCAACTTCCAGCGCCCAATTCCGGCACAGGTTGACCCCCGTCCGTCAGCTTCCACTTCAGCGGCGGCCTTCGGGACCACCAACGAACCGTCCGGAGGCCGTGGCCAACCCGTACGCAATCCGGAAATGTAATTAATTTTGATAGCCTTTTAACGGCAGGTCTCGCGTTTCGTTGGTGTGTGTGTGTGTGTGTGTGTGTGTGTGTGTGTGTGTGTGTGTGTGTGTGTGTGTGTGTGTGCGTCCCTTCCTTTTTGTGTGGTGCCCTCACTGATTGCTCTTGTTCTCCGGTGATGACGGTGGGGAGACACCGGGCGCCCGGACAAATAAAACTTCATTAAACTACAGTAATTTCTTGACACATTTCATACGGGAATGATGAACATTCGGTGGATCATTGGGAAGGAAATCGAAAGACGAAAGACGGGGCACATTTGAAGGCAATGTGACGAAAAGGCCTTGTGGACGTATTGTATTTTTTCTTTTCGGAAGAGTCTCTTCCGTAAGCGGGCTGCGTACAGTGAAGTGCAGACAAAACGCAAGTAGGGTTGTCATAGGTATATTATGCTTGCGGCCAACCTGATTCTAATCTTTTAACGATTAGACCCAATTTACCAATTTACGTACTGAATTGGTTGTGGTATAATCCACAAAATTTTAATACAGTACAAAAAGTACACTTTGCTTAATAAAATAGGGAAACTAGTTAAATTAGCTACTAGTCATTAAATGAGTGTCACTTTGATGCAAATGTAAGTACTTTAATAAGGGAATTGTGATAAATCTTTTTGGCATAATTATGGTGTTTATGATTACAACAATTTTTCACAGGTCAACTTCTCATTTAGAAGAACTAACTTATTGATATTAAATATACTAAGGCATAGAAGGCAATCAAAAATATAGGAAATGTTATTCAAGACAAGGTAATGGTACCAAAAGTCGCGCAGTTAGTCATACAATTAACTGTATGATGTAATTTACACATCATACTTCTGTAAAACATCTATTATCACCGTAAACCTTCGCGTTGCATGAATGTCATTTTTGTTAGCAGTGTTAAATTTTATTTCATTGCATTGACAGATTGCACCGTCTTCCAGCAGCTTGATAAATTCTTAAGGAATCCAGCATATTAGTACAATCTGTTTGGAAAATATTAATTTTGTATATTTTAATTTATTACGGAATGGGAAGGTTTATCTTTTGAACACTCCGCAGAAGATCAAAAAACATTTCATACAAGAAAATATAACTCCAAATTTGTATTTATCGTCGTAGAAAATTTTATTCTACTACAACCACTATTGATACTAGCACCACTATGGGAGCACTTACCCTAACTATTTTGTTGAACAAGTTCCTACTCTTGCGAATGTGTTACCAAAAGCAATAACCAAAAAAAAATAGTTTGTAGAGGTAATTTGCAGCACAAGTGTTGATTACTTTTGATAAAATAATAAAATGAATGATTTATTACAGCGTTTGTTGCGTTACATACTGTATTGTTTTTCGATTCTTCTTGGAAGATGCTCTACTCGCCCCAAGAGCACACCGGAGGGCTCTGTTTTGTGGGTCCTATCTGCCCCGGGGTCATCCGAGGCGTGTGGGCACGGCCCATACGACCGGTGGGGTCGGCCATGCCTTCTCGCCCGTTCCGGCGTGGCCTTTTCTCGTGGCCGGCTGGTTACACTTGACTGACAAGTCAATGGGAGCCATGTTCGCCGTGAGGGTAAGTACTTGCACCCGCCGCTGCCGTTGGGTAAGTGGTTTCCGTGGAGTCATAACCAGCGGACCCCCCCTCCTGTCCCGGATCCTGAAGGTTCCGCTCCATGCTGCCAGACGTTCACCGTCCACCCAATGCCCGGTCGGGAAAGAATGAAAACGAAACGAAGAACGTCCCGAAGGATGGTCATGATCACATAAATTTACCATTTTGCCTCCCCTCCCCAAAACCAGCGGCCCGTTTCTCGGTTCTGCTCCCAATCTGCATCTATGGAGTCGTGAAAATCTCTCCCTCCCCCTTCGTCCGTTGCAAACCCTTCGCCGGAAGCGAGCGCGGTGATGGGCAAAACTCCAAACGACCTATCGGAAACGACGTGGTCCCGACGCAGATAATAGCGCCGATCATGCGTGAGGTCCCGAGCGATGAAGAGCATTACCGCAGTGGCCACTATTATTGTCATCCGCGTTCGACCACCGTTTGACTGTTTGGTTTTTTTTTGTCGCCCCCTTTTCCAATACGTTCCGACGTCGTGCATTGGAAGCGAGCTTTCCCGCGCCATCGTCAGAACGTTGCTTCCGCTGTTGGGCAGCGCAGAGCTCGGAAGAGCTGGAGGGTTGCGCCTATATGTTGCGACAATAATGACACAAGCTAACGTATCGGCAGCATTGAAATCGTGGCGCCTGCAGTCGGTGCAGTCTTTTGAAGTCTGCAAACCCGGTCTCCGGCGGGAAGCTGCGCCTACGGTAACGGTAATCGGGTGCTTGAGAACAGCGGGAAAGAAGGAGAAAGGGGGACACAAAAAGCTCCATATTGTTGGGTCAATGTTTTTTCCCAGAGCCCAATGGAGTATTTGTAACAAATTGGGCCTGGATGAAAAATGGTTTAGTAGATGCGGAATGTTTGTAATGTTTGTCAAAATCTAAGAAAAAATAAAAATTATTGAAGATTTTAGACAATTGACTAAGATTCAAAAATAGTACAATTAAAAACCAAACGAAAATTACTAGAACGAATGAAAATGAAGAAAATCCAGAATAATAAATCAAAACACATGCAAACTTTCAATCTTAAAATTGACTGGTACTTAGTAGAATTTAAGGATTCTCTTTCTACTACAACTTCTGTGTTCTTTCTCTACTTTAATTTGAGTTTAAGAATAACCAAGGTCTTTATACGTTTATCTTTTTTAAGAACCTATACCTTTTATTGTTCTATTTAGTTATATTTTGTTTAGCTTGCTTCAAAAGTACAGTGTTAAGTAAAGTCAGATTCCTGCAACATTCATTGTGATCTAAACTCTTTCCAAGAATACCTTCCGTAGCTACATTTTTTGCCATCCGTGGCACAGAACCATTCCGTGCAATTGCTCGTACTAATTACTCTTATCTCGGCTCGACGGCGGTTACTGTCAAACTTATTTCTTTCCACAGCCCAGATTGTGCGTCGTACGGTGGCGGTGGCCGCGAGCCTAAACCGATCGTGGCAGCACACCTATGTAGATCCCATTTATTACGACATTAATTTAAATTGTTCTGCTCCTAGCCGGTGGCCGCACACAAGTCCCCGATCTCCCCGCCGGAACGGTGTCACGGTGGAGTGACATAAAATACACGGAATCCACCTATCGCGTCGGCTAGCTCCCGGCCAAGGAGCCGAGGGTTCGACTGATGCTTCCGGCGGAATGCTCGGCGAAAAGCCGAAAGCGCCTGCCGCATACACATAATGCTATCCGAGCAGTTAAGATAAGCGTGAAATAAATGGAAGCCGTCGTGAGTGAGGCTGGAAGTGTTTCACGAAGGTTTCCTTTTTGTGTCGCTCCAAGTCGTGCTTTCGTGCCTCGGCGAGAATGGCGATTTTGGATGGAAAAAGTCCGAGTTCAAATGTTTTCCCAAAGCAGAACTTAACTGAACCGGGGGTGAACAAGAGAAGTATTCGTTTTATGTATTAAATATTCTTCCAACTCCTCTAGCGTTCGAAGTTCGAAGCCCAACACTTATCACTTACTACCGTCCTGGAAAGCAGGGCCTGCACGAAAGGTTGCCGACATCTTTTCATAAAAATGAGATTCAAAAGCAATAATCGTAAAGCAAAAACTAAAAAGCAAGATATAAAACGTTACCAAATTGTCGCGACGCGTTAAAACATATAAAATAAAATCTTAAAGATTCCCTCGTGTCCGCCGTGTCGTGGCATTTCCGACCAAGTAGCTAATGGCAAGGTGCGATTGATGGAGGAAAGATTTTGCAGAGCGCGTTATCAGGAACAGCTCTTAATTTTTTCTCTTTGTTTTACCTTTTGTTTTGTTTTGCGTTGTCACGCTCAATCAGACGGGCTTCTTCAACTCCAAATCCTTCACCGGAGCCCTGTAGCATCCTTTTGAGGATTTGAAAGTTTTTGAGCTTGTCCAAAGCACCTTGTTTTTTCGGTATCATTAAAAACCTGTTAATGCGGTCGACTTAAGCCCCAGCCCGAGGTGGCTATAAACCCAATTCGGTTGCATCGCCCCGGCCGCCCCTGTAGTCGATCTGAAGTATCACTCGACGACATGCGTCACAACGTGGTGATCCCCAAAAACAAAAACCCTATACACTTCGCGAGAGAACATGGGTCCCCGGGGAAGGAGTGGGGGGGAGAGGGGCTCGATGGCGTGATGGTCATAAAACTTAACGAGCCTCGCTTCGGACATCTCCCAGGCCATCCCTGTTCGATAGGATTGTGAGCCAGCGAGGGCTGAGCGTTCCAAATGATGCGCTACCTTGGTGTCCTCGGACATCAATCGGTTCCCTTTGGCTGGAGTAGGGGACTGGGTGGGGAGGAATAAACGGAAAACCTGAGAACAGAGCTGATAAAGAGGTAAAATCGGTACGGTCGTAAAGTTCCCGAGAGAGTAAGGAAAGGCGAAGCTGAGTGTCGATGAAGAGGCTCCTTCCAAGTTCTCGGTTTCTTCCAAGTCCTCCGAATATCCGAAGCCAGGTCCACCAGAAGCTGCGGCCCGTTCCCGGACCATCGTTTTTTTAATCATTTACCTCGTGCTCCTTCATTCTCCACTCCACACCGTTGATAGCCACCGCCTGAGTTCCGAACGGGTCACCGGCGACAATAATGGAATCCTTATCTAAAGCTTCTTGGCTACTGTTTAAGGTTTTCTCGGCTTCCATTTCACTTTGGAGATAACCGCCTTTGCCGCCGGTTCTGATCCCGCTGGGATACGCTGGGATCTCGCGTTTTAGCCGCGAAACTCCCGCGCTTGCCTTCACAAATGGCGGCATCCTTTTGCTTCCGGAGCAAAACCGACCGAAAACCCTCCGAAGGAGGACACCTTTGAAGAGCAGTCCATACTCCATATGCAACCCCTAATGAACAGGCACTCCTCTCGTCGGCGGCAAACCCGCCTTTGGTCCTGTGGAGCGTAGACCACCAACCATCCGGCACCTTTCGGATCACGACGCAACCACCGACGGGGCGAAGGGATGAGATTCCACGGTGTCTACGCTAGACGCTTCCCGATGGCGCAGATCGTGCACCTTAATTGAAGCCGCTCGCGCGGTTCGCCGGTTGATTTACGTGGAATAAAAATGGAAGGCTTATCTAAGCGGACACCCGCTTGACGGTACCGCGGCTAAAGGCGTTGAAGAGGTCCGTTCCGGGTCAAGTCAACCTAGGACGATCGAGCGAGGGAGGAAGGGAGCAAGAGAGACACTGTTCCCGGGCATTGTCGCCCGCTGACTAATGGTGTCAATCGAGTTTCGTCGTTCACTTCATCATGTGTCGTTCGGTTGCTTTTACTTCTCCTGCACCGCGAGCCTCTCCTTTGTGGATCTCGTTGCGGCATACTAGAGGAGGTGATAATTGACCTAAAATCTTACCGGTTGTTTTTGTTGCCTTCTCCCTCAAATACTTTTCGATATCTAAGGGAAAAAACAGAATGTCTTCCAATTTCGGTTGGTTCCTGGAGTCGAGAGGTGTCTAGAGTACCGGAGATACAATTTCACCTACCGATGGTCAACCCGGTAGTAACCTTTGGGTTCTCCTTATCGTATTGACCCCGAATTAATGCTACTGCTTTCATTTGGATGGAGAAAATGATCCTTTTGCATTAAAAAGGGACGGGTTTTTCCTAGAAATAAGGACCTTTTGTTCATGCAACAAAATGTATTAAGATGCTTCCACTAGCCTGTTCAACTGTAGTGAAACATTACGTTGCCAAAGACGGCCAATTTGAAACATGAAATATCACTTCATGTGGAGTATCTTTCGACTAACCTTTGTAATGAGCTTCCTAGAAGTCTTTAATTTGTACCATTACGTGTAGTTAGACTACTTATATTCCTTGTTAGAAATGTTAACACAGAAACAATTAAAAATATCCAGAAGCAGAAAGTAATCCTTTTAAATGTTGACAGAAAAGACAAATAAATCATCCCATCACACGACGACAGTACTCTTCCCTGCCTACAACACCAAACAAAAACCCGCATCGTGCAAGAAGATGCGATAATTAAAGACTGTTAAATGTAACGTGTAATGTATTCCAATTCACCCCCGACTGGCGCGCATTTCTCATTTCAGGAACCTCCTCGCAGCAAAAGGTTAAGTGACAGTATTTTTCAGCAGGTTGTTGTCGCGTATGTGCCTTCGCACGACGCTGGCTTCCCGAAATTAATCACCAACTGCTGCCGTTTGACATGGCTGGATGAGATTTGGCTGTCGTTTCGTTTCCCGCTGTAGTTTTTGTTGCTTGTTCCCCAAACGACCATAAACAGGGGCTCATATTTTGGTGTTCGCGCAGTCACGCATCGATTGCGCGCCGTGCATTACACGTGTACGCATCGGTTACACGCCTCCATAGTGGGAGTCGGGGTCGGAGTCGTCGCCGTCGTCGTCGATGTCCTGGTTGTCGAGTCGTGACGCCAGTGGGAGACGCGGGAAAAAAACGGCCCAACTCAAAACATCATCCCCGAACACGATCCCGAGACCATGTGGCCAGAATCCTTTAAGACTTGTACGGTTCAGCCCTCAGAATGGAAGGCACAACCAAACCCACGTTCGTTCCCGCCGGTGTCGGTAGCCAGCGAAAAATGGAAACAAAACAAAACCGACCCAAAAACGATTCCCGATGTACGACCGCACGAAAAAAAAACCCTGGCGACGACGACGAGGACGACGTTCTGCGTCACGCCTCGAGCGCCTCCGCTGCAATTTATGCAAAGATGTTTTTACTGCCCTCCCGGGGACTCCCAGGCCATCCCATGTGTCCCTAGGGGTCGGGGATCGGACAGCAACGGGACACCGCGCCACCCAGAGGCCCGGGAGAGAGAGATCGGGTCCGGCTGGCCGGACGATTATTGGCTGGCGTCTGCTGGACCGACAAGTGCGTCTAGCCGGAAAGTGCGTCAAGCACTTGTCGCGCGGCTCGTAACACTTTCATTAGGCAGCGAAGAGGGGGAAGGGAAGGAGAGACGTTGGCCCGAAAGTGGTCCAGAAACGAGGGGTGACAAGGCAAGATGGTTAATGATGGGTCTCTTGTGAATCGGAAATGGATTTATTGCAAGGATCGTCGAGCATCGAGTTCCGAGTTGTAAAGGGGCCGTAAACGTTAGGCTAATGAATTGAGGGCAGTTCTCTTACATCTCCGTTCGCAAACCGTTTGGCATGTTTTCTTGTACGTTTTACATCCCACACCCTGTAAGGGTTCCGGTACGCAGCAACAATAAACATCTTACGTCTTGTTTCCATTTTTAAGCGATGTATATCTTAATGCAGACTACCATAATTCGTTTTAATGATCTTCTCCACTTTGGCGGGCTTAAAACCCCTTTTGCCTCGAAATTGGTACCCGCAATTAATTACCAAATAGATAGATTGGACCACCTCCACGCCGCTCACACCGTTCTTTATTGAGACATTTGTCATGTCCGCCAATCAAAACACACACGCAAGCCAACCATTACGCGAACGGATTCCCATCCCGCCGTCCGAAAATTCCCCAATTGATTTATTTTCCCGATCACCAACCCGAACACACAGCGCGCCCTCAAACGAGCCGCACCAACGGCAAAATCAAACGATTCGATAACGATTCGATTTTTCGTTCTTTTAGAAAAAAATCCCATATTACACCCGATCGTCCCACGGTTTAGTTTTTCCCTCGAGGGAAGGTTACATGCGTGTGTGTGTTTTCGTGAGCCATTCTAGACTCGCGGGACTTTGTCAACAAGCGATGCCGAAAGCGGAAGGAGTGCTTTTCTTCCCAAAGCGAACCAGCCGCCTTTTTGCCTTCGGGGCAATTAGCTAATCTCGTAACATTTCCCATCACGTAACGCAAAGACGCAGAGGGAATCTGCACGAAGACGCGCCCGAGACTCGCCTATTCCCCGCGCGGTCGAAGCGCTCCGAACCCGCGGTGGTTTGTTTTCCCGATGCCGATTTATCGTATGGCCACCCTCGGGCCACCCTCCAAGGTGGTCGTCGGTGGTTGATGGTTGGCGCAAAAAAGAAAAGCAAATAAATAACCATCACTCTTTCACACCGTCAAGGCGGGTACGATCGTATTGCAATAAAGAATGAAGAGAAAACAACAGTTCGTTAAAGAATTAATCCGATAGTGACACACGGGAAGCTTCTTCACCGACGCTCGAGGTCCGAGATTTCATTCCATTCCCTTCTTCGATGGATGATTATTTGTATAAATTGAAAATTAATTCAATTCGTTTATCAACAACTTTTTTACCCCTCAAAGCCCCACCACACCACGCGCAGCATCCTGCAAAGAGCAGCATAACACCCATCCGGTGGCTGTAGCCAGATGGATCTCTACTCGATCGCGACTCTCCCGGGCGCGCGCTATCTCCGGGAGTGAACATTTGCTTCCCGACTCCATAAAACGAAGCGGTCGTGGACGTAAAGTGCCGGGAAGGGGGTATGAGCTCCCCCGCAATAATGTGTGCGCCAGTATCTCGCACCGGGTACCGGCGAATCCAACAGAAGTCGTCGTTTGTCGTCATAAAATAACACTTAAAACGTTCCCTCCGTCCGAAAAGTCGCCTTTGATGCGGTGCCGCCCGGTGTCGGACACTTTTCGGGGGGGAAGTGGAAGCAATAGACACCGGCGAGATTAGGACCGGGTCAGCCGCAGGAGAAGGCTTTATCTAAAAAACTTTTCAAAAATAATATATTTGTTATACGCCGCGCTAGGGGAGGCCGCCGCCAGCGCTCGCCTGGACCAGAAGGAGCTAAAATAATGTATTACTTTGCTGATAAACTTCTGTTTCGGCTTCTCGGGATTCTTGGCTGAGGATCACTCGAAATGCCGGCCATGAGAGTGTTGGATGGATCCTCTGTTCCGGGAGCGATACCGGTGAATATTAGGGTGTTGGGAACCTGATTGGGAAATTAGGAAAAATGCGGAAAAAGTGAAGATCGTTTTGCATGAAGTATAAATAAATTAACAAGAAATTCTTTTTCTAAAACTTAGTGTGGGTTTTACATTTTCTAAGACAAACCCAAATTTAGACGAAAGCTGAAACAGATGATAATTTTTTTTATTAAAATTAACTTTAAATAAACATGAAAACTTTAAAAAAGTACTCAAGATTATTTCAAAAGGAGTTAATAAAAAATGTAATTAAACAAATATATAACCAAGGTATATCAATGTTAAAAAATATAATACCAACAAATTAATTTGAATAATAAGACAAAATAAAACTGCCTAAGTTCCAAATTAAAGAGGAGCTTGCTGTGAAAAGTATAACTTGTGTTAACTGAAAACAACAGATTCTTTTTATTTAAAATGAACATCGCTTTAATCAACAGATATCATTAAAGCTGCAAAGAAGGATACGAAAATACAATTACATTAAAATAAAACAGCGTAATTGTTATTCTTAGACCGTCACTATTGAAAAGTGATAAGGAAGATGTTAATACATATAACCGAAATAGTTAATTTCAGTAACAAAAATTAATAATGTGTCAGTTATTTATGAAGAACAAGTAAACAACCCCCTTCGGAACGTCTATTAGTACATCCCGGTAAAATGCCCCTCGCTGGCGGTTTACGGTAGCGCCGTGTCTTTGGTCACTCCTTTCATCTTTCCCCTTCGCTTCCGTTCGCTAATGACCCTCTCTAAGCGAGAGAGAAAAGGAAGGACTGTGAACGCGGCCGGGAGGGATCCCTCGCACGCAGGGTGGTTTAATTTTCATATTTATTTCCCTCACTTCCGATAGCGCCTAATCTCGAAAGCGTTAAAATACATTCTTTCTCAACGGCGGATTAATTTATCTTGGGCTCTTTGTAGTTGTTCCGCCGTCCGAGTACCCGGATCGACCCGGCAGGACCTCCGTCGAAGACACCCACTTCAAACCCCACTGGCACACCGAATCGGAGAGGGTGGCAGGTTGCAACAACCGGGAGCTGTTGCCCCCGGGGGTGGCACTGGCCAGTTTGGCCTGATTTTCTTTTTTATCCATCTTTCGGACCCCAGTTCGCAGTTCGTGAGGAAGTGGTTGTTTTCTGTTTGGTTCTTTACTTTGGTTGTTTGTTTGTTTTGTCTGTTGCTCTTTTAAGAATTAATGAGGTTAAGAACGTAAATTATAAGTTGAATTTGAATCCAAAAACTCTTTGTCTACTTTGTTGCCTTATGAGGTATAACTTTGTTAAATTTATTCAAATTAATTGCTTTCTCTTTCTTTTCGTTGCCTCCCACTTTTTTATATTCTTTCGTGCAAAAGCGGACCCAATGCTATCGATGTTTATGGCCTGTTAATTTTTCGCTAAATTTTACGCAAATAAAAAAGAAAACCAACTCCCATCTATCTCCTCCAGTACTCTACATCCGATCGGATCCTCGACTGACGCCACCATCCTTAACGCCGAACGGTATCTTCTGCTCCAAAAGGGCGAAAGGCGCATGAATGGAATGGACCCTCCGACTCTTTCCCTACCCTTGCCGTATGCATCGTTATGCATCCACGGTGCACCACAACTTGGTGATACACTTCACTGGCGCGCACACACCACACCACGGACGGTTCGGTTCGCGTTTTCGCGGCCGCTACTATAAACTTTTTTTTCTCTTCCTTTCTCGCGTGGGCCACACATCCTCGGCCAGCGGCATCATAAAATGGGAGACCACACCGAAGCTGAATTATACGAATGTGTTAACAAGACGTTTTGAAGTTTATAAATTGCGAAACCGAGAAGATCGCGGCCGGCCTTTTCCTCCCTCCCGTGGGAGGTGGGTTGAGGAAAGGGCGGACGGAGCAGAATGATTGTTCGATTTTGCAAGATTCTTTTCTTTTTGTGCTCTGCTCAGTTCACGTTTTGTGCCACGGCTTTGTTGGTTGAATGTTGGCACGGAGTTTTTAATACGTTTCCATCGATCTCCTCTCTTGTTTTCGTTCGGGCGGACATTTTCCTTTTTCGCTCTGGTGAAGGTTGGTTGGAAGGTGTAATCATTTTTCCATCAGCGAAATCCATCCTTTTTGATCTATGAATACAAACAGCGTACTTGTGCCAAAAGGAAAATATTTGTATTCTATGTTTTTCATATGGTTTCTTAAGGTTGGCGCCTATGACCTTGGAAACGAATTGTTTTATATTTAACTGATTTATCAGTATATATAAAATTTAGATATTTTTTATTTAAAATTAAATAATGACAACAGCCTTGGGTAAAATTTGGCGGAGTTATGTCATCTCCTACGGGCAGTTTAGACATAAGAGCATTTTATGTTCTCAAAATTTCTTGTCAATTAAATTTTAAATGAAGTCACGCTTATTACGACCGTTATGATTTAACAGATTAAAATTTGCGTTACTAAATTATAAAAAAAAAAAGTTTTTTTCACATCGACTCCCTCCTTCATCTTTAGTTATTATAAAGAAAGAATGCAAAACATTTGTTTGCGCAATTCTGAAATATATCTTTTTAATATTTTACAAAATAATAATATTAAACAATTCAATAATGCTGGAAGCTTGATAGAAGTGTGTAAGTTCATTATTTTTAGAATATATCACATATACCAGACATTTAGAGAACATTTTCACAATTTTCAACACCAAAATTGTAATTTTTTAAAAATAATGTTAGTTGTACAGATTCAAGTCCTTCTATTTGCAAGATGCCATTTTGTTCCCACTCCCGCCTGGGGTAACGTGACATTATTTAGCGTGGGGTAGAAAATGTCCCCATTTCGCATTCGTATGCGGTTTTTGTCAAGTTGCCATCCACCCAGCGCCTTCCAGCACCAGTACCGCTACTCTCTGCGGTCACGGCATCCTGTAGAAGTGGGCTGCCCGTTAGCTCCCGGTTCGTCGATCAGCAAAAATAAAAACAATATCAAAGCGCTCCCTGGAATGTCCGCCGAGTTAGAGAAAAGAAACAAAAAACCAGCGGCGTTAGTCCCGATACGCTTCATTTTCATATCAAACACATTTTTCTGCACGGTCTCTGAGGCCGAATTCCAACCGAAACCCATTCCTTGGCCCAACACGTGGTGGACGTCCTCAAACGGTGGACTACGATCCGGTGGGGTGGGTCATTCCGCCCCGGCAAAAATGGCGCAATCTTGTTTAATTACGCGACTGCTACTGGGTTTGCACAACGCAAGGGTCCTGTGGTCGGAGGATGACGGGGCTGTCACTCTTTATCTGACCTTTCAACGAGACCTAGAAAATAAAAAAGAAATGGTAAACCAAGCGTACGTAAAATATAGTCAAAGCGCTAACCGCTCCTCGGCAATGCGGCCAGAATTGAAACGCCAGCCCAAATCGCCAAACCAATTAGCACAGGTTAACAATAAAGTGTCGTTCTGCGAAAATTGATTCTCTGTGTCACCGCACATTGGGAAAATTAAATGTGAAAAGATTCTTGCAAACACAGAATGCCCGGTACAGATCTTCAAGAGGTTGTATTAAATGATAGTTAATCAGGATTCCTGCTCACTAGTTTGAAGCTATTAAACAAGTATTTAAAGTTATTGTCCATCATCTCACGCAACAAAATGCCACTGTTCTAGGAGCGGTAATTCGACAATTCGATGACGAATGGCGCACCGTCGCGTTCCTTTGCTTTACGCCGACAAGTTGCCACTCAAGCCCCGAACCACAAACACCGTGGAAAAGAAATCTATCCACACGGCAGCCGACAAAAACCTCAATTAAGATATCAGAAACGCTAGCCAATTAGAAAGATTACCGCCGATAGCGATCGGGCGTGCGGCAGTTTGGCTGTTCGAAGCGGCCTCCAGAGAGGCCTCCGAAAAATCTGTCCACCATCTGTCTTCTCGTGGGCCCCGCTCCGGGGGCTTCGTGGCAAACGGGGCCACGCACGGGTGCGATCTTTCTAACCCCTCGCTGGAAGAAAGTAGAATTGTGCTAGGCAATTCTTTTTTCTTTGTATACCGACTCGATTCAGGTCGGTTTCTAGCCTGGGGTCTTCTGGTGCACGAATTTCCCATGCCATCATGTTTGGGTCCCGCTCGAAATTGGTTGGCAAAAAGAATTAAGAATTGATCTATTTCTTTTGGTGATCGGGTTTGTTGCTTTTTTGTCTCATTTTCCAGTTGCTACCCGTCTTTAGGGGCTTAGGAAATCTTTGGCGGTTCTGTTTGCCGTTAGAATTGTCACCAAATTTTGCCAATTTTGCGCTCGAATGCAACCGCCCCGAAGCATTCCTTTCGATTGTATTAGGTAAGGATCGGTGACATATGGAATCTGCAAGCCGAACTGGAATTCTGTTGAAAGCTTCGAGCCAATTCCCCATACCGGAAAACAACCCGGGTGTTGTCGGTGTCCAGGGGGCATTCCGGGACAATACCGGATGCGGTTCATTGCGCGCAACAACAAAGAAAAAGAGGGACATGGAGTAGATCGTTTCGCGCAAGGCCGTCCTGCTACTGTTGGACAAACAGTTGACAAAAAAGGCGTCCTTCGGGAGGACGGTGAGGAAAGACAAGATTAGAGCTATTATTTTAATGCCCTCTGAAGTAGCGGCGCAACCGGTAGAAAGGACCAAATCTACTCAACACTGATACGCATGACCGACCCTTGATGTCCCTTGCACCCATTGGCATATCATTAAAAGTACACGATGGCAACGATCTGCAGCACTGCTTGTGGTGTTCGGAAGCAAACAAGCCCATTCCATGTTCTTATTAATCCCATATTAACGGACCCATCCTCTCGAAATGGGCATGTTTCAAACAGACTGCCAGCTCAGTGCCAGGGATGGTAATGAGCGATGGATTTGGTAATTAGAAAAGAAAACATGTTTCACTTGCTACGACCAGGTACCCGGCGTAGGTCGGTGTCTTCGGCGCGCACAATGACGGATCCATTCGAGCCAAACCGGCAAAAGGATCTCGGAACTCTAACAACGTAATCCTGGCTATACCGGCGTGGGTAAACCTGGCAGAGGTGATGGGCCTGGCAGTGAAAAGGTACGACACGGTACCAAATGTTCTAGAGGGGAAAGAAGAAGCATCGAAAGGTTTGGCCTTTGGGTGAAAAGGATTACACTTGAGTCGAAACAATGTGAACTGGTTCACTTTCGAGTGGGCTCGCTGAACCTTTGCAGAACTGTTGCTGAAGGCTCGATGGCAAATCTCTTTAGATGAAATCCAACAACCCGGAGAAGGCTTTGTTGGAAAGGAATGCATCCAAATAAGCCATACCAACAATGCCGATTCTGGTTGGAAAATGAACGATATAGAATTTAGAAAAAATATTGGTCTCATTTCTGATTGATCAATTCGAAGTTTAGTATGTTTTACTTTAGTTTAATTTAGTTGAAAAGAGCTTATTATAAAAACATACAGTTCTAGTATTGGGATCACGAACAAGTGAATCACGAAACATCCATCGAGTTATGGAATATTTGATGAACAATTTTATGAAAAATTATGTAAATCGCAAGTGTTTTCATTAAAAAAAAATTTATGAATTAGAATGACTTTCTGTTATTCCGGGCGAAAAAACTACAAGCGGTTGATAATAACTGCTTCACATCGGGCGTAAATTTGAATATAACCGATTCGCTTTCTGAAGAATCTTGCAAATACTGCAAGCTTGCACCTTGGAAATTGTGTTTGGACTCTAAATTATTAACCTTTTATCTAGATCATCTATAAATAAGCTATATTCTACAAAAAAACGCAAGAAATCGTTGTCTTGGAATGAGGAAATTTTTAAATATGTTCACAACGAAATCTCTTGCAAACTGGTGGTTGCGAATTCGTATTGCGTTGCTATCCTAAAAAAACTAGAAAAGACGCTCTCTACACTTGCACAAAGTTCTTTACGCAAATAATCCTTTCATGTGAGAGGACTATTGTCCAAATTGGCATAGGGATTAAAAAGACTGTTTATAAATTAGTCGTTCTAGTCGTTATTTCAAATTATATTCAAATTTGTTATAGCCATTATTTCAGATTTCAACCAAGGTTTTTTAAGATTGTTGATCGCAAGCGCAGCTGTCAGTTTCGTTCTGTCAGTGATGGGAAAATCGAAAAGTACGAAAACGACTCAAATCATTGTGAGTCGATTCAAACAGTTTAGGATCAAGTCAGAATCGAATCAAATCGAGTCCCAAACCAATCAAATCTGATTCGAATCCTAATCGAATCAAATCTTTAGAATCCGTCAAATGGGATCCAAATCTTTAAGCAAGCCGTAGACGTTACATATTAATCTGCACAGATGTTTGACGTCTACAGCCTTTCCTTAGCTATTTCCAACATCCCTCGAGATATTCGGGATATCTGGAGGGATGTTTGACAGACGATGGGTACGAGAGAACAAAGGAAATCTGTAGACGTCAAAGATCTGCACAGATTAATATGTGACGTCTACAGCCAGCTTTAGAGTCTGTCAGATGGGATTCGAATCTTTAGAATCCGTCAAATGGGATTTGAATCTTTAGAATTCGTCTAGGGATCGAATCTTCGAATCTTCCGAATCCCGATTCTGCCAACACTAGTACAAAACGAAAAGAAAAACACAACAGCTGAGGACGACAAATTTTCGTGTTTACCGTTCGCGAATTGTTCTGTCGCCATAGCTTGCGTTTGTTTGTTTGCCAACATTCCCGTATCGCCGACCATCTTGCCTCGCTCGAAAGAGTAGAACGAGAATGTGCGTATTGTGATTTCGTGGCTGCTGATAAGAAGCATCCATTCGCCGAGCGAAGACTGACGACATCCATCTCGATAAGGGTGTTGGCAAGAAAGAAATTTTTTCAGTCTTGCACTGAACATGTTTGGTTAGGCAGAACGCAATTTTCTGCATAAGATGGTCACCATAGGTGGAGTAATAGTTATGACGACGATAGCTACCCTGTTTGTAGCCAGTGCTAATTAGGAGTACCAATAGACTATTGCAAGTGTTCGTGTAGACAGGTTCGTCGTGAAGTCGTACACACTTTGATAGCGCTGTAAAATGTTTGGCCGCACCGAAACGAACAAGGACAGTTTTCTCGTCCAAACGAAGGCGGCTCGGGAAGAACGAGCCAACGAGCGGGCACAGGAAGAACGACGGGATCGTTCGATACTGCTGCTCCAGCGCACCATCCGAGGATGGTTAGCGAGAACCAAGTTCCGTCGGATGATTCTGTAAGTATGCCCTCGACAGCTTGTGGTTGGAGTTATCTCACAGCGTATTTTTTATTTGTTTATTTAAAGGAATGAATTTGATGAGTTCTTTCCGCCGACCCCGACCGCTGCGGGGAAACAGATTGATCTAAAGCCTAGTCAGGCGGTCTATCACGTCGCAACACATTTCCTGCTGCAATGGAAGGCGGACACGAGTGCCCCAGAATCGGCCCCTCATCGGGACCGGCTCGAGCGTCTCTGCCGATACCTGGTGGCAAGCCTGGAGTCTGACTCCCCGAAAACCAGCTACATCGGAGTTGCGTTTAACAAGGATTTCAGCCTGGCTTGGATTCGCCACATCAAGAAGCTTCTCTACCGATGCTGCACCGCGGTCGAGCTACTCAAGCCGGAGGTACACAGCGATAGCATATCATTGGCCTTATACTTGCACACCCTAGTGGCGTTCACATCCATCAACAGCTGGGCGCTGTTGCGCACGAAACCACTGACCGGGCTGAAACCCGGCATGACGCAGCTGTGCGCCAACGTAATGGGAGATCTGGTGCAGAAGGGATTCTACATGACGCTCCGTAACGTGCTCGTCAAGGGAACCTGCCGACCGGTGGTTAACCTAAAGCCCATCTCCCTGACGGCTCTCGTGACGCTGGCCCTGCGGCCACTGGTGTCGGCTAACTTTAGCGAAAACCTACTGAGCCAGTTCCTGGTACAGATCCTGTCCGTGCCCGGAATGATCGTGCACCTCGAACAGTTCACGCCGGACTGTCTGGCCAGCATTCAAACGCACGGTACGCTGGAGAAAACGCTCGACCTGCTCAGCGCGGACCAATCGATGAAGTTCGTACTAGCCAGCCTACAGAACAGCAACCTTCTAGCGCTGCTGTCCAACATCGTGCACCTGTACTATCTGGAGCCACCCGAAAACGCGGCCAAACTTGCCTACCCGTCGTTTACCTTCGTTGTGACGCAGCTTTTGAACGGGATCCTCAACAGCCTGAGTCAAGCAGGCGGAGCGTTTACTCAGTGGCACGAGCTGCTTGGATGGTTTTCGCCGGGCAAAGATCGACTGCAGCACGAAAATCTACCCTTGATTAAGAAACAGATCCATCTTCTGTGGAACCATCGGATCGTGAAGCTGCTGCTGGGCGACAATCTGAAGGAACTGGCCGTGGGATACGAAACGATCGACTATCCACTGCCGAGCACAAACAGCACAGGAAATCTTCTGAAGCGAGCTCTAACATTCGAGCGAAGCTCAATCAAAAGTCAACCGAGCAGGGCGAGCAAAATGTATCGGAAGCTCGGTTCGGCCGAGGTTTCCCGTGTTGCGCTGACCTGCTCGATGTATCACGCTGCGATGAGTGCACTCTCGCAGCTACGATTGGATATACTTTCTGGTGAGCACGAGTTGAAAGAATCTCCCAGAGCAGCGAATTTACTTTAAGCGTATTCTCTTTATCCCTAGGCCTTTGCTACAATGATACAGTGTTGCACGATCTGTGGCTTCTGCTAGGGTCGATCGGACCAAACTGTGGCCTGAAAGGGTTCATCGAGCTATTACAAGTCAGCCAGACGAACTATGCCCCTCCGTTGCTTCTTCTGTCGCTGTTTTGTGATTGTATGACACACTACGTAACGTAAGTAATTAGACTCGTCGTGAATACCGGGCGCCCGTGACAAGTTCCTTTTGTCATCTTGAAATGATTTCTTTTTTTTTACAGCATTTTGGACGATTTGGAAATGTACGAACAGCAGACACCGTTCACACTGAACGACTACATCGTCCTGTCGCACTTTCTGAACATTTTCCTGTACCGCACGATTCAGGATCAGATTCTGGACGCCAAAACGGCCACCAGTGCGCCACTGTTCGTTTCGATACATACGCTACTGTTGTGCTTGTATCGGCGCGACTGCCGGCGCCAGTTTGCCCCTCCGAACCACTGGCTTATTCGGGACATTCGACCATCGCACTTTCTGGCCGACCTGGAAAAGGGCAAGAAGCACACGCAGATCCTGCTGCAGAAAATGCCCCACATCATCCCGCACGAGGATCGGGTGCAGCTGTTCCGAAAGTTTGTGCAGAACGAAAAGGCGGTTCTCGGGCTGACCGAGTCGGCGTGTGCGTCCCCAAGTTCCGCCCTGGTGACGATCCACCGGGCCCAGATTGTGGAGGACGGCTATCGGACGCTGGCGACGTTGTCACCGCACGCGCTAAAGGGTGTCATTCGGGTGCGGTTTATCAATCAGCAGGGTTTGGATGAGGCCGGCATCGATCAGGACGGGGTGTTTAAGGAGTTTCTCGAGGAAACTATCAAGCGAGTGTTTGATCCGTCGCTGAACCTGTTTAAAACGACCACCGAGCAGCGGCTGTATCCTTCGCCGACGTCGCACATGCAGGAGAATCATCTGGCACTGTTCGAGTTCGTCGGGCGAATGTTAGGAAAAGCGGTGTACGAGGGTATCGTGGTGGATGTGCCGTTCGCATCGTTCTTCCTTTCGCAGGTGCTCGGACAAACGCAGCAGGCCCTGTACAGCTGCATGGATGAATTGCCTTCGCTCGATAAGGAGCTCTATCGAAGCTTGACGTTCATTAAGCATTACCAGGGCGATGTGGCCGACTTGGATCTAACGTTTAGCGTCGACGAGGATGTAATGGGGAAGATCGTGACCCACGAGCTTCATCCGGGAGGCAAAGCAAGAACCGTAAACAATGATAATAAGTGAGTAACGCAGGAAACTGTTCGAAATGCCTTTCTAATGCAACTTTTTCCTTAGGATTAACTACATCCACTATATGGCATATTTCCGGATGCATACACAAATCCGCGACCAAACTGCAGCATTCATTCGTGGCTTCCGTAGTATCGTCAATCCGGACTGGTTGGCGTTGTTTTCCACACCAGAAGTGAGAAATGAAGTAAAAAAAAACTATTTGTGATTGTGCTCATAAACATGTTTACTTTTTCAGTTGCAAAGACTTATCTCGGGCGATACGTCACCGTTGGATTTGAAAGATCTTCGGAAGCATACACAGTACTACGGCGGTTTCCATGATGGCCACCGGGTGGTTGGTTGGCTGTGGGACATTCTTGCCAAAGATTTCACCGAGGATGAAAAGAAACTGTTCTTAAAGGTACAATGCATAATACGCAATGAGATCAATATTGTTAACGGTTTCTTGTTTTCAGTTTGTAACGAGCTGTTCGAAACCTCCGCTGCTAGGATTCGCCCACCTAGAACCGCCGTTCTCGATCCGCTGCGTCGAGGTAGGAGACGACGAGGACATCGGCGATACGGTTGGTTCAGTCATTCGCGGATTTTTCACCATTCGCAAGAAAGACCCACTGAACCGGCTGCCCACGTCGTCCACCTGCTTCAACCTGCTGAAGCTACCAAACTATCAGAAGAAGAGTATGTTGCGGGACAAACTGCGCTATGCGATCTCCAGCAACACCGGTTTCGAGCTGTCGTAAACGGAACTTTCCGCGAAAGGTATGCCACTGGATTATCTTACGAATCGATGGAAGTATGAAATCTTTTAAAACTGTGATAGTAAGCATAGGATTTTCATTGTGGGGAGATGCAAATACCGTACTATTGCCAACGCATGGGTGTAGCTCCGTTTCGATGAAAATCGTTATGCTTAAATAGGGGAAAACCCAATTGGCAGCATAGAGGCATGCGATGGATGGAAACAATACTATCCCACTGCCCCATTCAATATCTTATCAGTGTGCAAACAGGTGTGCAATCAGATCAGTTACAGGCAGGCACGACGACGGAACCCAGTGTATTTGTGTATTTAAAAAATCGTGTATCACTAGTAGAATATTTATCGCATTATCGTCTACTTTGCAGAGTCAGGGAATGCAAGATGCAATATTTGATGCAATCGGGAGGGAAAGGTAGGATATCTGACACCGAATCGCGAAGCCTTGGGCTGCATATGTTTATTTTTTATGTATGGATCCGTAATTGCGTCGTGAAAGTAGAAATATTAAAAAATTGAGTATCTAATATTTATAAGACATCTATCAGATAACAATATTTTTGGAAAGTGTCTAAACGGATGGGGAAACGCGAATTATATATTATAGACCCAGTGAAAGTCGTTGAAAACGGCCCTACCTAAAGCACATCTCAAATACTCCCAGTAGTAGCGTACTTCTATTGATTTGTTTTGCGAACCAAGCGTGATGATTCGCAATAGTAAATTCCACATTCAACACACCAGAAGCTAATGTGGTACGCTACAACCATAGTAAACCTGTAATCCTTTGTATTTTAAGAACGTATATTGTCACGAATAAAATGAAACCCATGCCCTATCCACACCGTTTCTTTTGGATGATTAAGAACAGAATATATGTTCGAATTCAGTGACTAGATAAATTGATCCTTAATATGTTTAACAATTTAATTATCTAATATTGTAGTTTTAAACAGTTGCTTAATTAGTTGCATTTATGTTTTTCAATTTGTTCGTTGTTTGAAAAGTTAACCTTTCCTTGTTAAAGAACTAGGAAATGACATTCCGACTGAAGCATTCAACCCTGGGTCCTTCAACGTCCTAGTAAATGATGGGCAAAGTCGTCGAATGCGAGTCATCCAATTTAATCAGATTAATTATCTATTTTTTCTATCTACTTTTTAAAAAAATCATATAAGGGGTCTGCATTTCAAATCGGCCAAAAGGCCAAAAAGTTATTTTCAAATTGACATTTCAACAACTATTTCAAATTGTAACCAAGATGGCTAAGACTTGTTCAACTAACCTTGGTCATAAAGCGATGTTTTCCTTACATTGGCAACCCTGCTGTCAGTTTCGTTCTATCGATGTCAAAGGTTCATAATTCTTTGTTCGTCAGTCGTCGAGAAAATTTGTTCGAGTTTAGACGTGCGTCGTTCTGCTCGATCGGTACGGTAGCACGGTTTGAAACAGCGACGAGTGCTTTTAGCATAATACCCGCGCACATACACACAAACACACATGCACAAACCCTCGCGCACATAAACATCGTCCGTGGTGCGGCACGGAACAATAGTTTTGTTAGAAATAAACATAAGAAATCGCTTAAGGCTGACCACTACGGGACGCGTGACCCTCGCTGCAAACGTCAGTGTGTTGGTTGGACCGGCAGGAACGCAGTCCAAAGTGTGAGTTTTCTGTTGTAGCTTTGAGCATTGTGCTATTGTGCATCCTGGAACAGTGCATCTTCTAGCCTTTCGCGAATTTAGTTCGTTTGTGTGTGTGCGCCATTGCGTGTGATAGGTTCAAGAAGAAATATCCAAACTACTGCAACATCTTAGCGGTGTCGAGCCCTATCTTCCACACTGCTTCCCATCACCCCGAGCACATTGGTTGCTACGAAACGCTCGGAAGCAAAAAAGGGAATCGATTACGGACGAGCTCAGTGCGTGTGTGCAGTAGAAGTGGGTAAGAAGGAAAAGGGCCTACTTTGTAGGGGTGTGTTGCTTGGTTACGAAGGTTGGTGCGTGCGAGGCTGCCGCTACCTGCAGTTGGTGTGTTTTATGCTGCCCGTTCTTGGCACCCAGCGCGGACATCTTCGAACGCCGTTGGCATCGTTCGCTCCGCGTTGCTAGTCGCGGATCGTCGGAGCATAGGCGCTCCGAGTGTAAACAATACCGAGGCAGCTGTCAAAGCAACGTTAGTTTATGCATCTAGGTGCGCTGTGACTGTGGGACCAAGAAAAAAAAGAGGGCCTAAACTCGTGTTCTATTTGGAATCTACACTACTCGATCACGATCAGAGCAAGCCATTGATCTTGTTAAAGCTTAACCAACCTACTCGCATACAGAAGTGATTTGTCAGTCCACTCGTAAAGTGAATTTTGCACAACTCGTGTAGTGGTCGCGAAAAACGAATCCACATCGCCATACTGCCAGAAACGGGGTCCGCGACGACGAATACCAGCGCTTTTGGGGGCCAACCTTCATCCAAGGGCATTCCGGGACGCAAGAAAAGTAAAAGAAACTGAACCCGTCAGCCCTCCTCGCGATTAATAGTATGACACGAAAGTGGGGCTTTCCGCCAAACAGCTGACAGCTTGCTCTCTACGAAAAGCGAGGTTGTGTTTTTTGGTGTGTCGTGTATGTGCTCACTATTCCAACCACTTATCGTTTTGTGTTTTTTTTAAAAAAAAGAATTTATCGTTGCCCTTAGGACACGCACTGTTCTTTCGAGACGTAGGTTCTTTTTTTCTCCCACGATCAGACATCATCATATCGAAGCCCCCGAGGGAAAGCTTGAGGCATTACAAGAAGTGTAGTAAGCAGAGAGCACTGGCATCTGTGGCCCATAGAATTTGTCGTAGTGACGTAGAAAGGAAACATCGATAGAAGAACCGCATCCGGCTGCTATCACAAACCGTGTCAAAATCTAACAAAAAAAAAGCCAGTGAAACACGCTTTAATCTGTGACTCAGCTTGTTACGTAGTTAGTCTGGAAGCGTAGCTAAGGAGGAAGCGCTATTTCATCATCGTGTGTTTGGGATTCTTCGCCGTCGACTCCGGCACGGGGAGAGGGGACGTGCGTACGTGCGTGTAACTTTTGTTTTCCTTCAACCGCGGCCTTCCCCCCGAACGACTATTGTTTCACCCGACGACGGTGGTGAATTTTCCATCCATCCGGTATTTGTACTAACGTTTCACTTTCCTTTCATCTCCAAATCCAGCATCACCGCCGAATGGTAGTGTGGTTTTCTTTTGGCGCCTCTTTTCTCGGTGGCTCTTCTTCCGAGCGCTAAGGGCAAGTGCTCCACTGTTCTGTGCGTGCGCATGTGGGTGTGTGAAGTGTAAGTGATTGTGGTGTGCGGTGCGTGTCGTTGGTGGCCCGCGCGGCCGGTAGTTTTTGATTTTCCTTCGAGAGTTTTTATTTTTCTCCCACCACCACGACCGTTGAAGAAGTGTAACGTGCCCAAGTGAAGCAGAAAGAAAGCAAGAAGGTAAAAGAAGGAAAGAAAGAAAGGGCCCCAACTTGCGGAAGTTGGCAGCGAAATTGTTCCATTGTGCGTGCACACGCCGCGCATATACACACGTACACACACACGCACACGTGTACACATACACACATACACATATAGGGTAGTCGCAACCGAAACCATTGTGTTTTGATGTGTGTTTGTGTCGGTGGTGGCGCGAGTTTTCCGTTCCGCATTTTTCCCGCGGCCAGCGAAAAGCCGCAACCGGGCGCGCGCACGCTGGTCGATACATATTTCCGGGGGTTTTCCTCGAGACACGCTCAGCGTTCGCCGTAGTCCGAAGGGAGTCGCCGTCGGAGCCCTGCCAGCTGTCTATCCTGCCATCCAGCCATCCGTCTGAGCACACCGGGGACCGGAAGTGCGTGGGATACCGTGTCCAGCCGCAACAATCAGGCAATCTCATCCGACGTCCTCGCGGGTCGATGCGCAACGTCTGAATGGCGGCTGTTGGTGGCCCTGCCAGGCAATCACGGGGGGTCTCCATGAGTGTCTCGATGTCGCTGGTACAAGGAGGCGCCGCCGGTGCACCGCAAGGAGCCATCCTGGCCGCGGCCGCACCCTACTTCCAGCCACCGGCCGTCCCGCAGGACGTGCAGCCGGACCGCCCGATCGGCTATGGAGCGTTTGGTGTCGTATGGTAAGTTTGGACATTCCTTTCAAATATTTAATTTTATACTTTCAAGGACAAATAGTTTCCAACACTTTGGGCTCAGTTGAAAGGATGCAAAACCATTGACGTAGAGTTTGCGGGTACTTGGAGTTTGGGGGTATTTCTTCCAGTTTCTGAGAAGTCGACAGTATGTTCATGATGGATCTTAGTGAATGATAATTTTAAATGCTTCCATGGGAGCAGGTTTAAACAATTATTTTTTATTTTTGCGGTCACTTTTTGGTTTTTGTCTTATCAACATCTTGTTCAAAAGATATTGGTACTTTATAAAACATTAATCGAACCAACTCCCTAGTGTGTATATTTACTTATATGCTTGCTATGCTAGCTTTTAAATTTTAAATCGAACTCCTGTTTATATTGAAGCCTTCAATAAAAACTTTTCCTCATTCTGTTATTCTTTCGATAACCTCAATCACCCTTTCCAAGCCCCACAGCACGAAGCATCAATTTAATGTTTGTAAACATTTCAAAAACGCTTCAAAGCATTACAGCGCGGCCGTTCTTTCTGATATAAATAAAAAATAAATTGTTGATTAGCTGGAAGGCGAGTGTTGCTGATAAGGATGAACGTGATTCCGATAGATTGTATGTCCCACTGGACCACGTGGTCCAGACATAGTTCGAATGAGGTAAAGAAACTAAGTAAGAATTTCAATTATTTTCAATAGGGCCAAAAATTTATTGGGTCAAAGAATCGCTAAGGGAAATGCTTCCCGATACTCAGCTGACGACAATCGATAACGGAGATCGATCGGCGACACTATCGTGGCGTTCAAAAATGGTGTACGGAGAGAATTTCTTTGTCGCCTTTTGCTCCATCTGCCGCAGCATCGGAACAATCTCCGTGGGGGGAACTGTGTACGTTCGTGGAAGGACGCCTTTTTGTGTCGCTTAAGATTAAACACGATATTTTTTCTTCGTGCAAACCATCGCCCTCTTCCTTTCCTTCTTGTGTGTGTGTTTTTTTTCTTCCCCAACTGCTGGATTGCTTGCGCATTTAACGTCAACCTCGACCTCTCACCGGGCGACGTCATCGACAGCTTCGGATAGTTTGATGGAGAACAATATCGCTATGAAACTGTGCCAAACAGCCCTCGAGAGCCTGCTGGCAAACAGGGGGAAGGATCAGAGCAGGGAAGACGCAAAAGGCGAAAATAGCTGAACCATCGAATCGCATCGGTATGAAATGGAAGGTGAAGGTTGCACTGAAGGTTTGAACTGCCGGGAGACGGAAGCCTCGGGGCAGCTGATAAGGGAAACACTTCATCTTGCGGCCAATAAATGATAGGAACAGAGATGACGGGAGAAGCGGGTACGCTGGGAAGGATGAGGAGTGAGAATCGGCTGATCAGGAATTGGGCCACGGAGCTGTCGGAGAGGAAGATACGCCAGTGACTGGCGTGTCTGGGGCACGACACGGGAAAATCCTGAGAACAAGGGTTCCTCCGAGTCGGTTCTCTTTGTGACGTCCGTCCTGCCTTTCGTACCGTGGAGGTTGCTTCGGTACGGCGCAAGTGGCGCTAATAGGCCTTGGAATACTTCCATTTGAAAACCAGTTCACAAACGTGTGTCTGCTACGCACTTCTTACCGGAGAACCTGTCCTCTAGCGAAGGGTTGGTTCGAGGAGGGAACAAACAGCTGAACTCATGTTTAGTCCCTCAACAAACTGTCTTGAAAGCATGTTAAGACATGGACGCTTCCTATTCACACCTTCCACTTCGCGACACACCTCAGTTTAGTTCAAATATTCGGGGCACCATATTTCAAGCGTGTGTTCCCCAAAATCTGCATCACGGTACCTCATGGAACGTGCAGTACTGTTCCTCAGACCCGGTCAACCGGTTCCCAAAAGAGATAAGATCTTGGCCCGGGGATTTTTAAGGTGCGGTTTGATAACGGAAAAAAGGGGATTGTCGCCCAAACGGGTAGACAAGAGGGAGGAGGTGAGTGTTTAGAAATCGAACGACAAACCCAACCCAGGAGAAGCGATGGGGAGCGATAGATAACACCAAAAATAAACTACATCGGCCCGACTGGGTGACGCATTGGCGTTCCAGTGAAAGTTATCGCCAATCCGGTGCGTTTTTCTTTTCCGTGGTGACCGCGATAATTTTTGGCAATCCCCCTGCCCGCCGCCGCGTGCCATTGCGTCGTCGACGTTGACGTCTTCGGTTCGATTTCGGATTCGATCGAGCAGGGCGTGATAATTGGCTCCAGTCGTTGGGGTAGTATCTAACCCATATAGTTCACAATCGATAGGCGGGCGATGCTATCTTTCGGAGCTGCGATAATGTGATGTGCAATTACGTTTGAATAAAGGGGAATCTATCAGCGACATTCGAAAAGGACAAGGGATTTTTTTTGGTGCGTCTATCAAGGGACGCTTCATATCAAAATCCTGTTGAAGTTTGTACTAGGTCAAAATAATGAATCTAATTGATGTAAATGCTTACCATGGCTATTTCTAAAGAAACTAATTCAGTTACATATGTAAGGTTTGCTATCGGATAATATAAAAATATTGAGAATAAATTGGTCATTTTTTTTTAGCAATCTCATTATCATGATCTTTTCCATTTAAGCTTTATTTCTGGCTCATTTCAAGTTAGGTCTGTTTTCGTCTTTTAAAAACAGCCTTGTTAATTCTTCTTATTTAACGGCCTCACTACTGATTGCTCAACAAATAATTTTTAAAGTTAGTTATTTTCGTTTGGGGACTAACTAACACTTATCTATCTACTACAGTTATGATGGACGAATTTGATGGACTTCAACATCTTCAAGCGTTCTCTAGGTTTACTATGTCACCTTTGATACAAACAGCACACAATACAATACATGATGTATTATGTTTCCAATCAATAAACATACTAATAATCTACTTTGTTACATATGAACAAGGAATTCCATGATTAGAAGAATTTTATAAAGGAGAATATGGTAAGACATTTTGGCAGCATTCAATGAAGAAAATTTTCTTTGGACAGTTAATTATGTACCGCTGGTATATGGTAGTGATGAGAATAAGAACTTTTTTTAAGGCTTTGAATCAGAGTGAACAATCATCACGATGATTCGAATCTTTAAGTCACTCTTTTGTGATTTAAAACGTGTTAAATGATTTATTTGAATTCTTAATAGGGATTCGAATACCAAAAGGGTGAATGAGTGAGTAAAAGAGTTGCGAGTCGTTTTAGAGATTCAAATCCCAAATAAGAATTCGAATCCAAAGAGTGAGTAAAAGAGTTGCTAGCCGCGTAATCCCACCGCGGAATGACTAACAACTCTTTTACTCACTCTTGGGATTCGAATCTCTATGACGACTAGCTACTCTTTTGCTCACTCTTTCACTCTTTTGGAATTCGAATCCCTGTTAAGGATTCAAATAAAAAAAAGTAACAAAAAACTATCCGTTAGGATTTAAATCAATTATTCGTGACTAAGATTCAACTCAATCATTAATTCTTACTCTGTACGCATATCACTAGTATATGGAGATGTTTTCGTACTTGAATAAAAGTATACATTGTCAATCAAACTTTTCGTGGCGAAAGAACTGCAATAAGCAAGTCTTGATAGACTTATTAGGCTGCTTATTTCGAGTTCCGTGACGGTAGTGGAACTTTGATAAAGTCGTGCACTTGTACTATCAATAACCTACATTTTAAAAACCAACCTTACCCCGGCGATATCACCTCGAAACATCTTCACCACCGGTGGGACATTCACTTTTCTTATCGTGCGAAACCGCGCCACGCACCACTTTATCTTGCACGTTCGCTATGTTTTCTTCTTCCCCATTGTCGCCCCCGGTCAAAGCGGGGCAAAAGAAGGAAACACTTTGTTACAGCTGATGCTGATACATGATACAGCCCGCCGTCCCGTCACGACGAGAGTGTTGGGTTACGCGACCGCTCTAGGGCTTCGGCTGTGAGCGCGTTCTGCTCGTGTGCGTCGTGCTGGTGGTTAGTCACAGCATAGTTTGATCAATTATCTAAGCCTTCACTAAACGCGGCGGGCACTAATTGCAGCACGCAACGTGAAGGAGGAGGAAAAAAACCATTTGTTGTTGTGAGTGGAAGAGTGCCGTCTTGATGGGACAAATAATAATTCAACCACGCGCGCGCACACACTACGACAAAATCATCAACGCCGCCAAGCATCTCTTGCGGCGTGAAAATGGTGTCCTCCCTGACGGGGGGGTCTCTAAGCCAGGTCGCCATCCCTCCCGGGCGAGGAGATGGGTGATCGGGGAAGAAGGTGGTTTGTTTGATGGATGTAACGCTTTTGTAACTGTAGTTGGGAGGATATTTTTAGAAGCGAGAGCGCGAACTGCTCACGAACCGTGACGCGACGTGACGCACGCACGCGGTAAGACTGCCCACGAGTGGGATGTAGATGGGTGGGGGAGAAGGTGGTTGAAATGCGGCGCGCCGTGAAGGTTAGCTCCTCTCGGTGCTTAACCGAGAGCACATAAGGAAGTGTGTAGGGAAAGGTAGAAAACGATGATGATGCATTGAACGGTGGAGAACCCAATCGTGTTCGAGGTTGAGGAGGAGAAGAAAAAAAAATCCTCCTCGTCTCGTCGACCGGTTATGGGAAGAACATTTTCTTCGTCCCCATCCCCTGCCTGGCTTGCACTTTAATGTGCGGTTTTATGGGTGCTACATCGATTTACCTTTCGTCGATGCGCTCCTTTCGCCCATTTCGATGATGCTTCAGTTCGAAATTTACCTCCTCTCGAACCGTTCAAACTCCATTTCCTTTCTTTACTCGTTTGAAATTGTGTACCATTTGTCTCGAGAGAGAGACGTATCAATTGAAACTCGGCAGGAAAATAAACAAGCCACCTTGTATAGTGCCGTGTATCGATGCGGATGGAAACCGACACTCACTCCGCAAATGAGGCCACAATGAATGAGAGTGGGCCCGGAATGGACGGCAGACGTCGTCGCCGGTTTGCTGTGGCGTAAAGGTCGCGCAAGAAACGTCGATGTCTAATCAGGCCTTGATGTGTGTGTGTGCGCGTGTGCGCATCCAGTTCCGTCGACGGGTGGCATCGTGTTGTAACATGCGTCTCCATCATCACGACCACCCAGGGTTTCCGTGGGGGGTGGACAAGGGGTGGAAAGACAAGGCGCGTGCAGCATTGCGTGAGCATCGATTCGCCAGCGTCTCGGCGAGGGCGTTATTTTTATCGTAACTCGGCGAAATGCTCGCCAGGCACGCACGCACGAACGCACGCACGAGCGCATACAAATGCATCCGAATGCAGGAGAGGATTTGCAACCACCACCTCGGTGGGGAGGGAAGGTGTTTGTTGTTGACTGGAATGTTGCACTCGACGATTAAATTTCCGACCCGTCCGTTCGATTGCCGGTTTCCCTTATTCTCTTTATCGCCTGTTGGAAATAAAAATAAAAACAAAAACAAAACCGTTTGTTGGCTATGCGGCCGCGCATAACGGGATGAGGACGCGTTCTTTGTCCAGCGACATAAATCACCTGGCGGGGAGGTGACGGTTTAATGGAAAGCTTGGTTTTGCTTACCTATCGCGAAACTTCTCCATCTTTAAGGCGGGTTCGGAGAGGGAGAACGGAGGAAGGTCTGCTCGTGTGTGAAATGATTAATGCTTCCTGTGTTTATTGTTTTGTTGAAACGTCTCAGCTTCACGATGAGTGTGTCGATGTGGGAGTTCCCCAAAAATGTAGGAACACCTAAGCAAACACTCGGTTAACACTAGAATCCAAATAGGGGTCATTTTGACCACAACGCAATTTTCGATTTTAATATCTCGAAAACGGCTGTATATTTTTACAACAAAAAAATCCCTCAAAGTTCGAAAATAACGCCCGCATAACGCTTCGAAATGCTCGCGTACGGAGTTAAGGAACAAAGCACAGGACGGAAACAACTTATGGAGAATTTAAAAATCGACATCTTCAAGGTAATTCGTGGCGTCATTTGTTATCTTAAAAATATGAAATCATTTTTTAAAGGTGGTCTAATATATAAGCATTATAGCGCACCCTTTTTTATGAATTTACATGAAATGTTTTGAAAAAATAAAAGTTTAAATGGATTAAAGTTCGATCCACTTCGATCTTTTTTGCTTTACATCGAGCTAGCGGAATGATGAAGTGGTACATCAATAAATTAAAAACGCCGAAAGATAGTCAACAAATATTTTAGTATATTTGTTGACTATCTTTCGGCGTTTTTAATTTATTAGTAACAGCTTACGGAATTGAAAAATCTTCAAAAATAGTGAAGCTATAGCTATTTTTAAAAATAGGGGTCAAAATGGCACCCCTAAAAAGCATTGGGACAAGATTCCAAAGCAATGTATTCTAGTGTTAAGGTCGGTATGGTTTCAACCAAACATTGGATATTTGCCACCAATCTCCCAAAAATGATCAAAACGAATATATTTATTCAATTTATAAAATTTGTTCTGCAAGGAAAATGATTTAGAGTTAGTGTGATAGCTTCATTTCTTAACATGTTGACTTCTAAGCTTTTTTAGCACTCTTTTTTTAGTACAATTAATTTTAATAAAATTTGTTTATAAAATTTCATAAACCGACGGGTTTTGTAGGATAAGCAAAGGCTAAACTTCCCAAAGAATTGATATCAAATATTACTATAATTTTCATGTTGCATGTTTATTTATTTATGGGACAAACACTTTTTAGACCTAATGACAGCTGGCTATCAAAAAATGATAACCATGGCAGTCAACGTGTTAAACGCACAATTGCACTATGTGTCACAATATTTTTCTCAAGCAGCTTTAGCTCACTTCGAAATCAAGAATTATTTTTCCAAGAGCAGTAAATAGTAGCAGTCCGTAAAATCTTGTGCAAACTATCAGTAGAATGGGTTCCAACTGCAATTTGTTTGCACCAACTTTTCTGTACAAAACTGTGAGCAGCCGGTCGTGGAGCTGACGTACCGAGACATACCCGGTCCAGAACATGGAGCAAACGGGGAGCGGCTCCGAAAAGAAGGGGCCAATGATAAACGAACTGCGAGACTGGCAGAACTGGGAAAGTGTAATTACAAAGTGCGATTTGCAAAATTGCAGCCCGGGCGTAAAGCATCTAATTAATGCAATCGTTAATCATTTACACGAACCGAAGCCAGTAGTCGGTCCGCGAAAAGGGAAGAGGAAGACGAACCGGGCCTGTTCTTCGCCGCGTGCTCCTCCACTCCGGATCGTGTGTTTTGCATCCGTCATCCGTTCCGGAGGGTGGAAGTGCGCGCGGTGCGTGTAGAACTGGTATTGGAAATGAAGTACGTTTTGTCCCCCTTGGGGAAAAACAAACTACCGCTCCCCTCGGTTCGTGTCTCTGTTGGGGTTGAATGAAGATGAGGTAACGTTGTGATGTTAAGGCTGGGAAAGACAAATGTTCCGCGAGCGCTTTAATTTAAACCACTATCAATCACACTTTGATGACACAGCTTGATTGAATTTAAAAAAATATTTAGATCTAGCCCAGATTGAGCTTTGCCCTGAACGTTGTTTACTCTAGAGTGGAAAATTTATTCCGACTGAAAGTATCGGACTTACTTTAATCTTCAAGCTAAGATCTTGTTTAAAGCCTAGCAAGTATCGGTAAACCATTCACTTTAATTATATGACGATAGTGTTGGAAGTGTTCATGCTGTAAATACTACACGGGAGAAAATTCCCCCCGGACGATAATCATAAATCGTCCTTCGATTTTCTTTCCACTAGCTTTTGCCCTCCATCCATTCGCTTGTTAAGGGACAAGCGAAAATTTTACACAACGGCTGATTGTCGGGAATTATGAACCCACGCACTTTTCCGGCAAGCACTCAACACTCGACCGGCTTGTGCGATTTATTGTTCTGTCGAGTGAAAAACTCAGCACCGCTTATCCTTTCAATCGGGCTTATGGCAAGTGATTGGAGCGTTGAGATTTCAAACCGTTCTTTCCAGGGGCAGTGTTATTCCAGCGATGGCATAATTAAAATGGTCTGGTGAAGGATTATGAACAATGTGTTTTCTTAAATGTCGGAATTAAATTTTAAAATAGCTTTGAAAGAAATTGTATTGATTTCATGTGATGTTTGTATCTACAAATTAAAACTAAAAAGTATTAACAGCGATATATTTATTTAAAGAAATCTAAAATAATAACAGTGCTGTTGTAAACTAAATCGATTCATCAATAATAACCTCTTCATAAACCGCTTTGCCTTGTGGTACACTTTTCCAATTCTATTTACCCTTCTACCCAGCGTTGCCATGGTGTTTACGTTGTGTTCTATTAAAAGCTACAACCACCTACATATGATAATACCGGCCCCCACAGCCCAGGTGGCGTCATGTAACGAAGCGTAACGTTTGCCTCCCTGTTTTTTTGCAAGCAACCTCTTATGTCGTGGGCGGGGGATGGATGAGCGTTCTATTTTCTACCCGGGGAGCATCTGCACCTACCTAACGCGTCCGGGTTGCGTGGTCATTTGAAAGAGAAAAAAGGTAGCTCCATGGGTACTATTATTTACTTTTCCTTTGGAGTAAGCTCTTGGAGGGTGTAGTTTGTTTAACGGGGTGCGCCAGATACAACCTCTTCACGTCCTTCGGGTCTTTAAGCATCTGAAGCGAAGGGAGGTTGACTTTGCTTATCAACCTCCTCCGATATGACTGTTATAATTTTAAATTCATCACCCCCTTTTGTTGCCTTTAAGGAGACAGTTCCGCGCATTCCCAATCCAACACCCTCCTTGAACTCACGTTCCAACCGACGGCGAACAGGAAAAGTGCACCAAGTTTCTCGGCCTCCGACGGTGCCTGAAGGAAGGGTCACTTCCGCTTGGAAAGGAAAAAGGGGTTGCCTTGGCAGAGCATCCAAGAAAGAATGGGAGCTATTTTTAGCATCCGCCGATCGTTCCCCTGGCTGCTGCTTTGCAATCCTTGTCCGGAAATGGAGGGGAAAAGAACAGAGGATGGCCACCGTTGAGCCTTCGCTAACGAACGGTTTGCTGCCGGTGGGATTGTGTGGTTCCGTTGTCAACTCAGCTGATCCTTGTCCGTGCCCGCAGTTGGAGAGATGGAGTGTTCTTTCACCGGAATCGATCGAAAGTCATTGAGATTCCCTAATATTGGACGGTATTGAGAAGAGGAGGTGGTTATCGATGGATTGTTTCGGGGTTTATATGGTAATGGAATGGAAAAACGGCTTTCATTGCAGTGAAATGGAATATTTGTTTGAGGTGACGCTTTGTTTTTAAATATAGTTTAGGAGCAATTCCGCAAATGTAGTATTTTTTTGCACATAGAATTTTATTTATTCATCTTCCCATTCGGGTACCATGATCTCGTTGATGAAAAGTTTTCCATAAAATATGCTCCTCAAGCCACCCTTCTTCACGGCTGGTTGACGTGACCGGGTCGTGCCGAAACCGAAACTGCAGCGAAAGATAAATCATCTCCAAGCAAACAACCCAACACCTGAACCGGTAGCAGCATCGGAAGTTCCGCTCGACCGGTTCATACATTCCGGCCGGGGGCGCGCAGCAATACTCGTAAAAGCCGGCCTCCGTCACCTCCCGCCACCGCCCCGGGTTTTGGTCCGGGGTCAACTTTTCCGGGGGGTGTTCGTAAATATTTTCCAATTTTCGGACGCCATTTCCAGCATCTTCTCGGGTGCTTCGAGCTGTGAAGGTAAAAAAGGATCCGAATACTTCGGTTCGTGGGGGAAAAGGACACCGGAGCGGGTGGTGTGCGGACGTTCATTAACAGCGCGCCCAGCCAACCGTTTGCCAGAATTCCGATCCGAAGAGGAGGACGTATAACGAAAATTTATCGCCCGAGCTGAATGTGAAGGCGCCGAATGTGGAGTCAGACATTTCCATGTGCCAATCTTTGCACTGGCCTTGCACCTTCTCGGTTCTTCTTCCCGCGACCGCTCTCGTTCCGATCCGTTCACGTCAGGTTGAATCTTTTACCTGAAGAGGCTGGTGAGGAGAAGGTCCTTTTTGGCTAGAAATGGAAGCAGTTCTCGGGATGCTGGAAGGAAAAAGATGTCACGAGGATTCGCTGGCAAAAAGAGGACGGGTTCGGGTTTATTTTTTTAGGGTTATGGCTGTGTGAGAATTTGTTGGGAATGATGGATGTATTGTCTTTAGCGTTCGGACTTTTACCTTATGTTTGCTTTACACGACGAGTCGATTTTTGGTCCAATGGAACGACCGTTGAGGACTTCCTTCCACACAGATATTTTACAGAGTGACGATTCGTTCTACAGCATTATTATTTGCAACACCAGAACTGATGGCGAATAACAAGGAATAGTATGCTATGCACGCGATGGTGATGGCGGACTTTTCGCGAAACTTATCTCTTTTCGTTAGCGCAGATTGAAAGACTTTTCTCGGAAGGAGTCGATCGACGAATCGATAATCATTTATTTTCGCCAGTTCACCACTGCTTTCGGTGATGCCGGCTACGTTATGGCTTATTATTATGCTGCACGTAGCATCGTCGCAACCGTTTCGTATTTTCTTCCCGCTGGTTGGTTTAGGTATAGCGTGGGATGAACGCCACAAAAAACAAAACAAAAATGTCACCATCTTTCGGCCGCGTTCCGCATGTTTTTCCCCAAGATTCGGTTCGTGGACATCTCTTGGACCCGCACCGAGGACGATGGTGATGACCTCGGGATTTCTTCTTTTTCGCGGTCGCGCAAGAGCTCGCGAACCGTTGGAGCGAAGGCCAATTTGCATAAACGGAAACGGAAAAGCCGTGCGTGCCGCTGTAAAATAGAACCCGCCCCGGGTGTGAGCTCGAATCAATAATGGGCTTTTCGTTTGACGCCAAGTGGCGCCCGGCCGTGGCGACGTTTTTTTTTTTTTCTAAAATAATCGATCCTTTCTCCCAGCTCTTCTTGCGCTTTTCGTTCATGCGAGTTTTGCGACAAAAAGAATAGAAATGTTGTTCCTTCCTTTATGGGAATTCTTTACCTTAATGCCCCCCCTTTCCCACCTCGCAACCTCCGGACAAGGCTTTTTGATGACTTTGTGTACGGTTCAGAGAAGAGAAAAAAACCTACAAGCAAAGAAACACGGAACATAAATCAGTAACGACACCGGCAAAGCGCCATCGGACGGCGCCATCGCCACCAAGGGCTTCCCGTCTCACCAACCGTGGTGGAGGAGCCTCAGCTCTTTCAAACATTTAATGGACGTGGTGCGCTTTCCGGTAAAGTGTCGGCCGCAATTAAACATTTAATTTGTCAACTGTGCCGTGGATAAATGCTGCTTTTGCGCGCACGGCCGAAAAGGAAATATGAGTCACGACTGGCGGGACGGCGGGGTGGCAGGACGGGCTTCTTCCGCAAGTCTAGCAAATCTTCGTCGGAATTGGGTGACTTTTTACATATGCTGATGCTGCAGGGTCAGGTGTAATGAGAGTGGTTCATATTTTGTTCTATTTGTGACACTTTTAATTTCGCGTCGTTGAAGGGAAGAGGTTTGCAGTTGCATTGCGGCCGGTTCAGGGGGTTTTTCATTGTGATTTATGGCGACGAAAAATGTTCGTTGGACCGAAAATGTTCCCTTTGATGCATTCTCCTTTTTCGTAAAGTTAATTACTTTGCATACAAAGTTTTGTAAATAGTTTAATTGCCTTGCCCAACCAACCAAACTCTATCTTCCTCTGAGTTCTAAAGAAGCGTAATAGATTGTATAAGTTCTTCGTCATTATGTGCTAGCCCTTAATTAAGTTGTATTTGCGGAAAACACTGAGAACGATAACCCGTTGGATAATTTGCTGGATTTAATGCAAAATGCTGTTGTATTACATAGAAATATGTTGGGAAAACCGTTGGATAATTTTATAAACTTTGTTTATCTGATTTTTTTTTGGAATGATATCATGTTCCAGGATCATTTTTGACTGACTTTTAAAATTGTACTTAAATGAATACATTCTACAACTTTTCTTAAGTTTATTTACCACATCTCACACAGTATTTACTACAACTCATTAATGTTTCCTTTTTTCTCTGTTTTGTTTTAGGTAAGTGTCAGATGGAATGGGACAAATTCGTAAACTAAACTGTCGGAAACAACTAACTGTAAGGATGGAATCAACCGTAAATGTATCCCTCCGGAGTTAATAATTACAGAACTCTTTCCGGCATTTTTACGCACACAAACTCCGTATTTGTTCAACAATAACAACTCACAGAGAGTTGCGCTTTGGGAAAATATGAACCCAAACTGAAATGGTCAGCCGACGGTCGGTTCTATGAACCGAACCGTTGCTTATTAGGCTTATCAAAACAAAGCCCCTACCGGCCGAAAATCTTCTGCGATACTGCCACCAATAATGAGCCCCGGTCTGGGCGTTGATTAGGATACGGCCGGGAACCGTGCGTTCTCCCCCCACCCGTCGGCGAACGACGCAATGCCATGCCCAACCGCTCCCACAGTGTATGTGGCGCACGCAATCATCGACCCGGCCGGTTTCGGTCGGTATGCTACAAGCATAATAATACGCACCAACACACAATCGCCGCAAACGAACCAGAATATCAAACCAAAGCCAAGCCAACGACGACGACGACGACGGCTGGTCGGTACCGGTCGATCCTTTGGAATAAAGGTGGAACTGGCGATAGAACGAGATCGATTATCGTGCGGCCAGGGGGAAGATGCTTCCGGCAGTGAGGAGGCGAGACAGCACCACAACCAAGGTCTATTGAACCCGCGTCGAGTTTTTATGCTGCTGCTTCGGCCACCCGTTTGGGACCGGGAAAGGTTTTCAAGTGTGCAGTGGTTCACTGCGCATTGCTATGTGTGTGTGCGCATACACACAAACACACACACAGACACATACGTTCCGGCCGTGAACCGGCCGATGCTCGAAACGAAACTCCCGGACCGGATCCGGGCGGCTGTGTGGTGGCTGTTTTTGGCCAGGATGGCGAGAGAGCAGCGAGCATGAGAAAGAGAGCAAGCGATGGATGAAACATTACCAAGTCCATCCGGATGGGAGCTAGGAGCGAGAAGGAAGAGACCGATCCCGGGGACGCTTCTTGGGACGCACAAGGGGGCACACGGCGCTGTGTGCGTGCGTGCGGCGTGATGAGTCTCGGGAACATTATTATTCCCTTCGAACGACTCCAGCCCTCGCAGGGCGCAGGGAAGCCCGTTTTTCCCGATTGTGCGGTGCCCGCGTTGCGCTTGGCACCCTCGAATTTGTTCGTTCTAGCCGTTTTCCCGCAGCGCACGGGGTGTGTGGATTGGATGTTCATTACAACGTATTCCCGGTGTCTGGTGGCGCGACTGGGAGGGAAACGCCGCGGCGGGTTGTTTTGGATGTGGAGCGTGTTCTATTCCCTACGCTGTGTTGATGCTGTTTCGGTTGAATTCTTCCTTGAGTTCTGGTGGTGCGTTCTGGCAGCCGAAAAGGGAGCGCAAGAGAGAACCATGCAAGGCAGTCGTCCTTCGCTGTTATTAGATTTTTCATAGGAGTTTTGAACAGACGAAAAATAATATTAAATTGTCCGTTGTCCTCACGCACCGGAACCAACCATCTGGTCTGTCACTTTGACGCAATAATGGTGGTGGTGGCAGACTTTCCAGGACCTATAGGAAATGCATTATTCCGGGGAGGAGAGAGAAAAACATGATTTGAAGAGCTTTTCCCCGTTTTCCACGATCCATGAGACAATTTGCGACAAACGGGTAAATCTGTTCATTCCCAAGTCAGGCGAGGCACAATAAGCGATAGTTTTTTTTTCTTTCACTGTAATAGAATTTCATATCAAGAAATCGAATTTGATGGACGTTCTTGATGGTTAATAGAAACGGAGGAATTTTTGTATTCTGCTTTGGGACAAAAATGTTCTGACGAAGATGTTCTGTTCAAATTAAGTGTCGTATAGAGCTGGCTCCTCTGACGAAGATATTGATTGATACTTCGTTCTTACTGGCGATTTAAGATTCCCAATCATTCAATCGCTTCCTGAGGTCAACCTCACTGCGAGAACAAATCAACCTTAAACTTCTAAAAACCATTCCATCCGCAGCATCATCATGGTTTGTTTTTGCTGCCGTATTGTAAAACTTCCATCCATCCATCCGTGCCGTTCGAAATCGATCGAAATAATTTAATCTCTCGTTGTTCCGCTCGTTTCTCCCCGGATCGGATGCCATACGTCGCTTGTTGGATTCTAAGTTGTAACGAAAAAGAAAACCATTCCAATGAACTGAAACGTGCATAAAAGGAAACAGATTAAAGGTTCCATCAGGCGAGGGCGAAAGGTCCATCCCGAGGCGAACAGTTTCGAGCGTTGCCTCTACCCGGCAAACCGTAACGCCCCAGGAGGAACGTCCGACGAAACCTTACGATCTAATTATCGTCTACGACGTCGTTACGCCTCGGCGTAGATTAACACGCGAGTGAAATGTGCGTTCCTAAGATCGTTCTTGACTTTTCCACTTTCGGGCCGCTCGGTGGTTTTTCTTTTTTTTTATTAGTTTTCGTTGTTGTTGTTGTTCACGGACCATCAGGAAGCGCAGTTTGTGGTTGCGATCATGTTACGGCCTAGTCTTTTTTTTTTTAAATCCTGCGCGCACCGATTGTTTGCCCGGTGGCATTCACCTTGTCCCATGAAGTGTCTTCTTAAGTTTTCTTCTCCTGGGAACGGAGACGTCGTCGTTCGTCGCTAGCGCGATGTCGATTTTTTCTCACAATAAAATGTTTATGTATTCATCGCTGCCTTGTGCGCCCTCTTGATTTCTGGCGATGAATCGGACAAAAACGGCACCGGGGTGTGGTGCTCTTTCATTCGCGCGATGCGCCCGATCCGATAGGGCGCGCACAATACGCTGTAAGATATTTTTATTTCGGGCCCTTAAAAGAGCGTGTATGCGCCCGTGTCTGTGTGTGTATCGGAGTACCATTGATATGCCCACGGATGCGTTACGATGGAAAATAAGACATTTCCCTATGAGATCTTCCAATCGCATGGTCTATTCTGAGTTTGAAACTGAAACAGGCAAGATTACTTGGAGCATTTATTTCCCTTCGCCCGTCTCCTCTTCATTTGTTCAAAGTTTGAATGCTCGATAGATTGTAAACAACTTGAGCGATTTCTAAAGGCTTCTCCGTCGTAAAAGGCTAATTTTCTTTCGGTTGCGCTTCGCAGCATGGCCTCCCATCGAGTGGTGCGTCTGTATGCAACAACTTTTCCGTGCGGGCGTGTGCGTCAAGGGAGTTATCGAGAAGTTTCGCTTCTTTGCCCACCGTGCTCTGGTTACCGCACCGGTGGGCTTTTTATAGGCTTCGCTGGCTGCTCTCGCTCTCTCTCTCTCTCTAGCCAGCGGTGATGATGAAGATGATGAGAAAACCCGTTCCCGGGCCCGGGATCTTGCCGGCATGCTCGATATTCGCGGTATCAAATCATCCCAGCCTCATCGCGCGGTCCTCCAACCAATCTCTCCAACACCTTGTGCGATGACGTAAGACAATCGAGGGAGCCTTCGTGGAATGTTTGGTTCCCATCGGTGGCTTCTGGCCCTGGCTAACTTCCTCCTGGCGAGTAAGACAAGGTGGTTGCTGTTTGTTTCGGTGGGTTACCAAAACAAATTTACTACTGCTACCGCCCGCTTGCTAGCCCAGGGAACGGTTTCGGGTCTTCCGGTAGGTCGCTTGCCGGAAGGTCGCGATCCCTTGTCGCTTGCCAGCCTTCATCCGTTGGTTCCCGGCAGCACTCCATCTCCGTTCGCGGATAACCGTAGGCCTTAATCCTCGGAAAAACGAAGCACCATCCTCCTGGAATCATGGTCCCGAGCTTGCTCTGGTGAAGCAGCGCTGTGAAAAGCTTGTGCGAAACCTTCACTCTGCCAAGGATGGGTAATCCACTTGACGGAGGGCAGGATTTTCGGTAGAACTGATATAATGCTAATGGAATTCCTTGCAACTTTGGTGGAAGTTTCGTGAACCAGTTCGATGGAAAATATCCAAAATGAGTTAGGAAAAAGGAGTTTCGGGAGAAAATTCCACTATCGCGGTTGTCATTTCAGGCGTAAGCCTGTTGTGTTCATTTCTTCGTTGACGTTTACATAATTTCGAATTTCTAATAGTTGCAATATTTTATTCAACGGTGTAACCCTATCGAATGTTTAGTGGGATTGTAATGGCATTATAGATGGGACTCGTTTTTTTCCAGAGGATGAAACATAAACTGGAACGTACATCCTCGACCGTTTTGAACCACTTAGAAAATCAATTTCGGTATTGTTAAACAGATGATTAAAAACCACGATGAAAAAGAACCGGAAAACTTGAAATGCTTGTCATCGGTACTTCCGCTTGCCGAGGTTCACCCACGGCAGCGAACCAAACCCTGGGAAGTGTCTGTTTAACCGAAGGTTTTACCATATTTTTTCTTTCATTTTAAAGCATAATAAAAAAACGAACACTTACGTGTACAGAGAGAGAGCGCACTTGGAACCCTCGCGTAAACGAGAAGGAAGCCCTCCCCGTGGCAGGAAGTATCAGAAACTTGATCATCCGTCGATGTCTGGTGGCGACGGTGGTCGGGTGGAGTACGCGTTGTAACCACGGGCGCATCAACTGGATGTTATCCTTCGGCGGGTTCGGCGAGTTCGGGGTGGAAGGGCTAGAAAACCGGGTGTGCGAGAGAGGGAGAGAATTAAAATGAATTATGTTGCTCCTTGCAACATGGCCGGGACACAGCTGGCGTGACGCTGGTCGCTCCGGGACCCCGTTCCATTCGCCAACCAAAGCGGCGGGTTCTGAGGCTCTGCTGGGTGGTGGGTTCGAGTTGTTTTCCCGCACCGTTTCGCTCTCTATCTCCATGCGAGACGCATTGTGACGATTGGATTAGCCTCGTGAAAAAAAACTGGCCCGTCCGGGTCTATTGCGTGAACATTACCGGTCGTTCGTATGAGTATGATATTCTATTAATAGTCAACTGCATAAAAGAACTTGCTTGCATTACGAGATCATAGGGGTTTAGTGTTTGTGGATGCTACCAGTATTTGATATTTTCCTTCTTTGGTTATGAACACAATATGTGCAACACAAACTATCAAAATGATCCGTTTTTTTTCGAAGAATGTTTTAAATTATAATTTTGTAGCGCGTTCCCAAGCCTGTGGGAACAAATAAAGTGCGTGCCAGTTGCACCGACAACTGCATCTGTTCCGGCCTTCCAGCAGCGAACCCGCCGTTGCCTTTTGGCTTTGTTTTTACAAAATCCTCATACGCGCGTGTTGATTTTCCTACCACCGAGACACCGAGGTGGATGTGTTTTCACACCAAACACAAATCCGATTGAGAATCGTCGTGTGTCGGCAAACACGTGGTGGTACATCGTGGCCGCCGGTCCGGCAAAGCTGTTTCGACTGCAATGTCACGTTCGAACCTTACCGAACACGTACCGGTCTGCCGCTGGGGAGGTTTTAGTTGACAATAATCATCATCACCATCATCATCATCATCTGCTGCTGTTGTCCGTTGACGCACATGGAAATGAATATTCTTTCGATGCAGTCGCGGTGAATGCTCGTGTCAGTTGAGTTGTGCCGAAGGTCGATCGTGCGCTGCGCCGTCGAAGGGTTGTATGCCATTAAAATGCTTGCTCCATGTTGTTTCTATCAGCTGTGCACTAAGATTAAACTATTTGAGACTTGTTCGTTTTACTAATTGATTTTGGTTTGGAAGTGTCTTTACTTTAATGTAACTGGAAAATGGTTGTTTTTCGCTTACCTTTCTTGGTCGCCACTATGGTACTTTTTCACTGGAGTGGTGTGGTCCAACTGTAAAGATATAAAATAACAAAGTTAGTCAAAAAGATAATCATAAAACCAACGAATAAGATAGCCATCTTACCCAAACACTTTGCATATGCATTCAACTAAACAACATCGTGTTGAAATGAAACACATTTTCATAGTCGTAATTTCTTTTTGCATTGTAAGACTTTTGACATTGTGTTTTATTCAATAGTTTTCTTCGGAGCACCCGTGCGCCTCAGCACTTCACTGTTGGTGTGTATCGGCCATCGAGTGCCTCCCGTCGGTGTCATCCCGACGGTGTGTCCACCAAGTTACCTTAAGCTTGCGTTCGATATCGTATCTCGTATCGGCCTGCTAGCAATAAATTACTTTGCCTTCCCTATTCCGCTTGGCTACTACTGTTGGCTTTGGCTACTTTGCTGTATGTTTGTGCGCCACCTGCGTGGCCATCACACGTTTTAATGTCAATTGAATTTTGGAAGTAGTTTTTTGATTGTTTTTTTTTTAACTCTTCGTATAAATACGCGTTCGCGTTGCAAACGAAACATTCAAAACATCCAAATACGTAACTAAACGAAACAATAACAACAACATGGAAAATCCAGTTGGCGAAACAATAATTTAAGATTAGCAAATAAATTAAAATAAATATTACATTCACAACCGGCCAAAGGACGTCGCCATTTCCTTGCTTTGGGAGGGGGGGGGATGTTTGGAAAAGTGTCGTCGATCCTTTGGCGGGGGTTCCGGTTGGGTTCGATTTCGTTCGTTTCCTGGTGGTTTTGGGAGGGAGTGGGGAGGGAGCGTTGTGGCACCAATTTACATCTGGGGAGCGTACTGTGGCTGCTGCTGCTGCTGCTGCTGCTCGTAGTAGTACCGGTAGGGATCCACGCTGGCCGGAGCGGCGACCTTCGAGGGGCGCATCACGTAGGCAGTTCGTCTTTGGGGGAATCAAAAGAAGAAAAAAAAACAAGGAACAATCATGATGGTGTTGCGTTCTGTTTTGGGGAATGGGTTTGGGAGGTCCTCTTACCGGTTATCGTGTCCGGATGCGTGCACCTGGAAGCTCGTCTCCTCGTGGTGGTCGTGGGCGAAGATTTTCTTCAGCGCCAGAATACCGGCGATGGTGAGGGCCACCTTCGAGATGACGAGCGCCTTACCGGCGATGGCAGCGAGCGCCTTCAGACCGATCGGGCCGGCGATGCCCATGGCGGTCAGGAAGGCGGCGATCAGGTACCGGTGGTGCTTGTTCTGCTTGTTGCCGCGGGCTCCCTCCGTCGGCTGGCGCATGTCGAAGCGCACGACGTGGGTGCGCAGGAACTGCTCCACCTTGTCCAGCAGCGAACGGTCGACGGCGCTCAGGCCGCTCAGGGCGCGGGCGTCGCTCAGCAGCGGCACGGTCACGTTTTCGGCCTTCTCCTGCTTCACCAGGGCGATTCCATCGAGCAGTGGGATGGACTCCTGGCGAACAGGTAAGAGATGTGGTTCCCGATGGGGTTGTGTTAGGTTCATGTTTGCATTTGATTAGAGCTTCAAGGCACAAGGGGATGTAGTTCCAAGCTCTCATTGAGTTGGTTTTGGTTGGTGGCGAAACCCCTTCTCCAATAAAGTATGTCATTTCGAGTACTGCCAAGACTTAAGGAGCAATTCTTGTTAGATATCTCAATCCAAGAGGACTAACATTTTAAGTACTAGTAATAGATATCTATTTCTGTTAAAGCATCCAACGGGATTTTGTGCTAGATTTTTGTAACCTTCTTCTCTTTCGGCGGATAGAACTAAATCCAACAAGTTATTGGTCTACGTTTTCAAATCCGTCACTACTTCTTCTCCGGCCGATTGCTAGTACTTACCATATCAATAGCACGGGACATGGCGGTCAGGGCCTTGCCCTTCAGGCAGCCAGTGAAATCCTGCTTATCCTGGCAATCATCGTAGACCTTCTGCAGCACGCTCAGCTCGCCCCCGCTCGGCTCGGATCTGGCCGCGCCGCGAACTCCGGCACTGGCGCAGAGGGCCGTGGCGATGACTGAGGCAAGCGTCAGATATTTCAGCATCGTGCTATGGCTGTACATCCTGCGGTGTGCTTAACTCTTGGGAACTTCCACACTATATGCACCAATTCACAGTTCACACTGCGTACACTGAACTCGATGGTCGAGGGATGAGCACAGAACGGATCACTACGCGATTTCTTCGAAGGATCGCGTCACTTGCTTCTAATGCTGCTACTACTACTGCTGCTGCTGCTGCTGCTGCTGCTGAGCTTAATGTTTATCGATCGATGCAACTGCTGATACTGACTTGAACAATTGATGCGCACCAGCTTTTAAACAAAACTGAATGCTCTGTTTAATCTGCGAATTAGGGGTGCACCACTGCACACTACTAGAGCGTCCAATCTCCCCTCCCCGGGGTGGTCCGGGTGCAACGCCATCCCTGCAGAAGAGAGCATGTGTCCGTTTTTTTCTTGCCTCTCCATTCGCCTCCTGCCGGGCCCGGCTGGCGGACGTTTTCATTTTCGTCCAAGACACGGAGCTTGTTGGAGCAAGGGAAATGCACCGCTGCGTCGGGGCTGGAAAATGGCAGGAAAAGCCCCGGAAAATCGTTAGCGAAAGCAGGTGGAGCCGGTGCGAGGGGGTGTGCGTATGGTGTGTGGGCACTCTCCTTATTTTCACATTTTTCATTTTCAATTGGGTTCGTATGGAATTTTTCTTTTCGCAACAAATGCGTTTGATTTTTCCTTTTTTTGTTTTTTGCTCTCCGGTGCAGTGTCGTCTTTCTTCTCCACTGCACAATTTCATTTTCCCTTCAAGTTGGCACATTTGTTTTTTTTTTGTTTTCGCCGCACTCGCCCGAAACGCTGCAGGGTTGGGCCGGTGCAGTGGTGCACCGTGAAAATTGGCCCTATCAGTCGGCGCCCGTTTCTAATGGGCTGGAGGAGAGTTTCCGCACCGTTCCCGTTTCGCTCCTTTCCTCCACCGGCGGAGCAGTATGTGTATGTACATCCGTCTCAAATGTTTTACATCGACGGCTAATTTTTGCGTTGCTGATCTTTCGTTCGTTCGGGTGTTCTCGGTGTGTTCGTTAGGCCGGTAAGGGTTTTGGGGCGGTGTGCAGAGTCGGGTTTTTGCATCGATGCAATGGGGTTGCAGTCCGCGGTTTCGGTCGTTACCAACCGGTTTGAAACGACCGGAACGAACCGGGTGCGATAAGAAGGCCTAACGTTTTTCATAGACTAGTGCCGTTTTTTTTAAGAAATACAAATGAGTACAAACTGTATTAGAAAATAATAAAAGAGACATTAAATGTATTGTACTAAAACTATCTCGTGTAGTAAAACTTGTTTCACGATTTTTGACACATTGAATGCCATGTCATCCGTTTCGCGGATGACAGAAGTAATCCTCATCAGGTCAATAAATTAGTCTAGTATCGCACTAATATAGTGGAGGGCTATAGTTATAACAAAAATGAATCCATTGAAAAGCTTAGCCTGTGTTTAATAAATTTTTCTTTTCTTTTTTGTGGGCGATTGAAAGCCTCAAAGATTTTCTTGGGTGAAAACTCAATTTCCTTATCTGTTCTTCGTGCCAGGTTGATGCGCTGTGTGAGGGAGAGTTCAAGGCAAAGTTGTCAGGTGGTAATTCATCATAGGCCAATCCAATGCATCGGTATTGAGTCAAACACAACAAAGTACCAGAAGTCTGCCAGCCTTATGGCGTGGGTGAGCAAAGGCACAGACTGGCCATGTGCGGTGCGTGCCCGCCAAACATGAGTGATTGTGCGCTAATACGACCGTGAAATATGTGCAACATACATCCATCGATAAGTGTGCGCAGCCGGAGGCCCGTCACCTCCGTGTCTGGGCTCGATCTCCACCCGCGGCCGGGAAAGCCACCTTCGCGCCGTGCGGATACCACTGTGTGTCGAGAAACCCTCCCCCTCCCCCCCTCTCTCTCTCTCTCTCTCCCTCTCGAAAGAAGGTGAAAAACAAGAGCATCACACACAGCATGAAACGATCCTCACAAGAGCCGATCATTAAATAAATATATTTGTTTGCATGGCTGATTTTTCGCGAATTTCCCTTTCGTGCCAGTGGGTGCGGACTCCCTTTCCCTCCCCCTAACTTGCGTGCGTGTGTTTGTCTGTGTGGCTAACTGTTTCCTTTATTATATGTTAGCAGTTTAGCCTACAGACGAGTTAATGGTACCCCTTCCGAAAAAGGGCTAGTTGCGCTACTTTTTTTGCCTTTCGCGTTTACGACCGAGACCAACACAGTGGAGTACATAGAGGCAAAGTAAGAAAGCCAAAAACACCGTTGAACAAGTTTCTGCAGAGCCTCCGGTGGTGAGTCATAGCGGTGCGCCAGTTAGTCTCGTTTAAAGTGCCGCAGCGCTGATCTGGTATGAAAACAAAACCAGACCAAAACTTGACAAAACTCACCGTTTGGTGGTTGAGCTCGTTTCGTTTTTTTTGGCTTAGCTTGTTTGTTAAATAAATACACGAAAAGGGAAGAAAATTCATTCAACGCCGTGCGGAGGAGGGCATTTAAAATAAACACGTCCATTCGGCGGGCAGTGGACGCCTTTCCGGGGCGAAGGGGAGTGGCGGGTAAAAAGCTATTACTTGTCGAGGCTCGTTAGAGCGCGCGGTGTGGTTGAAGGAAGCCGTTGCCTGCAGCCGATCGAGTGTCGAACGGTACGGAGACGAATATAGGTTGCGTTGTGTGTGCCAGTGTTCGGTCGTGCGGATTTTACTTTCCGTCTGGAAAATGGCTTCCTTTGACCCAGTTCGAGCTGCTGCATGTGCAACCGCACGACGATCGAACCATGAGCTATTCATCGCCCGGCGCTAAGCTCTTCCGTTTTGGTGGCGAATACTTTGTTGTCACACACAACATCAATAAATGGCCAACAGTGAGGTGTGAGGCCGCTCATTGATGAGTAATTAGTGAAGGAAGATCAATTATTGATCCTTTTAATGACTTTTTGCTTCGGCGAGCCGTTGTTTACCGGTGCTTTCCGGTGGTGTTGGGGTGGAAAGATATAAAATAATGGGCGAACCTTTGCGGGTTGAGTGAAATGGGGTTCGACTTTTCTCGCTACCAAATGCCAGCGCTGTATTCATTCATGGAGTAAGCGTTCGCGGAATCAGTGGTTTTATTACTTTTCTGTTTATATGAACAATTAGATCCTTTAGATTGATTATTGATGCAATTAAACAATGTTTGTTCATTTTGCTGCAATAGCGCAGATGATGTAGAGTGGTTATTCGAAGAAACGAGATTGTTAGAGAATTATTTATCTAGGATTTTTGAATTAAATGTTTCCTTTAACACGTTGACTGCCATGGCTATCATTTTTAATAGCCAGCTGTCATTAGTTCTAAAAAGTTTTTATCCCATAAATAACTGAAAATGTCCGGGGGGTCCGCGACAGCCGAGCGGTAGCGCCGGTTAGAAAATCGGCCCATGAGCGCCGGGGCTCACCACCTCGACGGCGTGGGTTCGAATCCCAACCGAGACCGGACCCTCCCCTGTACGAGAGGACTGACTATCCACGTACACATAGGGTAAAAAGTCTCGTAAGCCCTTTACAGGGCAGGCATGACCAACAAGGTCGTTACGCCAAGAAGAAGAACTGAAAATGTAACTAAAAAATTATAGTAATATTTAATATCAATTCTTTGGGATGCTGGGTTTTTGGTTAGCCTTCAAAACCCGTTGGTATAAACACATGGGTGACAGCAGTTCTAGTTCTAAAAAGTTTTTGGCTCATAAATAAATGAAAATGCAACATAAAAATTATTGTAATATTTTATATACATTTTTTGGGAAGCTAAGTTTTTGCTTGGCCTTCGAAAACAATCGGTTTAACAAATATCATACACAAATTGTAATTTAAAAAATTGTACTAAAAACTGTGCTAAACCGCTTGGTACGCAACGTGTTAAAATTAGTGTTGTGCTTAATGGATCTATTGACGAGATTCATTCAGATGGATTCATGAATCTTTGCGGCTTCGAATCTACAAAGCTTAATGAATCTTTCGAAACCCTAATGAATCTTCATGAATCTTTCATGGATCTGAAACGAATCTCTACGATTCATTCATTGCCGAGGACCATGCGGCAAAAAAAAACAAAAGAGGTGGATCATAGGCTCGTCATCATGTCACTATTTTATTTTAACATATTTTTAAAAATTCACAATCAACTTAACCTTGTTCAGAATCAACTATTATATTATCGTCGAAACCACATATCGCGTGTCAAATTCAAAGTTTTTACGGAAGTATATTAACAAAAATTATTTAGTTTCACAAATCACAAGTTTACTGATCGTTACTTTGTTGAAACTACTGACCAATCGCTAAATGAGTTTTGCAATCTTCCGTTCATGCTTACAGTGATATGTTGATTTGTTCAGTGTTTCATCATGCGAATATTTTCAACGTAACGTTCTCATTTAGAATATCATTGTCCGTCTTAGGCGTCTTCAGTAACAACTTCTGCTAGGCACAACGAATGTGCCAATGTTTACCAATGAGATAATGAAACATTTCCCGTGGCACGATGCTTTGTAAGTTTTCATTCGATGTACATTGAAATGGCAGCGAGTGGCAACATTTGATTCGGATTAGCAAATGTTTATCGATTGAGATAGGACGAGCCGATGGTGTTGATGAACGGCTACCGAATGAAGTCGAACAAGCCGAACAAGGATTCAATGACCAGGCATAAACACATATCGAGCATTCCAACGGCTGGTTCGCGGATGTTCGCGGGCAACCACACATTTCCATCACGCCCCGATCGCCGTTGATGAACCGGTCGAAAGTGGAAGCAGGGCGGACGATCGGCAGAGGCAAAACATACAGGCACCTGAAGACGAATGTTTTCCGTACGTCGTCGACTTGGCCACCGCTCCGCGCTTCCTCCTCTCCACCGGCTCCTGGAGGAGTCATGCGCCCAATCTCAAACGAACAAAACACGCATTTGCGGCGCGAGATTTCGGTTCAACGATCAGGCGCTTTTCGGTCAACGCTCGAGAATGTGCGCGTCGGTTCGGTTGTGTTTTATTTCGTTGGCGCGTTTAACTTCTTCACCGACTCGTTTTCGCGAGGTCTTTGGCTCGCTGTTGTTTGGCACCATCGCGGAATCCTTGTATCCGTGCAAGATGGTACGCAACAGGGTAGGGGATCGTTGGTACGATTGGGAAGATTCCTAAAGCAACGTTTCTTTGTTTCAATAGAAAGACTGGACAAGAATGTTCAAAGATTGTTTTGAAGATTAGTGACGGTCAAAACTCGAGTCGAAGCCGGGGGAGGTCTGGTAGTTCACGACGCGCTGGTAAAATAATTATTCCCTCAGTATCAGTAATACTACATCTGCTTGCAATTAATCAATTAAAACTAGTTCCTTCCAGTGGAGTAACAAACTGGGAAATTAATTTAACCACATTCCGGAACGGAAACTACGTGCCCGTTCATTCATCATTTGTTTTCTCTCGCCACACTCCACGCCTCAGCTCGAAGTGTAAATTGCCGATGGAGTTAAAAATGGGCATGACAAGCAATCCATCGCGCTCGCCATACAAAAAAAAAAACGGAAAGAAACCAACACTAAAAACAAACAACACCGAAATGCGCTTTTAATGCTGAGCGCAACGATGGGTGCATTCGGTTTAAAAATAGCGGGTGCGATGCGAAAAATGCTGAACATTAAAGCGGACGAGAACAGACAGAACCTGGGGAACGAGGTAGGCAACGATGCGCCAAACTGGTCCAGGGCGAGGACAAGACAAATTCCATCTTCTGGGCAGGGGCACAACCCGCGCGCCCTGGCTAGCCTTGAATGAGTTCAATCAAGTTCACTCCGAGTCCGGTGGGAAAAAAGGATGAGGCGCGGCAAGTTTTCTTACGACTCACGTTCCATATCTTGCGTTCGCAAGCGGGATATGGGCTTCTTTTTTTTTTGTTCCACTGTCTTTTTGTTTTTGCTCACGCAAGAGTTCCAAATCAGTACCCGCGGTTTTTTTCGTGCCCAGCTCCGGCACGGGAAGCGGGAAGATTTGCAGAGTTCCAGAGTTCGTAGATGGTAGACGGCAAAAGCGTATCCAACTTTGGTGTTGGATGTTTCGCTCGTTTTGCGGAAATTACGTTGGATGAAATGATCCTCTCTCAAAACTCCTTCCGACGTGCCCTGGTTTGCCGTTTGATGTGGCTGGGAACCATTACACACCGCCCCCGTTGTTCCCAAGACACAGGATCCCATGGAGCAGAACTTTAGATCCAGCGTCCCCGGGATGCTGAAGATAACGGCGTGCAGCAGATGCCTTCCAGAAAAGCCACCACCATCATCGTAATAGTTAACACATTAGCTAGCTGGTGGGCTTGCCTTCCATCTAATCCACCACCCAAGGCTCTCTGCTGAAGGGGGTAGAGGAACCAGAGTGGCCCGAAAGGAGGACGAAAAAGTGTTAAACGTTCCGATGCGGTTCACCGGGCTTTATGAAGGTACAGTGCTCCTCCATCTACGAGCTGTGTGTGTGTGTGTGTTTGTATGTAGGTATGTGATGGACGGCGAGCAACA